>NW_012267327.1:1532620-1653224 GCF_000151885.1 Dipodomys ordii
GCCGTCTCCACCGCGACCCTGCCGCCGCCGATAGCCCGGCTGCAGTCTCCACTGCGACCCTGCCGCCGCCGGCGGCGGCGGCTGTTGCTGGCTGGTGCTCAAATGTGTATTTTTGCCTTGGCTTTCTCTCACTTGTCTAACTCTCTGTCCTGTGATGGCACACTTGGTGTGTTTCTCTGGCTTAGGACTGTTCACTGGAACTCTAAAACTGCTTTCTATGCGAGAGCTTGTTCAGCTTCCAGCTTCTCCTCCGCCATCTTGTCCCCATCTCTACTGTATGTAATTTTAAGGACCAGCAAAACACTTATTATTCTGTCCCAAGTAGTGTATGCTTTCTTTAGGAAGTTATCTTCCTGGTCTAGCCGCTGGAAATGAATGGATAACTAGAAGGAGTCATTTTTGAGTAATTCCTACTTCCCTCTGGTGATTCTTCTCATTGGAAACCTATGGAGGACAGTCACAATGACCCTCTTCACAGCAAGTTGAATGCAGGTAGGCAGCTGAGAGCAGGTGGGCCTTTGCAAACCATGCTTGGAGACTTTTTAAGGGATCTTTTAGCAATGTGTTGAAGAAAGCAATGCAGTTTCTCTTCATAGTAGGAACAGGCTCTCAAGTAGCTACCAGTGATATTTTCTACTTCATGGTAGAATGTGTTCATCAGAAAGGAAACAAAAGAGAGAAGACCAACCACGTGCTGGCAGTCTATTAATTTTATTTCTTGTTTTCACTCCAGTGTAGCTTGAGCTATGGGTGTCTACTGAGGAAGGCCCCCGTTAGCCTCAGCTTACATTAAGTACAGTTTCTCTACTTACAACCTATCAGTATTTTAAATTTTGATTAAAACTGTGTTTGATATTTTTAGCATAGTTGAAAACTGTGTTATTTGGTGTAATTACACTGTTATTTGCATCTTTTAGCATTATAAAATTTCTTTAAGTTTTTCATTTAATATGTTTTAATCCCAAATTCAACTATGTCAGGAATTCATCTAAGAGCTTTTATTTTCATTTTTACTAGAAAAATGCTAATATCTCTTATTTTTGACAACTCTAAATTAGTTTGCTTAGAAGATCTTTTGTATATAGCATTTAGAGTTGGATATTGTTCTGATACGTCATGGATAGAAGATATAGGTAAAAACTTGTTTCAGTATAGAACAGGTACAGAACTTTTTCCTTATCACCATTTCTCAAATAGTGAAATGTAAGAGCCATATTATAAGTAATATGAATATGATTTAAAGTCTATGATAGGATGTATATAGGATGTATATACTATTAACATGTAATTTGATATAGGAGACTTTAGCATCTCTGAAATTTTGCGTTTGCTGGACATCTAGGAACAATCTCCTCAATATAACCAAGGGTGGCAAAATTCCTTTAAGCTGACGTGTTTCATTAGTTTCATGTACATGTTTGCACATGCAACATGCATTCACAGTGCATACCTAAAAACTTTTTATAACAATTATCTTTTAAAAAGATGACTTTAATGTCTGTTGGGAATTTATAAATTTCTTTTTACAAATGATAGCAACATTAGCATAATTCTTATTTTGGTCTGACTAAAATCCTCTCCCCTCACATTTAATTTTACTAAGTGCATCATTTTTCTGTTTACCCACACTGGTCTTGAACCAAAAACCTTTTGTTCTCAAACTAGTATGCAGTTTTTGTAGGTTTGTTCTGATCCCTTCAGGAGTAAAGTCAGAAACAAAATTTATAATTTGACTGGTTATCTGACAACTTCCAAAGTATTTAATTGATTTTTTTCATGTATTGTAGTTCTTTTGAGATAAAATTCCACTTTGATGATTCTTGTGAGACTTCTCTGAACTGTAATGGAATCTTTCTATACATTGGTTGGGTCTTCTTTCATTTTAATTTTTTTCCCTAATAATATCTTCTACCATATATATATATTATATATATATAATATCTTCTACCATATATATATATATTCTTTTCATTGATACTTTTAATTGTTCCCCTTTTGCTCACCTTCCAATAGTTGAGACTATTGGCCAAAATGATAGAATCTAGAGTAAATATTATCCACAGTTTGATAAGAGCACAATACCAATTTAAATAGTTTACCATCTGCATTCTTTATTTTTCTTCTTGTAAGGAAGAAAACACATCACTGTGTTTTAAAATTTTTACAGCCAACCATTTGATTGGGATTTTTATTTCCTCTAAAATAACAAATTTCTGGTATTTTCTTTTACAAAATTTTATTCTTTACTTCATTTTTCTAGTATTAACTTTGTGTCCATTTCAAGCTGATTTTTTAAACATTTTATATCATACTCTTGACTTCATTTTTAGTTATTTCAGCTCTATCAAATTATAGGAAATTTGGATCGAAAATGAATGTAAATATAAGTGTATAAAATTATGATATTATTTTTTCTTAGAACAAGCCTACTCTGCATTCTTAGTGGCAGAGAACTTTTGGTTAAATATAGGATCATTACACTTAAGAATTTTTATATGGATAGTTAGGTACTTGTGGCTCATGCCTGTAATCCTAGCTACTCAGGAAGCTGAGATCTGAGGATTGCAGTTTGAAGCCAGCCTGGGAACAAAAGTCCATGACACTCTTACTGCTAAATGAAATTCCAGTAGGCTGGAAGTAGAACTGTGACTCAAGCACAAAAGCAGTAATACTGAGCAAGAAAAAGCTCAGGGACAGTTCCCAGGCCATGAGTTCAAGTTTTAGTACTGGTGTGCACATGCACACACATGCACAACACACACACACAGACACACACACACACACACACACACACACACACACACACACACACAAGAATATCCTATAGATAACTTCTTCCCAGGGAAGATTGTCTATACTCTCGCTTTTCTAAGAGGATTAAACAAAAGAAACCGATTATCTTGAGAGCACTGTTTACATTATCACTTGTTTATATTCGATCAATTTTAAAGAAATCTGAGAAATACAATTAATACCTTCATGGCTCTTGGTGTCTTCCCATAGCGTGTGCTCAGGGTCAGTGCTTGTTTGGCTGCAGGTTAAGTCATATGGACTCAAAATAGCTTCTTCTTCCAAATTGTTGCTGCTGAGAACCTTTCACTTCAATATTTCACCAGGAAAAGTGTTGATTAAATCTTGGTAGGTCAAGTTATAATTTCATGTGGAGTAAGAATACCATAAACTTACATTCATTTGCAGTTTGGGAAGCAATTTCTCATACTTACTTCATTTTATTCTCAAACTTTTGCCAACATAAAATAGTGCAAATGTATATGGGAGGGTAAGAAGGTAAAAGAAATATCGTAAGTAAGGACATCTTTCTCTATATTTGTATTCAACCCAATTTTTAAAGTTGTCTGTGAAATTACAAAATTATACACTTTCACACTTATAGTAACCTTAAGATATCTTTAAGCCAAGTCTAATTTTTTTTCCAGGAAAATAAAAACCATTAACGTAAGTTAACCAGTTTGATAAAGCTAGCGGTCAGAAAAGGTCAATAAACCAACTAGTTATAAGTGATGAAAGAGAGAATAGATTTCTTGTGTATCTTACACCAAATCTTTCAACCAAGTTATAAAAGTACATTTTACTTTCAGATAGATTTCAAGCTACCTACTATTAATACCTTAGAGTTTTTAGGGAGACTTGAAAAGAAAGGATAGGAAAACTTGCTAGTTGAATTTAAACTCACAGATGGAAAGACATGAAAGCAAAATCAAGGAATTAGTGTTTAATTTTCTCTTTCCAGAAAAAGAGGAAAGCAAAAACCAAAGTAAACAACCAAAATCCCTTCCCTAAAATCTCTCATAGACTTTATAGAAATGAATCTGCAACATAATGACAGTTAAAAATGTCAATAAGACAAGAAGTATAAATTTTTAAAAAGTTGTCTTTCATCTTCATTTCATGAAAACTTTAACTAAAATGCCTATGGAAAGTCTAAGTAGAAAGTTTTGATCTGCCTCTTTTTCTCTCAGTCTCAGGGATTACTATGAATTCTAAACGAGATGTAAGTAAAGCAGTTCATTACAATTTCAGACAAATAATACATTCATCATTATTGCTCATTATTTTCCTTTATAAAATACATAGTATATTGAGCAGTACAAAACAGATACATGTGGAGTAGGGTGTGGCTGGTGTTTCTGTACTAGTCAGTGAACACGTGCCAAGCAGCTGGTCTTTATCCAATCATTCATGCTATACAGATGCTCCAATGTTGGTAGATCTTCCTATTTTGACCTGTTTTAGTCTTCATTTCTTTGAACATTTACCACACTTCTTTTTTTTTTATTACATTCCATTTTCAAACATCTCTCCAGATAGCCATAACATGAGTAGCAAGGTAATAAAGGCTAGATTTTGTTTGTATGGTTCCATTTTATATGAAATAGACTAATATAATTGCAAACTTTGGGAAACAGTGATCAAATGTAGTTCAGCATATTCTTGTAGCTTGGGAGAGTTACCAACCAAGCAATTGAGCTTGAAATAGTATGAGCACTTGTCTTGCATCTTTTTGTTGTTTATTTTTTTTATTATCTTTAAGTAGTTGTACCAAGGGGTTGCTATTCAGCAAAGAATATTATGAATACAACGTGTCCTGAGGTGACAACCTCTTTCAGCGTTCTCATCTATCACTCCTATCCCACCCATTCCCTCGTTTTCTTAATCTTGTAGAATATACTTTGAGATATTTTTTTAAACTACATTAATCCTCCTTCTTCTCTAACTCTCTCTCCTTGAATATATGCCACCCCTTTCAAGTACCTGGTACTTTTTTCCTGGTATTTATTTTCTGAAACTATGATTTTGTCTTTATAAGGAATTATACTTATTTCTCTCCTGATTTTTTTTGTGTGTGTGTGTGAATACACTGGTCCTGGGACTTGAACTCAGGGCATGGGAGCTGTAACTGAGCTGCTTTGTCTCATGGCTAGCACTCTAATACTTGAGCCACAAAGCCATTTCCAGCTTTTTCTGAGTAATTTATTGGAGATAAGAGTCTCATAGACTTTCCTGCCCCCCTGGCTTCCAATTACAGTCTTCAGATCTCAGCATCTTGAGTAGCTAGCTTCCCCTGAAATTTGATTTTGTTTATCTATTAGGATTCATGTCATATCACTACTCTAAAGTGATAAATAAAATATTGGAGTGCAAGGACAGTTAACATCATAAAAGAGCTGCTTTGCTTATGTTGAAAATATTAGGGCCCCCTGAAATGAAATATAATGAACACCATATGTTCTTCCTATATTTAAGATTATTTTCTATACTATATTGTGCTATAAGGCTTCTAGTTCATTGCAATTATTTCAGTTTTCACATCTTTCATATTCACAGGTCTTCATCTTCACCAAGAGATTTTCTAGTATATGAGCACTTTTAGCAGACTATGAATTATACTGAATACGCCACATTGAAAACATTGATTATAAGAGATCTCAAAGAGGACAACTGTTCATGTATAACCTATTCTGGTATAATCTGGTATATATTATCTGTCAGACCCTTGTCAAGTAGCTATTGTAATACACTGAAAAGCTACGGAGAAATCTGCAGAAAAGTCATACTTTAATGGTTCAAAATACCATGGTTAGTATAAAATTTGTTTCCACATGTCCTTGATTACAGATCTACATTAATTCTAAGTGCAAAAGGAGGTTTTAGCTAAATTTGAAATTTGAAAAGAAATGACTTAGTAAACATCTTAACCATGATTGGTAAACATCTGGCCCGAGACTGGTTTCAATCACAAGTCAGTTGGAAATCTATAGTGACGTGAAGCTGAGCAGTAAAGGCTAGTGGAGGGAAGTGGCATTTCCATAAAGCTGTTTTAAATGACATCCCCTTTGTTGCAGATGCCAACAACTGTAATGAAACACTTCAAGCCCCAGTGAGTGCATATCCTAATCATTAACTGCCCTTCAAATCATTTCCATCTAACTTACTTTAATTCTAGCTAAAAGAGGGTTTGGGTGTCCATATTACCAAAAAATGCACTAGCATGATTTTGTTACACTTAAAAATCAGAATGAAGCATCAATGACTGTGTATCCAGAGTATCATGCACATATATGTTAAGATATCAGGTCAAAGTAAAAGAATCTAAATAAAAGGTCAGTTCCATTTAACTTTTAAAATTATACCTGGAAACAATTCAATGAGTTGTGAAAATCTGATGCGTATTGAGAATTCTATGCCTGAATCGCATTTTTTTATTTAATTTTATTGTTAAGGTGATGTACAGAAAGGTTATAGTTACATCAGTAAGGAAGTAAGTAGTTTACTTACTTACAACTGATTGGGGAAAAAAGAAAACTTTAAATGTAAATGGGCAGGGGCTGGGAAGGTGGCTCAGTGGTGGAGTGCTTGCCTTGCATGCATGAGGCCCTGGGTTTGATTCCTCAACACCACATAAGCAGAAAAAAACAAAACAAAACCGAAGTGGCACTTTGGCTCAAGTGGTAGAGCGCTAGCATTGAGCTGAAGAACTGAGATACAGTGCCCAGGCCCAGAGTTCAGGCTCCATGACCAAAAAAAAAAAAAAAAGTAAATGAGCAAATAAGTGTGTATTTTTGTAATGTGCCACAATTTTAAATCTATCTCATAAACAGTAGATCACAACTGATAATAGGTACACTGTGTGTGTGTGTGTGTGTGTGTGTGTGTGTGTGTGTAAGCTCACATGCAGTGAGCTCAGCTTGTCTATAGATTGAACTGATTACCATAATTGAAGCTTTGAGGAAGCCAGAGTCTGTGATTTCCATCAATAGACATGGATATAATTAACCAATAACTAGAAGGATGTGGTTTCTATAAAGTTGCAGAATTTTTAGCATCTGCTAGAAGCACATCTGTTGTGTTGTAGCTTATTGGAATACTGTGATTAACAAACCAATATACTTTAAAGTGTTTGTGTGAGATTTGACTTTTAGATGTTTACATACTTATAAAAATACCATGATTTTCTTTTTCTTTGCTTTGAAGTATATTTTTTGCTCTAATCTATCTAATTACTTTTCTACTTTATCATTGTGCACATGTATACACACAAGCACAAACACACTTTTTAAAAATAATGTGCATCAAACCTAGTATAATAACAATGTGCTAAAATACTAGTCTGTGTACAATTTGCCACCTTCCATTTCATTGTTCATTAATAAATATCAGGGTAGATTATATAAATTTTGTAAATCCTCACATTTTCAGAGAATGCATCCACATACAAAACACCTTTGTGGACATGGTAAGTCATTGTTTATATAAAAATTATTTGTATCAGTTCTCTACATTATCATCCTTAAACAAAGTTTCATTATGAGTCTGATATTCTGTATTCTTATCCCACAAGAGACTGGGTGAAGTGGATGGCTTGACTCTTCTTCCTAACCACCTCTCTTTTCAGTCCTTAATTCTTCAACTGTTGCTGCTGCTATTACTATGGCTACCACTGCTACTATATATCCTCCTACTGCCAGTGTTCCTGCTACCAGGAACTGAGAAATTGAGTGTTAGAGAACCAAGCTTCTTTTAGACTATTTTACTCACTGATTCAATGTATCTACAAAGGTATTTATTGTATACCAGCTCCTTGTTAGGTACTTCATAGATCTAAAAAAGGAACATATTCTTACATCTGCTTCAAAAAAGTTGCTGTGAATTCTCTAATCCAGACAAAATGAAGTGAGTGAATTATGTGTTATGTTAGAAAATATTGCATTGACTTTCTGTTCAGACAACTAGTTTTATGCCTAATTCATATTTGTACACACACTTGATTGAACAGTGACTTCTAATAAGTAATTCAGATTTTTCTTGTTGAAGCAAATTAATTTGATAAAAAAATCTCACCATATTTTATTCAGAGAAGTTGTTTAATTTTAATTGGGACTCAAAAACAATGTGGATATTAGTAATAGATGTCTTGTGTCAGCCTGTTTGTATTATGTGACTGGTACATCATTTTTTACATACTGAAAGTTGCTTTTAAAACTTATAAGTAGGGCTGGGAAGGTGGCTCAGTGGTAGAGTGCTTGCCTTGCATGCCTGAGGTTCTGGGTTCGATTCCTCAGTACCACATAAGCAAAAAAGAAAAAAAGCCGGAAGTGGCGCTGTGGCTCAAGTGGTAGAGCGCTAGCCTTGAGCTGAAGAGCTGAGGGGCAGCGCCCAGGCCCAGAGTTCAGGCCCCACGACCGGACCCAAAAAAAAAACAAAAAACTTATAAGTAAAGAGATATTCAAAGTAAAGAGATGTTGAAAAATATATTCTTTAAGAAATCATTATTGCTCAATATCTTAGTACTTCTTTATGTTCCTGGCTGTATTCTATATGGGATCTTTTTCACAAAACATTTTACGTCTTCTTTTTTTTTTGGTTGGGAGGCTTGAACATAGGGCCTGGGTGCTCTCTTTTTTTAACTTTTTGCTCAAAGCTGATTCTCTACCAGTTGAACCACAACTCCATTTCTGGTGGTTAATTAAAGATTTGAGTATCACAAATGTTCCTACCTGAGCTGGCTTTGAACCATGAATCTCAGATCTCAGCCTTCTGAGTAGTTAGGATTATAGGAATGAACCATTGTTGTACATACATACATACATACTCACCCCCCCCCCCACATACTTAAATAGATGGCTCACACCTATTATTATAGCTACAATAGAGGCTGGTATCTGTGAAATGGTACTTTAAGCCCAGTTTGGGCTTAAATAAACTCAGCAAAGATGAGCTGGAGGTGTAGCTCAAGTGGAAGAGTGCCTGTTGAGCAATTGTTAATCCCTGAGTTCAAATCTTACTACTGAAGAAAAGCTTAAGCAACATGTATTTTCTGCTTAACTACATAATGATTACATTTTGTTAGAAAAATCAAACATTGATCCCAATTACTTGATTTGTTTTCAATTATAAAGGATGATAATATATAAATTAAGTTTCAATGAATTTTGAATGTATGATTAGCTTAGCTTCTTTTATTTTATGATACTAGGAATCAAATCCAATGTCTCAGATATGCTAGGCAAGCACTCCTACTCCTGATCTATGATTAAATTATTAAGTTGCTGATATAACATATAAAAATTCAGTACAACTGAAAAAGTGAATGCCAAATAAATGTTATAATTATACCTAATAAGAATTAGGTATACCTTCATTATTTACTTCTGCTTGCAAAAAAGATTAATTGTTATGCCAAAATTATAGCAAATTATTTTTGTATTTATATAGCTTTAAAAGTTTTTATTTTTATTTATTTGTTGGTTTGTTTTGTGGGGCTTGAACTCAGGACCTGGACACTGTCCTTGAGCTTTTTCTACTCAAGCTAGTACTCTATGACTTTGAGCCATAACGCTACTTTTGGTTTTCTGGTGGGTAATTGTAGATTAGAATTTCAGACTTTCCTGCATGGGCTGGCTTTGAACTATAACCTTTAGGTTTCAGCCTCCTGAGTAGCTAGGATTACAGGCATGAGCTATCAACACTCAGCCAAAAGTTTTAAATTTTTTATTCTTCAAATTCAATATTATTGTGAATACCAGCATAGCTTCTTTGAGACAAATCTTTGTATACAAGTATATTTCTATTCCATAAAGAAGTCAAGAAAGGGGCTGGGAACGTGGCTCAGGGGTAGAGTGCTTGCCTTGCATGCATGAGGCCCTATGTTCGATTCCTCAGCACCACATAAGCAAAAAGAAAAAAGAAAAAAAAAGCTGGAATTGGCACTGTGGCTTAAGTGGTAGAGCGCTATCCTTGAGCTGAAGAGCTGAAGGATAGTTCCCAGGCCCAGAGTTCACGACCCATGACCGGACCCCCCCAAAAAAAAACCAAAATGAAGTCAAGAAAAGCTTAGGAAAGAAAAAGCAAAAATATCCTTTTTTTGTGAATGTAGTTAAATTTTGCTATGTTAATATGACTGGTTAAATTTATGAATCTTTGATCAGATGGAAGCTTATGCTACAATAATAGTGTATGTTATGTTTCATTGTGGTTAATAAAGAAGCAACTCACCATGGGTAAGTAGATCAACTTAATATTCTTGTTGAATAAATGATAAATAAAGTCGGTTGAGCAGGATGTTTGGATCTGCAACAGCTTTGCTTATGGGAACAGGTTCATACAGTATTTAGTACTTTAAGAAATAATGAAGAAAGAAAGAAATAGGGTAATATTGTTTAGATTTCCCTGTCAGGCACCAGTCATTCATGTTTATAATCCTAGCTACTCAGAATATCTAAACTTCCTCGTCAGAGAAAGCTAATCTAGTCAGAAACCCTGAGAGACACTTGTCTCCAATTAACCAGCCAAAAGCCAGAGGTGGAGTTGTGCCTTAAGTGAGAGGTAATGGCTCCGAGTTCAAGTTTCAGTATGAATATAAAAACAAACAAACAAAAAGGAATGATGAAAAGCAGAGGGTCTAATTTGAAGGAATAATTCTAATAAAATCATAGGACAGGTTGGCTGCAGAATAATTTCTGCCAATACTTTTGTGTGGTAAAATCCTAGAAAAAGTAGAACCTAATAACAAACATTAGCTAGAAAATACAGCAATGAATATTTCCATTACCAATAACAGACACACCCAGAAATCGTATTAAGCCAAATATCTTAAGCACATTGTGAACGAGTCAAGTTACTCATCATCCAGATATTTAGTGATCTGGAAATTTTATATGGTTTAGAGGTCAAAGAAATGAGAACAGAGTCTACCAAGAGTGGGGATGCTTTAGTCTTTTGAGGGTACCTGGGCTTTCCAAATCTTCAAGCGCACCAACTCAGATACATCCACTATCAAGTTCCCATCTTCCCTGGGAAGGAGGATTGCATAGACAAGTTTCAAGCTGCAGCACAACTCCAATAAAATCTCCAAGAAATGAGGAGAATCTGCGACAACAAAGCTGAATGTACAGTGGTTGTACATTGAGTGGCAGTACCATGACTCTGGTCCTAATTCCACGTGCAGTCAATGGTGGGTGTAGCCCCGAAGGAGGGTTTTTTTTGGTGTCAGTGTTGGGATAGAACGGAAGCCTTGGTGGCTGGAGGCTGACAGTCTACTCTCGGTAAACAGTGATTCTTCAGAAGGAAGATCTGACTTGCCTCACTTCCGGGCGCCACATATGTTAATATGATGCTATATCATTAATTTGAAAGCAGGAGCTATATTAAGCTTTCCATGTATTATTATTATTGTTGTTGTTGTCGTTATTTTGGCAAGGTTGTACTTACAAAACCAGTGTTCTGTGACTTAAGCATTTAATTTCTTTGTAGAATAATGAATAAGAAAAATTGCTGCCAGGCGCTGGTGGCTCACGCCTGTAATCCTAGCTACTCAAGGGCTGAGATCTGAGCACCACCGTTCAAAGCCAGCCCAGGCAGGAAAGTCCGTGAAACTTTTATTTCCAGTAAACCACCAGAAAAACCGGAAGTGGAATTGTAGCTCAAGTGGTAGAGCACTAGCCTTGAGCTGAACAGCTGAGGGACAGCGTTCATGCCCAGAGTTCAAGCCCCACCACCAACGAAAACAAACAAAACAAACAAAAAACAAAAACAAGAAAATTTGCTAGTGAGGCAGTTTTTCTTTTTTTTTGGGGGGGGGGAGAGTTTCGTCGGTTGGGGGGCTTGAAATCTAGGCCTGGGCCCTGTCCCTCAGCTCTTCAGCTCAAGGCTAGCCCTCTGCCACTTGAGCCACAACACCACTTCTGGTTTTCTGAGTGGTTTATTGGAGATAAGAGTCCATGGATTTTTCTGCCCAGGCTTTGCTTTGAACTGAGATCCTCAGATCTCAGTCTCATGAGTAGCTAGGATTACAGGTGTGAGCCACCAGCGCCCGGCTGTGTTTGTTTATTTTTTTTAACTGGCAATGGGATAAAATAAAAACAGATGATGTCACTAAAGTAAGAAATTATATTACACGTCAAAAATATCATGTCACATAGTATTTTGTAAAATGATAAAAAAAATCATCAAAGGCATTTTAGTAGACATGACTACATTTTATAATTTTCAAATGTATCAGTTTGTGCTATCTTTTTATGTTCCTGACTTTTACTCTGAACCTAATCATTTACTCCCTGGTCTGCTCCTGTGGCAGCTAGAATAACATAACACTGCTGTCTCCTGCTATGGGGGTGTGGCTGACTGACCTCACCAATTAATGTCTGACTACATGCTTCTTCTGTCCCCACTTCCAACCTAACTCACCCCATCTCCTGGTTGCCCTGGTCGCCCCTGTCACTGACACAATGCTACGTGTCAGTAACTCCTTACCAGTTTGATTCCAAGTTTTCTTTTTAATGGAATATATATTTTTATTGTAAAGATACTGTACAGAGGGGTTACAGATACACGAGTAAGGTGATGAGTACTTTTTCTATCCAGAATTGTTACTCCCTCCTTTGTTTTTCCCCTACCATCTCTTTCCTCCCACCTCCCCAGCTCCTCCCTCCCCCCTCCCCAAAGTTGTAAAGTTCCTTTTCAACCTAGTGTCTTGTACATCTCATTGTTACAATGGATCAACCTGTATCCTTGTTACTGCTTTTTGTTAAGATACAGTTCTAGTGTGAAACTTTTTCTTGTAGGTCTCGTTCTCCCTTTTACTCTCCAAAGGGATCTGTCCTAACAAGTTTCTTGTATGTCCGATCTCATATGGAAGTCTGCTCACGAGGGGGGTGGATTATTAAAATAACAATCCTTCCAGTCACTCATACAGCCTTGCAACCCAGCCAATTTTTATTACTATCTTCCCTTTACACTCTGTTCTTTCATTGTTTTATCGCTATTTTGCATGAAACAATCACAAAGCTACTGTTCAAGAAATTTGCAAATTAATTCTCTCTTCCTCGCCCTTTTTTTTTTGTGTGTTTTCACCTACAAACTAGGTTTTACTGGAATCTGAGAAAGTTCAGTGAAGTGACCTTGCATGCCAAAAGCCTTGGGTCTAATCCCAACACCCATGAGTACATATTTTTCCCCACCAACCTGGGACAATTCATTCATGGTTCCTGGGAACTCTCTTGACTTGTGTCTCTGTTCTGGATCCTGATGTATTGGCAATGTATAAGTACAAGGATCAAACCTCTCCATTGGGTCCCTTGGAATATGTCTTGGATCAATTGCAAGTATTAATTTTTATTTTTTTCTTATTGACAGTCTTAAACTTTATGTCTTCAGATGAAGGGGCCAAACTTCTCATTCATAAGCAACAGTAGATCCTGTCAATTCTTTTTATATTAATTGTTTGCGTTCCATTTGTCTGTTCCTATAGCCACCGCGTTAGGTCCAGTCTTCATTGTTACTAACTGAGCTCCCTGTTGTGTTCCACAGGGAAGCAGAAGGTAGGGTAAACATTTCATATTATGGATCACTGAGCAATGCATTTCCTTAACAATTTGCTTCCATAACCAAAGAAATCATACAGAAATATACAAATCAGTTGCTCTTCTGATATATCTATATGGAAACATGGAGGACAGCACAGACTAGTTTGATATTTCTAATTTGCTTCCTCTTTCAGGAAAAAGAACACATGGTTATCTTCATTTTAGTTTTTACTTGTCAGAGTTGCAATCTAAATTTTTCTCTATAATTATTAGAGAAACAAGCAAAAATATCATAGAGACCTAAAGTCATTCCTTCTACCACTCTGTTTTGGCAGTAGTTCTTTGTCTGAGTTTGGGTCAAAGAATATTGTAGTTGAAGAATGTGTCTACTGCTTGGAAACTGAATAGACCAGCTTTCTGCAATCATGAGCAGGAGGTCAGCCTTGCTTCTTTCTTAGGCTCAATAGATCTTGCTTTCATCAATCACTCTGAAATCGATACAAGGACACCTGTATCTGGTTATATTCCCTCCTTCAAGCTAAGAGTTACTCTTACCCATCCCTTTAAAATGAGGTGATTTTGAATAATTTAAGCAAAGAGCAAAATATTAGTAGGAAAGACACAAATTACTCTATACTCCAGTTATTTATTTCTTTTAGTTTAATGAAAATATTTGCTAACAATAGGTTAATGTCATGTTTGCAAAGTGTTCACATACTTAGATTTCTCTTTCATTTTTCTCTAATTGAGAAAAAATGATTCAAAGATACTTTTATTTAGGATTATTCCTATTACATTTTTGATGAGGAGCTATGCCTTTTGAGCAATGTATTTCTTTAACAATTTGCTTCCATAACCAAAGAAATCATACAGAAATATACAATTCTACTGGTCCAGTTTTAATTCACATATTAAATGTGCTATAGAAGTTTTGAGAAAATCACTACAGATATCGACTTGAATATTGTATAGAAACATCATATATAGGCATTAATCTGTGGTACATGGTTAAACTCTGCAGAATCTGATTGCCAACATTTAGAATCTTTGTTTCTTAATGCCATTTCACAATTTTCAATCTTCTATCACTGCAATCAAATTAGCAACTGAAAGTATAAATGGTGTCCTTGGCTACTCATTGTATTCTGTGTAGCCTAAGGTGTCAAAATGGACAGAATTATGAAGCTTTGTCCCATGAAGTGTAATATTCTGCTCTTTCTATATTTTCTGTTGCATAGTAAATAGTGTAATTTCTGATTATTTTAAATTCTTTCACTGAGGTTTATTTGGGCAGTGCAGAAACCAGTTTACTGTGTTCCTTAGTACATCGTTAATTAATGTACAATAACCTCCGCCAGAAGAGCAAAGAATGTGTCTTACAATTTACCAATGAGAGCAGACACCTAAAACATTTACTAAATACATGACACATAGATGATTGGAAGATCTCCTTTGACTTGCAGAGATAAAGAGATAGAGAACAGGCAGCCCAAGTCACAAGTGGGTTTTTCCCATCACTGGAGTCTCAACAGCTTTTGATCATCTCCGTTATTCTGGGTGCTAGACTGGTGCCTAGTAGATCTATGACTCACAGTAACACAGTAACACAATGTGCATCTATTCACAGAATAGATCAGGCAGTAATAGCTGCTTATCAGAAACCACCGCTGAACTGACCGCCTTTTCAAATGACTCCTCCCTATCTTTTGAACAGCTTTTTCCAACAAGCTGTGAGTTTGTGATAGCATCTCTCAGAGGTCACCAGCTGGGCATTCTGTTCTTTTGATCTGAGTTTCTTGATTTATCTATCAGCCTCTGCAAGAAAGTTATTGCTATCCTGCCAATCGTCATGAACAAATAATTCTAGTCTTAATCCTTTTAAAGTTCCTTCTTATCTATGTCTATACACTATGATCTTCTATAAAGGCTTTGCCAGAAAATAAGCCTTTCTGTGCATATGGTTGGGACATTGACTCTGAATGTCTGAACTTTCTGTGACCCTCTCAAATAACTTCAGTAATGTTTGGCTTTACTGTAGATACCACATGTTGCAGAAAGGCCATCTCCTCTATAAATAGTAACTTAACAAATGCATTTCTCTTCCATGCAGTTTTTTCTAGAATATATTAATAGAAATATGTGATACAACATTTTAAGTGCATCTCTACAGAAAAAGATGAAATTGATCTTGAATTTGAGCCTTTGAATTAATTGCAAATGAAAAAGCAACAAGTACATACTGAATACATATTCTGTGTTGGACACACTGCTAGGTATTTTTTAGGCTTCACAGCAAAAAAAAAATCCTATAATTTATGTGATAATAGAGTCCTGTGGCATTTTTAGTCAAAGCTGTTCAAATGGGCCATATTTCTGTAAATAGTACATAGCTCTAGAGATAATATTAATCATCCGTGGTATTGATGTTAGAGATGAATTTAACAATTCTATGAGAGAACAGCTAAAGATTTGCATGAAATGGCTCATGCCAGCTATCCAGTTTCACAGGAGTCTGCACAAAGCAAGTGATTGTTTACAAAAATAAAAGTAAGGGTAAAAAAGGCTTTTGGCATGGCTTGGATGGTTCTGTCCAAAGTCCTGAGTTTAAACCACAGGAAGAGCACACACACACGCATGCACACGCGCGCGCACACACACACACACACACACAGAGAAAGACAAACTGACAGACACAGAGACAGAGAGAAACAGAGACAGACAGACAAAGTCAGAGGAGGAAGAGAAAGAAAAAAGAAAATTAAAGGAGAAAAAGTACAAGCAATAAATCTGAGTATTAGCCCATATATAACTGTGATCTACCCTCAAAGAGTTAATTCGGTTGTAATTATTTATCTAGTATTACCATTAATTTTCAAAGATCACGTGGCTCATATTTTCTTGTTCGCTAAGATACATTTTCAACAAATATTATTGCTAACTTTACACTTTCTGAGATGAGTTTATTAGTTTTTCAAAGTACCATCAAAGCGTGGATTGTATGAGGTCATCATGAAAAATTTTGTGATTAACAAAGTATACCATTCATACAAAATGGGAGAGTTGGAATTTGCCTGCCATCCAAAGATGGCAGGCAAATCTTATCTCTCAACAAATGTACATTGTTGGCAGAAGATTGAGGTTTGACACTAGCCCAGGCAGACAAATCCAAGAGAACCTTATCTCCAGATAACAAAAAAAGGTAGATGGAAGTAGAGGTATAGCTCAAGTGGTAGAACACTAACTTTCAGTGAAAAACCTAAAGAAGGGCAAGATAACCTGAGTTCAAGCTCCAATACCTTCACACACACAATTACACACACACACACACACACACACTAACACACACAAACACACACATGTACTTTCTTTGACCCACAGAAATTCTGATATAAAGACTTTAGATTCTAATGGTGAATGATATCAGCATGGCTCTACTATTTAATAAGAAATAGTTTCCTTCTTGATAGTGAAAGTTATTGAAAGTAAAACAAGAATAACTAAGGTAGAGAGGAACAACTTTCTCTTATTGAAATCCTATGAGCATCTATTCTCAAAACATACTAGTAAATATAAGTTATAAACAGAGCCTACATTTTCAGCATCTAGAAACAATCTTCAGTTGTTTTATACCCTCATTTGCTTGGGGATTCAGAACCAATATCTGGATCTCAGAGAGAATTCACTATGTCTAAAGTGCTGGGAGTTTGAATTTTTCCCCTAAAAGCAATCATTCATCTGGGACATCAAAGCCAGGAAGAGAAACACCATATAATAAGCTTTCTGTCATTGTGCTTTGTAAGTATGTATGTCAGGCCAAACCTCTAAGGTGTCCATTAGTGGTAATGAGAAAAGAAGACAAAGTAAAACCTGCTACCACTTCAGGTTGTGCTAGTGTATCTATACCTCACTAGGAATTCTACACATCAAAAGAATCTAGCTAACCCTCTATGTTGATGGCCATTTTTTCCCACTTAAAAACCATGGTTTTAATAATAAAAAGGCATACTCTTTTTAAGTGTGAGTTACCATTTAGAGGTAGATTTCCTGACAGGTAGAAAGAGAAGAGAATGGACATTTAGCTAAGGATTTAATGAGAAGAGGAAGGCGACTATACAGCTGTTAGATGCAAGTTTACACAATACAGTTTTAAAGACAAGGGCTAGTTTTTCATTAAGAGGTGGTATCCTTTCAGAGAATGACAAATTTATGAACAAATCCTGTACATATTTTCTTGGAACTTTATTACTGCTTAATGCCTGAAAGATGGTACATTAATAAGAAGAAAGTTTCAGGGATATCAATTCTTCTTTACATCA
Organism: Dipodomys ordii; assembly: GCF_000151885.1. Classification (NCBI taxonomy): domain Eukaryota; kingdom Metazoa; phylum Chordata; class Mammalia; order Rodentia; family Heteromyidae; genus Dipodomys; species Dipodomys ordii. The sequence continues at coordinate 1,550,259 of NW_012267327.1, forward strand.
GCTTATCTTAACTTTAGAAATCTCTCAGCTGGCATGAAATGACCTTTCCAAGGAGATAAACTAACATATCAATTATCTCAGTTAATTAAGTCTGAGAAGTTAAAGCTTTCAAATTTAAAGATTTCAACATATGTATAGTCCAAAGATTAAATTATAAAATATTTAATAATAAACACTATGATGTGATGTATTTTGAAGGACTTTGTAGTCGAAAATATCATATCTCCCCTGAAGGTACTAGTTCATTGTTACAAAGCAAAATAACACATATACAGGAATAGTGTTTAAGAAATAGTTAAAGTCCAGTACCACATTAACTATATGAATTCTAAATTTAAATCAACTAAGATGGCAGAATAATCAGTAGTTCTTAGAAATGGCTATAGTACAAACAAGTTATGAACAAGAAGTAGAATACTTAGAAATTTATTATCTTTTAGAATTAATATATTCTACATTTTTTTAGTTTATCTGGAATGAATGTGGATGATAGTGGTTTGATAATCTTGATTAGAACAAATTCCATGATAAACATTTTCGTTCTGGTCATTGTGCTCATTCTGACTCTTAGAAAACTAAAAATTGTTTTTATTCTTGGTCATAAATACAAAATATAAATTTATAATGGAGCTTGAATTAAAGACAGAAAACATACAGAATACCATGTGAAAGTTAAGTGACAATGAATAAGTGAATTCTGACGAAGAAAAATAATCTCATTCTCTTTGTTTTTGTGTGTGCTGTTACACTGAAGTCTTTTATCCTATTGGGTCAGTAGGAAGGAGCTTCATACATGACATTATTTCAGAGCCTTCTGCTCATCTTCTCCACCAACAAATAGAAGTCCCCTAGATTTTGCACAAACCGTGACTGAGAGGACCTCTTTAGTCTTTCCTCTTACTAGTTCTTCTAACATGTGTGTGCTTTTGTTCTATTGTCCTCTCTAGAATACAGATGTTGAATTGTTTTGAACTCAAGGGTACAGACTCCAGCTTCTGTAGGGTGCACAGAGACAATACCTCCCTAGGGCTTTCAAATCTTTGCCATTCAGTGTGTTGTAGTATTGCCTGTCTGATATCCTAAATTCTTTAGGTTTTCATGGCTATAGTGAAGAAAATCACAAAAGTTCTTGTTTTAACCATTGTTACTTTCTTTTCTAAATATTTTCTGAGGCAATGGCAGAGATATTCTTTTTAGGTATAAGTGAGAATTATTTTTTAAAACTCCCATCCAGTGTAACCAAAGAGTGAAGAGATGGGTATAAGTCGGGGATTGTCATTCAGTGTCATTCTGTATGTTAGTTGGTGTGGTTTCTAACAATGAATAAGCTACAATTCATTTTTCTTTTGTTGGTCATGGGGCTTGAACTCTGGGCCTGGGCAGCTCTTCAGCTCAAGGCAAGCGCTCTACTACTTGAGCTACAACGCCACTTTGGTTTTCTAGTGGTTTATTGGAGATAGGAGTCTCAAAGTCTTTCCTGCCCGTGCTGGCTTTACACTGCGATCTTCAGATCTCAGCCTCCTGAGTAGCTAGGATTACAGGTGTTAGCCACCAGCACCCGGCTTCAAATATTGTTAAATTATCCTCAAATATTTGTTTAATTTCTATAACAATATAAATTATTTTATATATTCAGCTCTGTGCTGATATGTTTATCTATGAATGATGTAAATATTACTACTGTACAGGAAGTACTTATGCAGAGAATTTTACCACATATCTGCATGTATGCATGCATTCACTTACATGCATGTGTGTGTGTGTGTGTGTGTGTGTGTATATTCAGGTGGTAGTTTTGGATTTGATTTTTCATTTTACAGTATGCTGTATAGCTTTAAATTTCAGTTTGTATTCTATCAAATGTAAATGTGTTAGACTCAGCTTGAAAAGCTGGTCATCTCTGAGGATTTTAATCTTTCTAGAATTACAAGCAGTCTTTCTTGGGGATACTGAGGAAGATCAGAATTTTTTCACTCTGTGTCTGTGTCCTTTCCCATTAAAGACAAAGAGTAACTGAAATGGAAGGTCTTTTGAGTCAGTCCAGAGAACTTCAATTCCTTTTGACAAGTCAGTAGAGTTTACCTGATTTTGCAATCTTAATACACTCTGTTTAAAAGGGGAAAAACAAAGGAGGGGGTAACAATGCTTGATAGGAAATATACTCATTACCTTACTCATGTAATTGTAACCCCTCTGTACACTATTTTTTACAATACAAATACATACAAAAAACATTGTGCATAATTTGACATCAAGCAAGTACAGCATCATCAACATGGAATGAAGAAACCTGAAGTAGAAATGTCATATCAGAGAGAATTACAGAATAAACAAATTTTTGTTGAATTGCTTTGAATGCCAAGCATGGAAACTTTTTGGTAAGGAAGTAAGGTGTTGAAAAATATCTCATGTATTGACCAGTCAAATGGACAATAGCATGGTTGGTATTTGAATAGCTGAAACTTAGAAAAGGGTTATAGTACCATGTGACAATCACATGCCTTTAGAAATATTACCTGTCAGAAACAACATTTACATAGGTAAGATGCCCTTTACTCCATGCTTCAAAGTTGAGAAGAAAGGAAAAGAAAACTGTTTAGGGCAGTGTTCCTTAGAGTATACATTAGAGAGATGAGAGGATAGTTAAAGAGAGAGAATATGGAAGCTGTAGATTATTTTAAAGTCAAACCCACACCTGCCTGAGCAGCTGCAGCTACTCAGATATTTTCCATAAACATACAGTATAAAGACAAGTGTAAAAAAATCAGGTAATAATATTGGCTCTAACATACTATTTTGTTTTGGTATCAATTTGATGTCTATCAACCATTTTTAATATAAAGAATGAGCTTCTGCATGGCAAAAGACAAAGATAGCAAGATCAATAGAAAGCCCATGGATTGGGAGATCTTCACTAGCCATGCAACAGACAAGGGTCTCAAATCTAAAATATACTTAGAACTCAAAAAATTAAATCCAACAACAAATCCTCAAAAATACAACTGCTACACTAATAAGTGGGGTAAAGAGAGACTTCTCTGAAGAGGAAATAAGAATGGCCAACACACACATATATGAAAAAATGCTCAACTTCTCTAGCCATGAAAGAAATGCAAATCAAAACAACATTGAGATTCCACCTCACCTCAAGAAATCTAGTAACAACAGATGCTGGAGGAAATGTGGACAGAGGGAACACTACTGCATTGTTGGTGGGAGTGTAAACTTGTTCAACCACTTTGGAAAGCAGTATGGAGGTTCCTCAAAAGACTCCACATAGAGCTCTCTTATGACTCAGCAATCCCACTTTTGGGCATTTACCCAAATGGTCACAAACAAGACCATACTAAAGCTACCAGCACAACTATGTTTATCACAGCATTATTTACCATAGCTAAAATATGGAACTAACCCAGATGCTCCTCAGTAGATGAATGGATCAAGAAAATATGGTATACATACACAATGGAATTCTATGCCTCCATCAGAAAGAATGACACTGATGCATTTGTTAGGAAATGGAAAGACTTGGGGGGAAAAATCATATTAAGTGAAGTAAGCCGGGCCCAAAGAAACACAGGTTCCATGGTTCCCATATTTGCAATAACTAGTATATGTCTAAGACAAGCAGAAAAGGTCAAAAGCTATGTACATATGCCCATAAAAGATGACGCTATGCGAAATGAACCCCAAGAAAGGAACACAAGAAGTTTTATCTTTGTTGCTGTTGTTTTCAATGTACTTAAAGTGTACTGTGTGGCTTTTTTTGTTTCTTCTGTATATTCTTCCCCCTTGGTATAACTCCTGTTTTCACTGTATTTGATTCTGGTGCCCTGCATCATATATATGCATTTTTCTAATTTGGGGAGAGGAAGAGAAAAAACAAAATGCTGAAATAAGGATACAGGTTGACCCACTGTAACAATGAGATGTACAAGAAACTATGTTGAAAATAAACTTTACAGCTTTGGTGGGGAGGGAGAAGTTGGGGAGGTGGGGAGGGAAGGGATGGTAGGGGGAAAACAAAGGAGGGGTAACAATGCTTGATAGGAAGTGTACTCATTACCTTACTCATGTAACTAATCCTTTGGACAGTATCATTAATATATATATATATATATATATAAAATAAAAAAGAATGAAAAAAGTTTATATTCACCATCTTCATAGTCACATTACCAGAAGATTATTATATCCAGTGACTTACATTCTGTGAGTAAAAATGCTTTTTACAGAATGTCATTTTATATTGCTTCCAGTGGAATTTTCTGTATTATAACACAGGTAAAAGACCTGCTTTTAGTGTGGGACAAATAAAATATAATGTGTTTTATGAAACAGAGAAAGAATAAAGCACAAAGGTGCTTCACATGGGAAGTGGGCCAAAAAATAAAATATCAGATCTGCCAGCAAGCAACATATGGATAAAGACAAGCGTTGCTCACCAAAGGAAAGTAGTTTTGAATGATGACAACTGTGTGAAAAGGTAATAATGCAAGAGCCCTTCTCTAAATAAGAAATAGATATGATTTGTCATGCTTGTTTCTTACCTTTAAAGCTAATTTTAGCACATATTATAGAAAAAAATGAATATATTTTGGAAAAGAAGTAGATCATCTGTCAAATGTACTTTTGGATACAAGAGTGTACACAGAGCTTTGCTATAGAGAAAGAAAACTATTATGGCCTGAATTTTACTTTATCTCTAAGTAAAAGTATTAATAATCAGGAATAAATGATATGTGTTTGATGTGTGTTGCATGATTTAAATAGTGAAATTAAAGATTTTCATAATAATCAGCTCTGCATTTGAAAGGCTTTGAGACAGATGAAATTGTTTTCTCTGTCACTTAAACCACATGTACTTGCTCAAATAAAAATAGCTCTAGGTGTTAACAATTTTGAGGGTACATATCATGTCATTTCCATTTATTCTCCTTTATATTTCCTATCCTTTGGTGCATATGTAAAAATACCAGTACTGAAGTTTATATGATGTACAATTGATACTTACATATATTCAATTGTCCACAGTCAGTGGTGCTCAATTAACAGGATTTGTAAGTATGTAGGATCAAACAAAGGTCATTTTTTCACATAATATGATGGTCTCTTGGTTCAGAAAAAATATATGTTTTTTATAAGAATACTTAAATAATATAACATATTTAAAATATATTTTGTATAAACTGGTAGTATACTTAAATTGTAAAAATACTAGAATATAGGCTGATTTTATCTGCTGCTACAAATTTGAGAAAACTGTACTTAAGGGTCAGAAATATAATTCAAGGGAAAAAAGATAAAATTAATACTGAAAGGCATTTATATGAAAATTTACTTCTTCTAAAACCAATGACAGCAAAAGGATTGCACTGATCTCTATCTGACTTAGGTAGCATAAAGTTTGTTCATTCAACTGCACTCAATATAATATTCCACTATGTCTTTAATACCAAGCAGATTATATTGAATTAGTGTTGAGACTGTTAAACACAAATTATGAGAAGCCATTTTTTGAACTATGATCCAACACTAGATACCAGTATAACAGGTAAAACTAAACTGGAGTCACTCCTACCATATAAGTAGTTTGAAGGAAGCAGATAAATCCTCAATTTTTTGGTCTGGAAAATGAATGGTTCTAGTTTAGCTGAATCAGCATAAAAGAGTAAAAGTTTTCTCTGTTTCATCCCTTAAAACCTTAACCTGCACTGACCTGATGCTTAGTTGTTTGCACGTTACAAAAACCACTGTTGTGTTCTGCCATGGCTGGAAGAGAGCTCTCACTCCTTTTTGTAGAACAGAAACTTCCCTCATTCATAAATCAGGTAAAACCTAGTTAGATCCAAGACATGTGTGTGTGTGTGTGTGTGTGTGTGTGTGTGTGTGTGTGTGTGTGTTTGATAAGACATACTACTAAATAACATGCAACAGATAAACAATAATGAAGGCACCAAAAGTACACAGATAAACAAATATTATTTACTGAGTGCTAAGGAGGAACTCAAAGGATGCTTGCCTTTTTTGGGTAGTTAACTTCTGGAAAGTATCTGGGATAGAACAGAGTACAATGAGGCACTAGAAGGTTGGAAATTACCCAATAGAAAGAAGTCCTCATAGAGCAAAGGAAACATAGACGACAAGTGGAGGAATATCAAGCGGCTTTGATGGTAACCACTGGACCACAGCAATTCAAGATAGCATTTTTAAAAGACTATTTGGATAGCAATGAGTGATTAGTAGGGTACCTGCTTACTGAATGCTTCATGTACTAAACTGATGTTGCAATTTCATCCTTTACTTTAATGTTGTGAAAAACTAGCACAAGAAACTTGAGACTTTCTGAATTTTTCAGTGTTTTGTTTTGTTTTGTTTTCCTTCTGGCTGGAGCTAAATTATTCAATGTCCACAGTATAGGCTGATGATCTTCAGCTCTTCCACTTTCCCACAGAAGAACTTACAGTGCCATTTTTAGCCAGAGCTCATATCTCTTTTTGAAATAAATGACAAACTCAGCTATGTCTTTTCAATGTATCATGCTTTTTCCCTTTCAATACTTTGACCAAATTTTGAAAGAAAGATGCCTTGAAGTTCCAGCTCCCAGAGTATAAAGGTTATGTTTAAAGTGAAACACAAATGACATATTAATGATTTGTTTAAACACACACACACACACATAAGCAGGGAGTTAATGATCAGAGTTCAAATTAGGAGCATCATTTTCATCAACTCAACAGGGTTTTAAAGCTCAGGGAAAGGTCCTGCTATGGAAGTCACTTGCAAGCATGAGGGCAAGTTTATCTTAACTTTCTGTCAATGATGCACAGCTTCCTTATCCTCAGTTAACTGTATCCTCAGTTCATTGGGCTAAGCTGCTCTGTGCACACAGACATCAGGTGGGAGCTTGAGACCTTGTTGGATTTCCATTTTAAAAATATTTGGAAGATACCTAGAGGCCAAAGTCAAACAAACAATCAAAAAAAATACAAGCCCTATATGTGTCTGTGAGCTTTAGAAATAATTGAGTAGCAATTCGGACAGGAAAGGCTACATTTGCATTTCTGCATACTTATTGACCGCTTTCTATTATTTCAAATGAAATCTTTACTGTCTTAAAACTGTCCAATGGCTTATGATTGCTCTGAAAAGAAAGACTAAATTTTTAACTCCTCCCTGACTTGGCCCCAACTGAGGTCTCTGGTATCAGGTCACACTAAAATTCCCCTGCCTCGGAACTCCAGTAACAGTGGCTGGATTTCTGCAAGTCCAGTATATCTAGGTTGGCTGTGTCATGGGGCCTTTGTCCTGTTGCTACAGCTTTCTGAAATGTTCTCCTTCAGAAATCAGGGAGAGTCAGGATAGTTCATGTTTTGGTACCCAACCATCTAGCACATTAACAGGCAAGTATAAGATACTCATAAGTATTTATGAAATGATATAAAATAAATATACAGATATGTACACATATATAAATTGCTTTTACAACTGTAAGACTTCATATAAAAACATTAGATATATATATTTTATATTATAAAGCCGAAGATCTTTTAGAAAGGACAGACTGGAATACTGAAGAATTAAATTTAAAAAGATATCAATTAAAACCAGGATCAAAACAGAAATGAGGGCGCTGGTGGCTCACATATGTAATGCTAGCTACTCAGGAGGTTGAGATCTGAAGATTACTATACAAAATCAGCTGAGGGCAAGAAAGTCCATGGGACTCATATCTCCAATAAACTACTCAAAAAATCCAGTAGTGGCTCTGTGGTTCAATAGGTAGAGCACTAGCCTTGAGCACAAACAGGCTCAGGGATAGCACCCAAGCCCTGAGTCTAAGCCCCAGGACTGGCAAAAAACACAAAAATTCAAATTGCCCCCATCTACTGTATCAGTCAACTGTTTCCACAAATCTCAGAAACTCTCAGAGGATGTTAATTATACTGTTACAGCTAAACTTGTAAAACAGCTATCATCTTGATACAAAGGCTTGGGATGAATAGCATGCTTGAAAGAATATATTAGCTTCCTCTGAGAGAAGAAAGTAAAATTATACTTTTCTTGACTCTCAATAAACAGAATTATTTCTACCTAAAATTTGTAAGTATTCTTAAAGATAAGCCAGCCATACCACAAGCAATGATAATTCAAGGTTATGATCATAATCTCAGTCATTTTCCTCCCAGTGAAAGACCCATGACAGCTGTGTGCCAACATTCAGCAGGTATGTGCTGAATCTCAAACACCTCTGCTCCATTTTCTTTATAGTTGTCAAGGACAGATTTAATTTGTGGACCTTGCCCTCTTCACCATTAAGCTGACAAGACTAAAAGAGCCAGTTTCAAATGTATTCTAAGCTTTCAAAAAATGAAAATGTGCTGGACATACTTCAAAAAGTTTGACTTCAGAACCGTATTTTATTTTTACAATTGAATAATTTTCAATGTGAAATCATCTTTGGCTTATCACTTAGTGCAAATATGCAGTTAACAAAACAGAGAAATCACCATTAAAATGTGTGTTCTACATATCTTCTTATATGCGTGAATAGGCATTGATACAAACATTAATGGAAATTTAAATAATATTTGGTTTGCTTTGTTTGGATTGAGCTATAGTTACCAAATAAAAATAAATATTTCTATTGAGAAATGATCATATTTGGAGGATATTATTATCTCGTAGGGTATATATGTAGTTAAGTGGAACTTATGAGGAACTTATTTAATCACAAAACTAAAATATGTTATTGAGAATTATTCAGGCTACTAAATTGATTAATTTGAAGCTAGAAATATTAAGTCTTAATTTTAAAATATTACAAACACCTAAGCTAGATGATAGAGAAAATAGAGAAAAGCTTTGCTTGTTTTTTCTCTTTCAATAAAATATTGTACAATATAATTAAGAGCCAGATACACATGAAACAAACTGTGAGCAAAACAATATAATGTGTACCTGCCAGACAAGAATGATGTACTGACAGACATAATTAAATGTCAAGTCGTATAGGGCAATCCATTAGATGTTAGCACATTATCCAATTATGTGTTGGTATTATCAGTATTATTATTGTAACACTCAGCTATTAGGTGAAGTGGAAAATTGAACTTGAGAGGTTTTTGTGGATAAATGTTGTCAGCAAAAGGTCTTCCTAAGCAAGCAGGAAGATCAACTGAACTTTGAAGAACAGTTAAGCCATAGGTGTTAATGGTGGGAATGGTGGAATGGAATAAAACAGAAGATCTTTTATATGTAAACCTGGCAGCCAGAATTAGTGGTTTTTATAACTTTGGTATGAGCAATAATAGAAAATTGTGCTGAATAGGCCCAAATGGGTCTGATAGAAAGTCATTAATTCACAAAGAAGTGTTTAAATCCAATTCTGAACCTGACAACAAGCCATTTGTAAGTTCAAAATCAGAGAAGGGACCTGCTAAAAAAAGAAAGTTGGTGCTGTGGCTATAATCCTAGACCGTAATCCCTGCTACTCAGGAGGCAGAGGTTCAGTGCACTGTATTTTGAAATGAGTTCAGCAGAAAAGCCCATGGGACTCCATCTCCAATTACCTACCACAAAACAGGGCTATCTAGTCAAGTCATCTTTCAACTCTTAAAGAGACATTTCACAATACAAATCCTCTTCCGTCACTCATTTCCTTAGATGTTCGTAGTCCTTCTTCACTTGATTTCAGTGCAAAGTTACAGTCAGCATCTATAGTCTCACACTTACCACATTCCTGTGTGATTATTCCTGCCAAATATGTAGCTTATCATTCATATGTCACACTCCTAAAAGTTAATATGTATTTAACACAGCTTATTTTTCCCCAATATTTTCTTCTTTTTCATTGTGAGAATACCATACAGAGGAGTTAAACTACATGGGCAAGATAACGAGTACATTTCTTATCAAGCATTTTTGCCTCCTCCTTTGTTTCCCTTTCCCATCCCTTCCCATACTCCTCCCCTCCCCCCACCCGATCCTCCCCCCCACCCCCCACCAAAGTTGTTAAGTTCTTTTTTCGACATAATGACTTGTACATCTCATTGTTGCAATGGATCCACCAATATCCTTACTTAAATGATTTGTTTTTTCCCTTCCCCTCCACAAATTATACCATCAAAAACAGTGAAAGTATGGGTTATACCATGGGGGAGGGACTTATAAAGCAACATAGAAATCATCTTATAAATATGGTAGAAACAATTGCATGAAAGAAAAAAAACAAAAAAACATTTGAATACTTATATTGGGGTTCATTCCCCTAACATCAACTTATCTGGCCTTTTCTGCTTGACTCAGACATATAATAGTTATTGCAAATAAGGGAAACCATGGGACCTATGTTTCTTTGGGCCTGGCTTAATTCACTTAATATAATTTTTCCAGGTCTTTGATTTCCTAACAAATGGGGGCAATGTCATTCTTTCTGATAGAGGCATAGAATTCCATTGGGTATATATGCCACATTTTCTTGATCCATTCATCTATTGAGGGGCATATGGGTTAGTTCCATATCTTAACTATGGTAAATAGGCTACAATAAACATAGTCGTGCTGGTAGCTTTAGTGTGGTCTTGTTTGTGATCATTTGGGTAAATGCCCAGAAATGGGATTTCTGGGTCATGGGGGATCGCTATGTGGAGTCTTTTGAGGAACCTCCATACTGCTTTCCAAAGTGGTTGAATAAGTTTACATTCCCACCAACAATGCAGTAAGGTTCCCTTTGTCTGCATCCCCTCCAGCATCTGTTGTTGTTAGAGTTCTTGATTATAGCCATTCTAACTGGGGTGAGCTGGTATCTCAATGTTGTTTTGATTTGTATTTCTTTTATGGCTAGGGAGGATGAGCATTTCTTCATGTGTCTATTGACCATCCTTCTTTCCTCTTCAGAGAAGTTTCTCTTTAAGTCTTTAGCCCACTTATTTATTGGTCAGTTGTTTCTTTGAGGATTTGTTGTTGGGAGATTTAATTTTTTAAGTTCCAGGTATAATTTAGATATGAGACCCTTGTCTGTTGTATGGCTAGTGAAGATCTTCTCCCAATCTGTGGGCTTTCTATTGATCTTTCCAGCTATGTCCTTTGCCATGCAGAAACTCTGAAATTTCATGCAATCCCATTTGTCCAAACTTTCTTTGATTTGTTGTGTTTCTGGGTCTCTATTAAAAAAATTTCGGCCTGTGCCAAGGAGACCTAGGGTTTCTCCTATTCTGTCCTGTGATGTTTTCAGAGTGTCTGCTTTGACTCTGAGGTCTTTGATCCATTTGGAGTTGATTGTGGTGCAGGGTGATATATAAGGATCTAGCTTTAGTTTTCTACAAGTTGTTAACCAATTTTGCCAGCACCATTTACTGAAGAGGCTGTCTTTCTTCCATTCTATTTTTTTAGCTCCCTTATTGAAGATTAGATGGCTATAGGTCTGTAGGTTCATTTCTGGGTTTTCAAGTCTATTCCATTGGTCCTGGGGTCTGTTCTTGTGCCAGTACCAAGTTGTTTTGATTACTATGGCTTTGTAGTAGAGTTTGAAATTTGGTATTGATATTCCTCCAGCACTGTTCTTTCTGTTAAGGATCGTTTTTGCTATTCGGGGTCTTTTATTGTTCCATATGAATTTTTGGATTGTCTCTTCTATTTCCTTGAAGAATGAGTTTGGAATATTGATAGGTATCGCACTGAATTTGTAGATAGCCTTGGAAAGTATCACCATTTTCACGATGTTGATCTTTCCAATCCAGGAGCATGGGAGTTTTTGTCACTTTCTAAGTTCTGTTTTGATTTCCTTTTTCAGGTTTTTAAAGTTTTCATCCTAGAGGTCCTTCATTTCTTTGATTAAGTTAATTCCTAGGTATTTTATTTTTTGTGGGGCTATTACAAATGGAGTTCCTTTCCTGATTTCAGCCACACTTTTCTCAGTGTTGGCATATAGAAAAGCCATTGATTTTTGAGCGTTAATTTTATACCCTGCTACTTTGCCAAAGTTTTGAATCTCCTTGAGTAATTTGGGAACGGAGTCCATGGGATTCTTTAAATACAAGATGATGACATCTGCAAAGAGGGAGAGTTTTATTTCTTCTTTCCCTATTTGGATCCCCTTTATGTCTGCATCTTGTCTTATTGCTGTAGGTTTGTCATATACAGCTTATGTTGTATTGAGGAAGGTTCCATGGATTCCTAGTTTTTCCAGAACGTTCATCATAAAGGGGTGTTGGACCTTGTCAAATGCTTTTTCTGCATCTATTGAGATAACCATGTGGTTCTTATCCTTGCTCTTGTTGATGTGATGAATTTTGTTAATTGATTTGCAAATATTGAACCAGCTTTGCATCCCTGAAATGAATCCTGTTTGATCGTGGTGTATGAATCCTGTTTGATCGTGGTGTATGATTTTTTGGATGAATTGTTGAAGCCGATTGGCCAATAATTTGTTGAGAAGTTTTGCATCAATGTTCATCAAAGATATGGGTCTATAGTTCTCTTTCTTTGATGAGTCCCTTCTTGGTTTTGGGATGAGGGTTATTATAGCTTCCTAGAATGAATTTGGTAGTGAACTTTTTCTTTCAATTTCATTGAAGAGTTGAAGGAATATTGGTGTGAGTTCTGCTTTGAAGGCCTTGTAAAATTCTGCTGTAAAACCATCTGGTCCTTTCCCCAATATTTTCTTTGCTTACTTGCTGGGATATGACACTTTATGTTCTTCGTGGAATTTAGCACCATATAATGATATGATATGTATATCATTTTAGTTTTTTATTATTTACCTCTTCTACCAATTTTTTTGCTACATTAAGGTAGAAACGCTGACTTATTTACTAGTCTGAGCTCAGTGCCTGGAACTGTACCTAGACCACCAAGGGTGAACAGCAACTAGTTATTGAGTGAATTCAATTTAGGAATTAAGACATCAGCATACTTTTACCACTTAATAACAGGTAACTTGTTTTATTGCTTTGTGTAAGGAGCTGAATAGTAAAATGGGGCTAATAATTGCACCTGCTTCCTGGAGTTCTGCTAAGCCTCCAGAGAATTATGTGAGCTATGACATATATTATACACCAATTAGTGTTCACTAAGAGTAAGTATTCTCAACCTTTGCCATGCTCTTGGAAAGTCTCACATACTCCTCCTTATCACCCTCCCCAAAATACAAGGCAAACAACAGGTCAGGGAGTTAGGAATGAGTTGGGTGAATCTGCTTTTGACTGGGAGCAGATCACATTGTTCAGCTGAGAAAGGAGTGAAGCATTTCAGAGCTATTTAGATTTCAGTAGAAGTGAAGTATTCACAAATCCTAGAAGAGAGAGTCTGAAACAGGAGTTATGGTTCCCATCTGCTGAAACCTCACTCAACTTCTGTGTTTAGATTTGAAGGCAGTCCCACACTCTTACCTGAAGTGCATCTGTTTGTTGCCTTCTCTTCTCACCTCCTTACTGTGATGGTATTGTTCTGTCTTTGCCAAGACACCTGCCTGAAGGAATATTCTCTAGAAATTATTCCGAGCCAGCAGCCATGACTGGAATAAAATTTGATAGGTTATGTGCACTGGTAAGACTGAAGTCCTTTCTGCTCTTGTAGGCTTTTGTATATAGTTTTGAAAAGCAAAATCCTTCAAGTATCAAAAGTCTCTTATTTGGATACTGTATAGCATTTAAAATCATGTTTTAGAATGTGCAGTGAGAGTGAAGGGAGACTATAGAGTATTGATAAAGGAAAAATGCAAATTTCCAAAGAACATGTGATATATGAAATAGGATGCACACAACTTTTCCATTAAGTATAATATTTAAAGAGGATTGAGTAGTTCGGTAAGTGATATTCTTGGTAAGATATTAACATATCTTAGTTCCAAAGGGCTCATTTGAATGGACATTTTACTATAAAAGGAAAGTATACTAAATATAGAGACGTTGTAAAATATATAAGAATCAACTGAGGAATATATTTTTCATCAGTTTATATTTTGTTGGAATTGAGTATCTTACTTAAAAATAGACACATAATGTACCAATGTTTTTCAAAGAAGAAAATTACAAAAAGTAAAAAAAAAATAAGCATAGAGCAAAACTTAAGTACATTGACAGAATGAAAGGAAAAAGTATGCCAACATTCTCAGAATTAATCTACCATGTCCATATTACAGCTGAAGTTTTCATGCTGAACCACAAACTATTTTGAATTTCATACCGAAAAATATGTGTACAAAACACCTAATTCAAAGTTGAAAAAGGCAAAGAGGAAAGTTTTTTAAATCAAATTTTGAAAGTTGTTATTGAACAGAGGAGATTGTGTCACTTAACTTTTAGAAATGAGAAATATTGAAAATGTATTTTTATGGGATGGTAATTTATACATAAGAATGAAATCCCTTTTAATTATATTTCATGAACAATCTGCATTTCAAATACCTAAAATGTCAATTATTTCAATAGTGTATCCCTGGTTTAGAGCCTGCCACTAGACTTATGGGTATTTTCTAATAAATTTGGAAAGATTTGGGAATCTGATGGACTAATTTACATATTAATAGCCAAACATATTAACCCAAACAAAAATCTGATTCACTCCTTTTTTTAGAGATCATTCGAAATAGTGTTCAAGTTGGTGGCCTGGTTCACACCTGCAATCCTAGCTACTCATGAGTCTGATAGCTAGAGAATCCTTTGCTATACTCCATTTCCAAAATAACCAACAAAAGCAGGGTTGGAAGCAAGGCTCAGATGGTGGAGTGCCAGCCTAGTAATATGAAGCCTTGAGTTCAAACCCCTCTCATACTGTCAAAAAATACTCAATATTAGAATGGAAGAAAGCTATCCTCTTCAGAAAATGGTACTGGCAAAATTGGTTAATCACCTGTAGAAAACTAAAGCTAAATCCTTATATATCACCCTGCACCACAATCAACTCCAAATGGATCAAAGACCTCAGAGCAAAACAGACACCCTGAAAACATCACAGGACAGAATAGGAGAAACCTTAGGTCTCCTTGGCACAGGCCAAAATTTTCTTAATAGAGACCCAGAAACACAACAAATCAAAGAAAGTTTGGACAAATGGGATTGCATGAAATTGCAGAGCTTCTGCATGGCAAAGGACATAGCTAGCAAGATCAATAGAAAGCCCATCGATTGGGAGAAGATCTTCACTAGCCATACAACAGACAAGGGTCTCATATCTAAAATATACCTGGAACTCAAAAAATTAAATCCTCAAACAAAAAATCCTCAAAGAAACAACTGACCAATAAATAAGTGGGCTAAAGACTTAAAGAGAAACTTCTCTGAAGAGGAAAGAAGGGTTGCCAATAGACATATGAAGAAATGCTCATTCTTCCTAGCCATAAAAGAAATGCAAATCAAAACAACATTGAGATACCACCTCACCCCAGTTAGAATGGCTATAATCAAGAACTCTAATAACAACAGATGCTGGAGAGGATGTGGACAGAAGGGAACCTTACTGCATTGTTGGTGGGAGTGTAAACTTGTTCAACCACTTTGGAAAGCAGTATGGAGGTTCCTCAAAAGACTCCACATAGAGCTCCCCTATGACCCAGCAATCCCACTTTTGGGCATTTACCCAAATGATCACAAACAAGACCATACTAAAGCTACCAGCACAACTATGTTTATTGCAGCATTATTTACCATAGCTAAGATATGGAACTAACCCAGATGCCCCTCAATACATGAATGGATCAAGAAAATGTATATACATATATATATATATATATATATATATATATAGAGAGAGAGAGAGAGAGAGAGAGAGATAGATAGATAGATAGATAGATTCATACAATGGAATTCTATGTCTCCATCAGCAAGAATGACACTGCCCCATTTGTTAGGAATTGGAAAGACTTGGAAATAATTATACTAAGTGAAGTAAGAGAGAATAATAGGTCCTATGGTTTCCCTTATTTGCAATAACTAGTATATGTCTGAGATAAGCAGAAACGGTCAGTTGATGTTAGGTGAAATGAGCCCCAAGATAAGGACTAAAATGTTTTTTTCTTGCTATTGTTTCTAACATATTTAAAAGATGATTTCTTTGTTGCTTTGTATGTCCTTCCCCCACGGTATACCCTACCGTTTTCACTGTATTTGATGTTGGTATAATTTGTGGAGGGGAAGGGAAAAAACTAATTGTTTAAATAGGGATACAGGTGGACCCATTGCAACAATGAGATATAAAAGACGTTATGTTGAAAAACGAACTTTACAACTTAGGCGGGGTGGGGGTGGAGAGGCTTTGTTTGAGATGGGAAGGGATGGTAATGGGAAACAAAAGAGGAGGCTTGATAAGAAATGTACTCATTACCTTCCCCATGTAATTGCAATCCCTCTGTACGGTATTTTCATAATAAAAATTATTTAACAATGAAAAAATACTTCATAATCACAACTTTTATTATACTCTTCTATTTCGCACTACAAATTGACTGTTAGAATATGGTCTAACTGCATTTTAACCAAATGCATACAGTTAATGTCATTGCATTAATGTGATCTGCCAAACCTTGCATAAGATGCCCATCCCATGACTTCCTTCATAACTGAGTGGTTGCATGTATGGAATGCCTCATTAAACCTCATACCTTATTGTCACCTTTGGTTAGATACAGAGTGAAGTGCCTATGAGATAAAGGAAAGAGGAAGGGAAACCAAAATTTCAATGTCTTTCCAGTATCATTCTCCACTTACCCATCACTTTACTCTTTGGACTCAGGACTCCTAGGCCACACTAAAGCTCAACCATTTCCTTGCCATATTTGTTGATCCCTTTCATGTTGACATACTTTCCAGTAAGCACATGCCTGCAGAGCTCAACAGGAGTTTTTTCTGAGTGAATAGATTTTAGGAGGATTCTCTGCGCAGTTACATAGGTATGATATAAATGGCAATCACACAGAAGGGCGATAAGTCATGCAAGAAGGCAGAAGTTCCTCTCACGTGTTTGAATGCTTTCCTAGCTGTAAAAAGTATGAAAGTCTCTTAAAAATACCACATGACCCTCTCTCTTTTAGGTCTCACTTTCCATTACTAGTAGAAAAAGTCAAGAAAAGGCTTGTGATTTTCTGTTCAGTCCACAAGGCCTCAGTAAGGTGGAGTTCCTCACCATTGTGATGTGCTGGGAACTGTGTCTGTCGAGCAATAATAATGCATTCGTGTGGGCTCCTTACTGACAAATGTACCATTCTGGTGTGGGAGGTTTGATAGTAGGGAGGATGTTAGGGGAGGGAAGAGAGTATATGTGAAGTGGATATTTCCTCTCAATTTGCCTAAGGATGTAAAATTTCTCTAAGCATACCTTTCTTAATAATAAATACACAAAACATAAAAATAACAATTGAATTTATGACATGAAATACTCACTGTGAACTTGCATAGACACCACACCAAGGCCTGCCAACATTGTGACTCTGGAAAATTCACTTATTCCAGCCAAGTGCAACTCAGCCGTGCAAAACAAGTCTTCAAAGCAATCCACAGTGACCCAGGTAATTGGAGAGGAAAGGGCATACAACGTGATGGTTTTTGCACTGTCTAAACTGACATGGCTTTTAGATCATTTGGTAGGGTGATGATGTCAGAGATAGAAGACTTAGAAGAAGATATTTCTACATTGAAACAAGCAAGCATCCGAAACACTGATGAAAGAAATGAAAAAAAAACTAAAATTCCTGGCTGAGCATGGTGGCTATTGCAAGAGATTCTAGTTTAAACTAAGATTAAGAGAATTGTAGCTAAAGGATAGGCCAGTCAAAGATTCACAAGCCCCATCTCAGCAGTAAAAGCTGGTATGATGCGTGTTTGCTATCCCAGTTATGTGAGAAGCATCAGTAGGTGGAATTGGTCCAGGCTGGCTAGTCAAAAAGTAAGACATTACTTGAAAAATGATAAATAGAAAAGGGCTGCAGGCAGGCTAAAGTGGTAGAGTACCTGACTTGTAAGGATAAGTCCTTGAGTCCAAACCCATATCATAAGAAACAAAAATAAAAACAAAGAAAAGAACAATGTGCTTTTCTCTCTTTAAATGATATATTATGAATCTTAGAAAATTGCTGAAAATGTTGTGATTTTGAGGTTCAATTCACTCATGTTAATTCTGACCTAAACATAGTTTATTTATGACAATGAGCCCTTGCCTAAGGACAGCCCCTGGCTTTTGAGACTATGTCTCTGACTGTTTTTCAAGATTCCCAGACTTCCTATTTGATATTGTTAAGGCAGAACTGTAAAAATAGAGTTTTTAGTTTCTCAGACAGAACCAGGCTACAATAAATCATCCACTTAATTTCCATCTTGTTGCACATCTTCCTTATAGTAGAGAACCAACCATAATTAACTTTCTAAAAGAAGTTACTTCTACATGAGTAAGTTTCACATCTACTGCATCACCAGAGAATAGCCTAGTGGAGCCAACGAACAGAATAGAATATTGGAATAGTATATTGAAAAAGTATAGTTGGAAAATTCAAGACAATGATATGCCTACTCAGCCACTTACAAGAGGTAAAAAGATGTGTTTGTACTTGCAGTTGACAATTTAAAAAGCAAAACTAAGAAATAGAATGACAATTTGTAGTTGTGCTTAATGTCACTAGACAAAGTGGTGAAGAAAAGGTAGGTAGAGAGATTCAAATTCCCAATTCAAGCACCACATAAATCAGCTAAGATTTTCTAGAGATAAGTTGAAGGATAGACTCATTCTCTGTAATTCTTGGGATGGAATTACTGAAAATGAAATGAAGAATCTTATCTTGTATCTGGCTGAATGGTTATACACATTGAGCTCCTAGCTTCACTAGGAAGCTACTAATAAAACATAGCATATTGAACAAAAGATAGGGTAACACTGTCCTGAAAACAATGTATTCATTACCTGACTTATGAAACTATAACCCTTCAATAAATCATCCTTATAATAACAAAAATATTTTTAAAGATGAAATGGAACCATATATGAAGATGAATGAATTGGAAGACTCTGAAACTTTAATTTGAAATTAATTCTTTTGTCCAGAGGAGAGTGTCCATTCCTCATTAAAATTGCACTAATTAATCCTCTATTGCTTAAGAAAGCAATACCTTTTTGTCCTATAAGGCTAAGTCCCAGCAACTATACAACTTGAGGGGGGACAAATTGGGAGAAAGCAAAGGAAGGGGTGATACACACACAGAGAAAAAGAAATGTACTCATTACCTGAGTTATATAACTGTAACAACTCTACATTACATTCATAATAACAATTTTAAAAAGGAACAAATTTCTACCTTAAATCATAAAAAAGAAGTTCACAACCTTTCTGAGAATATTTATAGACTAGAACCCTTCGAATGAATGGACCACCAAATGCACTTCAGTAAAAATATCACTGCACTTCTAAAATGTGTATTATTACTATCTTATCAGCTTTCCCCATAGGAATCTATCACCTTTTACAATGGTAACTATTCCAGGGAAAAGAAAAACAATTATACCTTATAGATACTATTGAATGTTAGTCCTAAATGACACTGATTCTGGAAACTCAAAACAATACAGTGGGTCTCTAGACAGAGTCGGCTCTGATGGAAATCAGATACATCTCAGTGTGTCCACTGGCTCTGCCAATGCATCTGGTTATGTTCTCAGCTCCATAATGAATGATTTCAATGGAAATACTTAGTGGTTGGAAATTCCCTGTGTTGATTCTTCAGCCTATGGAGTTACTGCTCTTATGGTAAGAAAGGCCAAATAGAAGCCATTAGAAAGCCTATATCTAGAAAGCAGGAAATCAAATATAATACCACATTCCTGAAATGAGTACAAAGATCAGTGCTATCATGAAGGCCTTAAAAGGCTGTGATACCACATCCCCTTTCAACTCTCCTATTTGACTCACAGAGGAGTAGATAGATCTTGTGAAATGACAATGGATTATTGGGGTCTGACTACATGCCAGACTCTAACCCTAGCTGTTGTACTAAATGAGGTTTCATGGTTTGAGCAAATCAACAAATTCCTGAGCAACTTGTTTGCAGTTATTTATCCAGAAAATGCCTTTTCCTCTATTTCTGTTCATAAGCCTCACTAGAAGCTCAATTTGCTTTAAGCTGATATTGTCAAAATATACCTTCTCTGCCTCAAATGGATAGCCTCTTTTTGAATCGTGTGATACTGTCTCTGTGTAATCACTTCTTACATCATTATAAATAAATTTTAGCAGATATCTTCCAAAACAGTGTGCTATATTTAATTATAATGAAGTGTTCCCAACAGTTTGTCTTTTTCTGAGGTACCAGTCTATTGACATGACCACTGAATGTTATGGACCATTCCAACAAAGGGTTTCCTTATTACTTTAGAGCCCTAGAGAGCCCCAGTAGTGCTCCCATCTTTTCTTAAAAAAAAACAAAAACAAAATCAAACAACAAACAACAAAAAAACCTTTCAGTTGATACCTATTCCTCCCAGATAATCCTATTGTTAGTGTATTTTCTACTTTTTGACATGTCAATTTTTAATATAGAAGTGATCTCATACATGCTGAAAGAATCTGAATTTTTCACATATTACATCTTTTCCCACATTGATCTCTTTAGAGAACATGAGCTTCATGAAAGACATTTTTTTTCTTGGCAGCAAAGGTATTGCTGTTTTCTTGTTTTATTATGCTTTGTATTTTTTTCCTCCTTTTTCTAAGAACTTATTCATTTCAGCCGAGAGAATGAGCATTGCTGTTCTTATGCAATAGCTCTGTGTATTATGAAATGCTGAAACATCACGACTCTTAACTGATCATCAATTTTGATTCTTCAAAGAGTTTCCTAACATGCTTATCAAAAGACTACAAAATCATAATATAACATTAGAAGCTGTCTAGATTAACATACCAATGAAATACAAGTAATACTTCAAAAAATTCAGATAAGTGCTGGTGAATGAAGATGTCAGTGAATCACATCTCTTATATTTCAGTTTTATGTTTGTTCATCTTACCAGGTACAAGATTTTGAAATGGAAGACATGTTTACTGAGAATATTTACAATGTTGTCTTTTTATTTTTTGGGTCCGGACGTAGGGCCTGAACTCTGGGCCTGGGTGCTGTCCCTCAGCTCTTCAGTTCAAGGCTAGCGCTCTACCACTTGAGCCACAGAGCCACTTCCAGCTTTTTTTTTCTGCTTATGTGGTGATGAGGAATCGAACCCAGGGCCTCAGGCATGAAAGGCAAGCGCTCTACCACTGAGCCACCTTCCCAGCCCTACAATGGTTTCTTCGGAATAGTCTAAGTGATTTCTTAGGGCTAGCTAATTCTACAAGGTTATGTGTCTTTATTATTTTTAACTATTTTGGAACATTGGAAATAATTTATAGAGAGATGGTAAGCCAAGTGATTCTTAGCCTGTGGAAACAGAACTCAGTTCTATTCTATTAAAGTCATCAATTTTTGTCTCTATTCACAAACGTGTATTTTCCTACATACCTAATAGGTTTTTCTGTTGTTTTTATCATCTTATAGATAGTATTTATACTAGCAGAAGTTATTGGCTATAAAATTATTATAGTACTCTATAAGTGCTATGATAAGAAAAAGTCAATATTACTATGACTGATTTATCTTTTTTTTTTACAAATCTCAATCAATTTAATGTGTGATTCTATAATCAAGCGGCAATCCAGAACAAAAATAATCATCTTCCCAACCCAAAGTCAGCCACGTAAAGGGAGGGCCATCCAGGAAATGGAAGCAGGGTGAAAATCATTGCGTCCACAGACAGATGTCTTCGTTGAGCTGTTGGCCATTGGATTGGCTGAAACTCAGATTTTTTAACCAAGTTCTAACTTAAATACTGATTTAAGTAATTGGTAAAGTCTTTATCAGTTATTTTAATTTTTTTCTACACATTTCTTTCAGAAGTGATGATTGTTTTTCTTTTGTCCATATGTGGCTCATTTATATTTACCTTCATTATGAAATTGAAACAGTAGGAGAGTGAAGAAACTGCTAGTATACATTCAATTTTTAAGCTCGTTCTAGATACATACATATATGTTTCTACACTGTTATTAAGGCTTTATTTGTTGAACATAATATTATATGTGCATTAAAAAAATTAAGTTGAATTAGCATTAGCATGATTGGGAAAATAGGTACTTTTGCCTGGACAGTATTGTTACTAGTATTATTACATTGGTGGTGAAAGCACAAAGCATCCTGAACTATAGCACCTTTCATTATTCTATGAACATCTTCCACCTAAGGGTTAAAGTAGCAAAGGAGAGTATTAGTTAATGTGGCATGATTCAATTAAATGGAATTATTTTAAGAAGGGTTCTCCTCCACTTGTAGGTAATTGCTGTCTTCTCCATCTATCTGTGAGCTTCTGTCATACGCAGCTGTATGAGTCTCAGAAGTTAGAATCATGTAGGCACAATGCATAACTAACAACTAGTGCACTGAGCAAAAGAATATTGAATAAGTGAAACATGGGCATATCCACTTTATTTGTACCACTTTATTACTGAGAAGTTAAATAGTTCTTACTTCAATATTTTGGCATTAACATCTTGGTATTGCACTAAGCAACTCTGAATTAATTGGATAATAGAAATTCAGACTCCAGGATGCAAGCACATGGTGAGTTAGTACAAACCGATTTCCAAGGCTAGATGTGGTACTTGCTGTTTTCAGTCATGAAGCAAAGTCTCATTAGAAAGAAAACTTTGATGCAATCAAAAGCATTCTGAAATTTCTACCAAAACTAAAGCAATTATTTAAAGGTTGTAAAATTTACAATCACAGTTTACCTATACACAGACAAAGAAATCTTTTGAAGTTTTTATTTCCTGAAAGATGAAAAAGCCTTTTGAAATTTTAATTTTTATTTATTTTTATTGTGAAACTACTGTACAGAGGGGTTACAATTACATGGGCAAGATAATTAGTACATTTCTTATCAAGCATTGTAGCCTCCTCCTTTGTTTCCCCTTCCGCTTCAGTATATAGCACTGTGATAGACTCACAGTAGGATGTAACTGTGACCTATGGGCTTCCACTGTGAGTAAGCCAGCACTATGAACCACCAAGGACAAATGCAAGGCTTGGCCTCTACTTTTGCTCTTCTCTGCTCTCTTTGTTATCCCTCTGGTCTGAAACTGGTTGTCATTACTCTTCTGTAAACACCTACAGTTGGAGAGCTGATATGGCAGATACCAGGAAACAGAACCTCAGTTACAGAAATAGTAACACCTCTTTGCCTCTGTTCACCTAAGTTGAGATAGATGCTCCCTCTTGTAGAAGAGAAGGAAATCCTAGGATCTGGGAGTCACTGGGTCAGAAACAGAATCTGATGGGTGCTGTTTCCTCTCCCCCACTAGAACCCAGAGCTCCAGAGCATATCTCTTGGATCCTCGGTGGATCTCTCCAACTGACTGCTGCTCCAACATTGTCCCAGCATCATCAATAGTCCATTCAGGAATATAGTGCAGGACAAGGTAAGGTCCAAGAGAATTCTATCACTTTAAGTAACTGACTATAAGATATAAGTAATTTTTCAAACTTGTCTTCTAGATATGCAAAGTATAGATTACCTATTATCTGACCTTTTATAAAAACATTTGCTATTACAAATTAAGTTTTAATTACAATTAAATTGTTCACTATTCTCAGCAATATTTGATGATTGTGGTGACCAATCTTATACTTTTGAAATAAATTCTTTTCGTTCTCTTCTATTGTTATTATTATTATCTATGTGAAATGATTAAAGAAGCAGTATGCAATATTTTGAAATTGTGTTGTCAAAAACAAAGATACAGGAGATGTTTCTGATCACTTAAATTTTAAGGGAAATTTTGAAGGAAAAAAGAAGGCTAAAGGAGAACTCACTTTCCTCTAGGGTATTAAACAAGAGTTTTGTAAGAAACTACCTGGAAGTCTTAAAGTAGTTGTCTTAGTAAACAGGACATTGAACTCTTGTCTCCCTGGTATGCTCTTTGATTCTTATAAGCCTATGACTCAACACTGTCATGTGTTGGGTGTGTCTCCCAGTTAGCTGAGCTATGTAGATATTTTATCTTCTGATCTGAGGTGTGATCCAAAGATTCTGCCAGTTATGCTCATGTTCTATCAATTCTTGCAGTCACTAAGCAGACCACACCTTTATTTTTAACAAGTGACTCATGCTCTAATCTGACTTTTTTCTAATGAAGTCTGACTGCTCTCATGAGCTTTCACATCATTCCTGGTTGAGGTAAACATGACTTATTTTTAGAATGTGTTTATTTTGTTGGGCAATTTTGGAACTAGGTGAAAAAAAAGTACAAAGGGAAGGCGTATTTTAATGCAAAAAAATATAAAATGAGATATCTTTGAGGATATAGGATGAGTTTGCCATGAAACTCTGATGCCAGAAGGGTTTTGTGGACAGCTGTTAATCATTGCCTCCTAAATATCTATTGACAGTCCAGGGATTCAGAGCCACATGAAAAGTTACATCCTCAAACAAATGTTAATTTTAAGTATTTAGCTCATCTAGATATGAGCTTTCTGACTGCCACAGAATCATATAGAGCTATTTGCTGTCCTTTTAGTAATAAAAGCAATTGGGATTTGGGGTCAATACTTTCCTATTTCTAATAATAAATAGTACTATTTTTCTACTCTAACGTCCTCAAACAATCTTGATTTCTAGGAATATGAGTAATCTTGAGTTAAACACATTTCATTTTGTCTCTCCAGGATTAATATAAATAATTTATCCTAAAAAAAGCAAATAATTATTGGTTTTCCTTGAGTTGTGCAAGTCTCTGTTTTATGATGAGCTGATCTGATACATGCTCACAACACAATAAAAATGATATGAAATTATTTCAGAAACTGATGAGTCACTAGGACACTAGCCACTTATGGAAAGTATTTTTTCAGGTTTCTTTCTCTTCAAGAAGTCAGGAAAAGTAATATCACCTTACATGCCAGAAGAAAAAAAATCACACTTGTTTGAAAGAAAGTCCCTGTATCAGAGCATTATTGGGCCATAGATGTCAGCTCAAAGCCTGTGCTTTGTCCTTTCAGTTCTGGAGATAAAAAGGACTTAAACCACGAAGTATCTAGTGTCAATGCAGTTATGGTTCTCATAAACTCTCCCATTCTGTGGGGGTGAATGTCAACCCTGTGATACTCGTGTTCTAACTTCATAACCCAAGAGCATCTTTCCAATAACTTAGTTCAAAATTTTTCTCCTTCAGCAGTTCTCTTTGTTCATTGCTCCTTCTCCAAACAATGGTCTTCATCATGCTCACTTACTTGAAACTAGCAATATACATTTGTATTTAAGTTCAAAGGCAGTGATTTTTTCACACATTTAATACAAATACTTATGATAGCTAATATAAATATTTGCTGTAACTCTATCAAAATTGCTGGCTTTTCTCATTCAACCTATATAAAAAAAGTTTATTTTCCGTTCTTTTTTTGTATGTTGTTTTGTTTCCATACCAATACTGGGACTTGAACTCCAGGCCTGGATACTGTCCTGTAGCTTTATCATTCAATGCTAGTACTCTACCACTGGAGCCAGAGCTCCATATTGACTTTTTTGTTGCTTAATTGGAGATAAGAGTCTTACAGATAACTGTCTTAGAGTCTTTCCTGCCTAAGCTGACTTTGAGCCATGAACCTCAGATCTAGAGTAGGTAGAATTACAGCTGTGAGCTACCTGGGTGGCTATTTTCCATTTTTGACTGGTTTTCATTCTAGTACTTCCCTATACTTTCATGAATCTAAGACACATTACTACCATATGTGTTCTAGCCACTTTTCTAGTCTTTGGAAACATCCCAGTCTCACCCTCTACAGATAGGAAAATTATACAACAGACACTACCAAGCATATGCAGGCCCATCACAGACCAATGACAAGTTCTACCATTTAACTTTTCTGGAAAAGGTAACATGCTAAATTTTTATAAAATTTACTCAAATGGATTTTTCTGGAAGTAAATTTCTAGCTATAGAGATTTCTAAGAGACTTCTAAGAACCTTACGAGATGTCTCAGACTGTATATGGAGACTCAGTCTTTAAATGCAATGCACTTAAGAGTGTTTGTTTCATAAAAATGGCACATAAAGCCAGGCACCAGTGGCTCATGCCTGTAATCCTAGCTACTTAGGAGGCTGAGATCTGAGGATTGAGGTTCAAAGCCAGCCCAGGCAGGAAAGGCTGTGAGACTCTTATCTCCAATAAACCATTAGAAAACTGGAATTGGTGCTGTGGCTCAAGCAGTAGAGTGCTCGCCTTGAGCTGAAGAGTGCAGGAACATCACTCAAGCCCAGAGTTCAAGCTCCAC
The DNA here is from genome assembly GCF_000151885.1 of Dipodomys ordii. Classification (NCBI taxonomy): domain Eukaryota; kingdom Metazoa; phylum Chordata; class Mammalia; order Rodentia; family Heteromyidae; genus Dipodomys; species Dipodomys ordii. The sequence goes on from NW_012267327.1 coordinate 1,576,596, forward strand.
AACCAACAAAAAAAAGGCATATAAAAATTTGGCATACCAATATCAAATTGCTCTAATAACTAAACTAAATCGGTAACCAAATATTTCCTAACTGGTTTTAATTCAGAACCCAATTTTAATTCTACCAGCTTAATATACCAAGCTTAAAAGTGCAAACTGTAATGATTATTTCAGTGGCACCTAGATTCAAATAGAAATTTCAGACCTATTCTCTCTTCCTCTTAAAAATAATATCTTACAGTTTCATAGGCCTTGCTATAAGAGAGGTATTCTTTACAATAGGCACTGAAGTAAATACTATTGTACCCACTTTACTGATAATAATACTGAGGTTATACAGCTAGAAAATGTCAGCAATTGAATACAGACTATAGAGGCCCAAATCCATCCACAATTTATTACACATTATTGAGACAGCCCTGCCAATTGGAGGCAGATTTCTGTTCTTCGTTTTGGAGCTTAATTCTCCTTTGCTCATTTCCACACAGCAGATCCATTCCTATAAAACGTGAATACTTAATTAAGTGAATAAAAGTGGCATTACCCCAGCAAATAGTTTTGTCCTGTGAAATAATTTTGTACTCCTGAAGTGTGTTGAGGAACTGAAGTCATTAAACTAATCTGTAATTTCTTTGTGTGTGTGTGTGTGTGGGTAGTATAAGGATGAACTGCATATTGCAACAATTAAAATATTAGTGTTCAGGAATAGTTGTTTCAACTTGGATGGGCAATTCTAACTAGTTATTTAATGTAAACATTAATTTAGGCATTGATATAAATAGGTATTTTGTAGTTGTACCTAACATTAAGTAATAGAGATGTCCTTTGGTAATGTGGCCACAACTTGCTCATTCAGTTAACAAGCCTCAAGTGTAAAACTCAGGTTTCCCTTAAAAAGACATTCTGCCTCTAAATTGAAACATGAAGCTTGGTGCTGGTGGCTCATACATGTAAATCCTGACTACTCAGGAAGCTGAGATCTGAGGATTGCAGTTCACAGCTAGCCTGGGCAGAAAAGTCCCTATGAGACTCATCTCCAATTAATCCACTCATAATCTAGAAGTGGAGCTGTGGCTCAAACAGGTAGAGCACTAGTCTTGGGCAAAAGAGCTCAAGGACAGTGCTGAGGCCCTGAGTTCAAGCCCCCTAACAATAATAATAATAATAATGTTGAAACATGAGTTTTCCTTCATACCTACCCACACTACAGGTTTTAGATATCACATCTCCATGAATGGATAAGCCATTTCCACATTACTGTTTTGTTTCAATGAAGAATCCTTGCTCTTCTAATACATCTCCCAGCTGGTCATATCCAAATTGTCTATCTTTCCTTTAACTTATTTAAGATATATTATTAAGAATTCTTCCACATGCATTTATTTGAAAATTCAGTTTGAAATTATCATGTACACATATACACAGACACATGATAAAATCTCATGTCCAGAATACCTTGTAGGCTCAGAAGTTAATTCTTTATTTTGACATGCATGGATAATATTCATCTTGTAGGTATTTATTATCATTTAGAAAGTTAACAGAATCAATATGTCTGTGTAACTAAATTATAAATAGGATAATAATCTAATAATTTGGTACCTCAAGTTTTTCCTTCATAGTAAGAATTAAACATCAATTTTATTTTTTTTAATTTTGGAACATCAATTTTATGTCTTTGATGAACTTAAAATTCTTAAAATATTTATAAAAATGCTATAAATAAGCAGAAAAAGTACTAGGCTAGCTCAAGTATTTATTAATCTTTCAAAAACTATTGTGTACATAAACATGAGAGCAAATATAGTTGTATATTTTATTATTGTAAAAATCAATGACTTGACAAAAATGAGATGTACAAGTCATTATGTCGAAAAACAAACTTTACAACTTTGGTGGTGGGGGGAGGACTGGGTGGGAGAAGGTGGGGGGGGAGGAGGAGTGTGGGAAGGGATAGGAAGGGGAAACAAAGAGGAGGCAACAATGCTTGATAAGAAATATACTCGTTATCTTGCCCATGTAATTGTAACTCTTCTGTAAGGTATTCTCACAATAAAAAAATTAATGACTCGGTAAGTACTGAAAACTATAAACTTCCATTATTTGTACATACATTTTTGATACTTTAGGTTTCATATTCTAAAGAAAATTTTGTGGGATATCAATGTCAAAAGTACATCATTTTCTCTATTTTAATTAAGAAAAACTAGCCACCAGAGATTGGATACCAGTTTGGAGTGTAGACTTTGAAGTTATCATAATCCTCTCTAGAAAGTTCTGAAACCCTTCTCAGATGGGAAGCTTAATCTATTCTTTATAGACATTTTGACATGGAACCTGTAGTAAAATGCAGATCAATCCCAACATTAGACCAGTCTCATGCAATATATTCTCTATTTCAAAACTCTGTGTGGATTCCTGGTTGCATTCTCTTGATTGGTCAGTCAGAAAAATTATCACTCTTCCCCAAATGAAGCTTCGGAAGTATACAGAACTGTTCCCAACATCTGGTGTGCTATCAGCAGATCAGCCACCCAGTAGTTGATGACAGTAGACAGGACTCCAAAACAAGAACATCCACATTAGGACCTTATGTATAATGTAACAGCCAGTGAGGAAACACACATGCTCCTTGAAATGAGCTGCCTTGAAAAGACTTCTGTGAAATGATACTGGATGTTATTAAGCGGCTCTTCCTACACACTTGTCTAATCAGGGAATACTCATTGTTTCCCAGCCGAAAGACAGACTCATTGCTAACCATCTAGCAGAAAGGACTCAGAACTGGATTGAGAAAAATCTACATGTCTTCTGATTAATATCATCAGTGCACAAGATACTTCTTTGTAAGGAGAAGATCCTAGAGTTACTGACAATTTGAATATCTTTTTATTTTTAGCATTTTCAAATCATTTCCTCTTTTCATTCTTAAAAATCCATTGGAAGGTCTTTCAGAGTGCCTGTTCTTTTTGAGTTTATTTTGGCTAATGGTGCCACCAATATAGTAGATGAAAACTGAAAGTCCACTTCCACATATATTTTTATTACAGCTGACTCCAGACTTTTCCAGATACTAGCAGATAGAGTTCAAAACAGTAATTTCCTCCAGCAAATAGCAATTGGAAGTCTGGACAGTTAATAGGGATTTTTCATGTCAACTCAACTCTGTGATCTAATTTCAGATTGCAGGAAATATGCCAACTTTAGTTGCTAATTAGAGTTAGTCATTGAAAATTATTTGTAGCCAACCTTTAATCTCTTCTAGCAAAGTGCACTGACAATACTGGCAGCAGATAACCTGGCAGCATCAATGTTGGGAGTTTTCAGGAAAGGCTGTAAGAAAGAAAAACAAATGGTTACATTTAGATTATGTGCTTTGCTTGGCTGAAAATTTCCTTAGACTACGTGATATTCAACTTGGCTAAATTTAGTAAGAGTTCACATTTTCAGCTCAAATGCTCAAGTTTTTGTGGGAGCTTTTCCCCTCTACATCTCCACTGAAAGATACTTCTAGAGTAAACTGGCACTGGTTTTGCTATTTAGGATTTAATTTGATTTGTTAAATTCAAATTGTTTTAAGAGTAAACTAAAATGTTCTCCTCTGGTTCCTCAACGATTTGTGTATAATCTTGTTTTACCTAAGGGTATCTCAAACAAATTCCATAAAGTAGGGAAGATTTTTTTTTTCTTTTGGTTGGTTCACTGTTTACCAGAGTTCACTTGGGATCTGACCTATAATGAGGTACTTACTATATTTTTATTGAGGGACTGAGGAAGGGAATGGGGATTAGTCTCAACTGGAAGAGAGGATGCCACTGTCCTGAGATCAGCTGGAAAGCCAATTCTTAGTGTGGAAGAAGTTCACTGGACCAATGCCGGGGACATTTGGATCTCAACCACACCCCGTGACCCTTACTTGCTTTCTTCTTGCTGTTGCTTCCACTATTTAATAAAGCATTTTATCTGAACTCTCTTACCAGTGAAAACGTTTAGCAGAGCTAATGAATGGCCTTTCATCCCACAATGACTGCAGGGAAAGAAAAATTTGTTTCCTCGCTATATCACTGTGTTAAGCCAGGAATGTTTAAAATAAAGAACGGCTTTAAATCATACAGAAAGTCTGTGGCATCCAGAAGGGGCTGTAAAAAAAAACAGCAGCAATAATAGAAATAAAAAGAACAAGAATCAGTATAGTCAGCGATTTTTTAAAAAATTTCAGCACTTTATGCCTCAATTTTGTTTATCATTCCCCAGGCTTGTTGCCCAAAGTCACACATTCCTTACACTTCAGGTTTATCCTCCTTCCCCAGAACAATGCTTCATAAATCATTCATTCATTTTGAATGATAAGTCAAACAGCATCTTGTTATTCAAAGTTATTATAATATTAAACAAGAAAAATTGATTTGTAATTAAGTAAGAGTATTTTGGGAATAAGAGGTTGACTCAGGAGCCCTGAAGTCCAATTATTTATTCCTTACAGTATTAAGGGACATTAGTTAGCCACAAAATTCATGGTTTATTAGAAGCAAATGACTAAAAAGTAATTTTAAATCTCCATCATAGCTAATAATATAATGATAATTCAACTATTTAAACAAGGATGATCGGTCTGCATAACTACTTTGAAAAAATATTTCATGAAGTGATATTTTTATTCTTGAATAATTTTAATAATTTAAAATTTTGCAGAACACTGTGTTTATGTTCCTTACATATTAGACATACTCTGGAGTAGAAAGGAACTCATAATTCTTCAGATTTATGTGAATAGCCATTTTTTACTTTTTCTTTGGGCATTGTTTATGTCCCTAGTATTTGAAAAAGTGATTCCTGTACTTTCTTTTATACCTCTGTTCCTCCTCATTAGAAGCCATTGGTACTCTTAGTATCTGTTCTAACTTTCTAAGACTGATTAACATGATGAGAGAGAATGGAATCGCTTGTCATGAGTAGTGGACTATAATTTATGTTGTAGGTCCTCGTTATTACAAAAGGGTGGAGAAGTAGGCTAAAAATAAATAATCTAAGATAATAATCTTCTTTTAGGATAAAGAGGCAAGATAGCCATTGTATTAGACTTTCCATAATCTACCTTTATGCAGGCTTGAGATTTCTGAAAATAAAAGTATATATTAGGAAGGTGAATATAACAGGACTTAAGGACCTTAATATTTCCCTAAGAAATTCAGATTAAAAAATAAATGATGAGTAGGAATTTGTAACTATCTATTTACCTTCATCATAATCATCAACATTCTCCTCCTCCTCATCATCATCATCTGAGTAGGGATTTAAAACAATTATTATATAGAATATTAATGAGGAATGCATGTTTATATACTTCTGGTTTGTTCATCTCTCTGAAAATGATTTGTCAAAATATCTAAAAATCTGAGAAAATATCATAGACTTTCATAGCCACACTACAAACTGTTTACTAATAAGAAAACATTTAAATATTAAGTTTAAAAAACAGGTCAAAATATATTATGTACTATGAGATTATTTAAGTTATGTAAATATATGGGTATGTTGACATACACTCAGCATCTTAGACGCATCAATAACATAAAAGATCTGATCTTTTAAATATAGTAATAAGAAGACAAGCTTTCACTTGTTTTCTATTCAAAAAGATTTTCTTGTTTTCTATTGGAGTAAGCCTTAAGAAGTTGACCTAAACTTTGTTCAAACTACAAATGATTATTTTATAAGATCCAAGCTCATGAAACAAATATAAATTACTTTTCTTTCTTATTTTGCATTAATACATTCCTTTATTTTGTCTTCTCAATGACCATGGAATAGGGATATTCTCATTAATTAAAATTCAGTTTGGCTGCTTATTGGCAAATTCAACACAATGCTGATACAAACACCAAGGTATAATGAATTACTTTTCTAAGGATTTAATAAATTTGGTTTGCAAAAGAAGTGATATTCGTACCACATATACTGAGGCACTGATTGCCCAATAGGTGTAGTGTTTGTTCTGGTCAAGGTAACGAACCAGCTCTGGTTCTCTCTTTCAATTTACTCCAGGATGCATTCAGAAACATGATCATTTTCTAGATGTGGTCTAAACTAAAATATTTGGAAAACACTGTTTGATTAAAGAAACATTTACACCTCCTCTATCATAGACAGTGAAGAGTAGTGTGGATTAAAGCAAGGGATCTTAATTTCTCTGAAATTGGTTCAGATTTCAAAATTCCATTTATTGAGAATCTATGACACCAACATGTGTTTGGTGTACTCGTCCAGTAGAATTTTCAGGCTTGTTTTATTAGAAGGGAAATTTGGACTTAAAATGAGCTAGAATTAGAGAAGTTTTCTTCACATACTCATCCATCAGTTTAACCAAACTCATTCCCATTTGTTACCTCCATTTGCCAGCAAATCATTGCCATTCTAACTACAGAGCCAAGCTGTGGGATTGTGGCATTTAAATTTGCAAGGCTCAAGGATAGATGTCATAAGTAATCATAACATTGCTAGGATATTGAATTGAATGAATCTTATGACTCCTTAAGAATTCAAGACATAGCCCCAAAAGGACATAACTTACTAAGCTGATTTACTTTGTTTTCTTTTATTGGATGACTAGTACAGTTAGTTTGGAGCTTTGAGCAATCAGCTAAACTGAGAATTATAGTCAATAGATAGACATATTCTGCTCAAGGTCTTGGCTGTGAGTCTACATTCACATCAGAATAAATTATCTAAACATAACTACAATGGAGTTGGGTTTCTATCCACAAATATTCAGAAGAGTTGGAAAGGATCCTTGAAATTTCTAATTTCAACTGCTCATAAATGAAGAAATTCCCAGTAAATCAGGCATAGATAGTGGTTGTTTTCAGGCAGTCTCTGCCTAAGGGTCAGAAAATTCATTTCTTCTGAGTCACCATTTTCCATTGTTGAATAATAATAATAGTTATAAGAAAAAGCATGTCATCTTAGGGTAGTTACTTTGCTATTGGTTCTTACAGAGTCTTAGCATTGCTCTCTAAGAAAAAAAGACGACTTCCCTTTAACTGACAACTTCTCAATTACTTAAACAGAAAAATACCATGGCTAAATCTCAATCAATAAATAATAAAAATGAAAAATACTGAGAAATATAGAGTCAATGCTGGCCCAAGCATGACCACATAGATAAAAGAAATTATTTTAGGACAGTTTTAGGTTATTTCCATATACAACAATATATTACAGGACCAGTTTCCTTTATTTTAAAATCTTATATACCTTATAATATATTTATATATTGTAAAATATAGGTATTATTATATAATACTTATAAATCTTATATATCATATAATGAATATTGATACATTATTATGAATTAAAGTCTATATATTGGCTTTCTTAGGATCACATTTTGGGCACAGTGCATATAATTGCCATGCCTGTATAGGTTTCTTGTGGCTGAAGAGTTTTTGATTTTGTTGATTCCCATATTTTTGACAGTTTTTCAGGAGTTTTGTCAGGTTTTTTGTAGAATATTGTTCTATTGGGATTTATCTAATATTTTCCTCATGATTAGATTTGGGTTATTGGTTTGTGGAAGTGAGGTCACAGAAACAGAGTACCTTTTCATCACATCAAAATGAAACAGACCTTAACCAACTGACTGAGGTAGTGTTTGTCACATTTTTTCCACTGTAAATTTACTCATTTTTCCTCCTTTTACTGTACTTGTGGACACTAAATCTCAATGTGTACCCTCCATGGAAGCAGTGAGGAGTTACTATCCATTTCCTTTAGGATGGAGTAAAGATATAACTTGCATAGAATTCTCGCAAATAAATTTTCTTCCTATCTATCTATCTCTCTATCTATCTATCCATCTATCTATCTATCTATCTATCTATCTGTCTGTCTATATCTGTCTGCCTATCTATCTAATATTTAAATAAGAATTATGAATGCTTATTTTTTACTTTTGGTTATAAATAAACCATAGCTATGAATTTGTTTCTTTAATTGTTCTAGATTTGGCTACTTTACATTTTTTTCAGTTAGCTTTTGTATCACTTTAACAAGTTCCATCAATAAAAGTTGTCATATTTTGGTTTTAGTGTTGTTATTTCTTTTTTGTTGTGTTGTGCTGCTGTTTGAACAACTCCTCATCTTTATACTATAAAATTCCCAAAGCTTATCCTGCACATTCATTTCCCAAGTCTTACAATTAGTCATTTCAGACACTACAAGAAGCTTTAAAAATAATCCTGTGTTATTGGATCATGTTATTAAAAGTCAAGATCTAAGAGCTCTATGTACTTGTGTCTATGAGATCTTATTTCTTTAGCTCTTCTCAGCTGAAAGAGCAAGGGAATATAACCAAGTAAATACAGTATTTATAAACATTTATATTGATAACTATATATTCTTTGTTAAGCTAAATAGGAGTTTAGAGTGAGCTAATCCACAATGATATGGATTATTTTATCTTACTATTGCTTACTTATAAACTGTCATTTCATTCATAAGAATCTTGGCCCTCACTGTCTTCCATACACAAACTTAAATGTTTAATTCCACTGTATTTATAGAACGGTATCAAACTTTTAACCTATACCCTGTGGGAAGCAACTTCTAAATGCATATGTATAGTTTCGCTTTTTGACATGCAGATATGCTTGCCTATAATAAACAAGATTTTAAAATGGTTTCTATTTTTCAACTCCTCTTATCTGGCATGTAGTAGTGACAGATTGACATGGGTGATGGTCTATTACTTACTTGCTAGGATTTAAACTTAGCACAGCTCTCCTGCCAATTTGTTTATTTATGAACTCAACATTGCTGTTTACAGGGAAGAGTGTATGACACTAATATATACATTTTAGCTAAGTCAATGGGGAAGTAAATTAGGCAAATTGACCATGTTAATGAGCTCATCAACAGATGTCTACCCATCATGCCAGGTAGATGTGAACAATAACAAGAAGACAGAAAAGAGAAGAAAATAAATAAGTAAGAGGCTACTAAATAATACTAAAGGGGGTTACAGATGTTGAGATTCCCAGGTTTTTCATTGTTTCATAGGCCAGTCCACAAGTTCAGCATCCTTTCCAACCAATGAAAACTGCTTTTCAAGTGAGCTGAGGCCACCAACAGCTTAGAAGCCATTTGTGGTTAAGATCGTCAGAAAAATAAATAATGGACAAGGTAAAGCTACTGCTGAATTCCTCCATGGCCATGCTGCAAATAATTTCATGTTCTTCCAACAGCAAGGCCTTAAAATAGCAGAAAGACAAATTGTGATGGAAGAAATTCCTGAATATTGCTCTGCAGATCTAGACACTCATTCTGGTGATGCCAATTAGAATCTGTGGGCTTTTGGACAAGTCACTGAAAATATTGGTCTTTCTGGAAAATGTATGGATCATTAAATAAGGCTCAATGCCAGTCAACTGTTCAATGATTTTCAGTAGGTGCAATCTGTCTCTAATAATGGTAGCTGCTTGATGCTATCTATGCCTTTTCTTTCATTGAAAAAAGGGAAATTTATTATCTAAAAAATAACATTTTACACAATTCAGTCTAATGCAATACAGTCCAACAAAACAAATACTGAGATTGTTTTAAATGTCAGGCCTTGAAATAACCTTTGTTGCATAAAAACAGATCAGCAGCTTCCATATCATTTATGACCTAATAGGAAATACAAATGAATAAACATGTTCTTTATAATGACATGTTGTAAGGGCTCTGATTGGCAATGAGAAACAACTAAAAACTCTTAAGGAAAAAAAAACACAACTTCAAACAGTTAAAAGCCTGCCTTGAGGAGGTAATATGATCAAAATATATAGTTGACAAATATGAAAATGTCATAATAACACTTCTTATTTTGTACAGTTAATAACAATTTGTTTTTAGGAGAAATCTGAAACACACTCTAGTGGAAAAAAATGCCTGAATAGTGTAAGGACTGTTCCAGTGTGAGTGTGGGTTTGAGGATGTATACTTTGGAGATTGAAGCTTTCATCTAGTAGAAAGAGAACCTTAAGTGGAAGTTTTAGGCCAATGGAGAGTAGGGCTGGCTCTTGACATCACTGTAGTATAGATTGTTACTCACTTTACCTCCTTGGCATGGAGCTGGATCTATCGAGACTCTCCATGTGTGTTATCTCTAGGTTGTCTTTTCAGCTTCAGAAATATAAATATTCAGTATAATATTGGAACAAGAAGGTCTTTCAATCAACTTGTGACTTTGCTCACATGCCCTGCAAGGAGGACAGCCTGTTCAATGCGATAACAAATTCTTAATTTACTGAAATCTTTGCTTCAATCGGATCTACTGCTGCAGCCTACTGCCCAAGCTGATAGCTCCCTTATCAGTACTAGCTCAGAAAATAAAAGGTGGCAAAGCTGAATTGCTGCCAGTCTTCTTCCAGTCCAGACCTTCTATTTAAAAGACGTGGAAGGGCCAGGAAGGACCCGTTCAGTCAAAGGATGCGTACAAGTTAAGCTTAAGGATGTAAGGACCAGATGCTAAAGTATGTGTGTGTGTGTGTGTGTGTGTGTGTGTGTGTGTGTGTGAAAGAGAGAGAGAGAGAGAGAAAGAGAGAGACAGAGAGAAAGAGAGAGACAGAGAGAAAGCAGAGAATGGACAGAGACAGAGACCTAGACACTGAGACAGAAGAGAGATAAAGACAGAGATAGAAAAACAAAGACACACACACACACACACACACACAGAATTGGTGTTAAGAGAGCTCACAGAAACCATTTGAATATTAAAATGTTAGTCATGTTGTAGCCCAAAGCAATTGTGGTGTTGGTGTCAGATAAATAGAACATGATAATGTGTTCTTTACTGAATAGTAGTTATTTTTTAATTTGTTGTTTTTTTCATATTTTGACTTAAATTATACAAAGGAGTAGCCATTTAACAAAGCACTTTATGAACACAATACTTTGTTAAATTTAAATGTATGTTCTTTATATCTTTCACCAAATTCCTAATGTATTTGTTCTTTGAGTTTCTTCCTCAAATGGACTAAATAATAATACTAAGCTTTAACTTTTCTTGATTTGGACGGGCCCAGTCTTTACCTATACTTTAAAAATGGTTCCTCTTGACATCATTGGCAACTTTTTGCCTCCCTCACCAAGCATTTAAGTATTGAAGCTGTTTTCTAAAATGTTGATCCAAATGTAAGAGTCAATAAAGGGGCTGTGGACTGCTGTGAAGTCCTGGGATTATCAGCTCCAGACTGAAATTCCATACTAATCTGTACATTCTTATTATTTCTTCTTTAGCTAGCCTTCTCTTTTCCTGTAGTTGAATTTCCAGGAATGTGGAGAACAATGTAAACAGTATGCAGGCCTGGTACTCCGAACTACAGATAGGACTTAGGGAAATCCACTGTTCTTTTTGAAGGGTGAGTAGTGGAACTCTAAAAATGGAGGGGCTAAAGAAAAGGAGGGCAGTGCTGAGAAGAATTAGCCCTGCTGACTCAGTACTCTCCCCATTGATGTGTGGCTCCAACTTTTCCCAGAAATACATGATCAGGAAAGATGTCTTCTAGATTATCTCTTGAGTTTCTTTTTAATATTAGATATTTTTCCAAATGTCTTCTCAATTGATGAGATGTAAGTGACTCTGTAGGGAGCGGAAGTATGGCTCTATGGTTGAGCTAGCCTGGAATGTACAAGGCTCTGACTTCAAAGACAAAAATATAGAGTTGTACACTGGGGCTTCTTCTTAAAATTGACTTTTCTTTTCTTGGCATCTGTTAGTTGACAAGAGAACTATCATTGTGATATTATGATATTTCCATACATGCATACAAGATACCTACATCACACCCACTCCCTCCATTATACTCCTTCATGCCCTCTCCTCCAATTCTTAAGACAATTTCAACACATTTCCTTGTTCTATTTTCCTACATACAGATGAAGTACTTTAATCATAATCTCCGGAGTTTTGTGACACAGCTTTAGCACAAGTGACAAAAGATGAGATGTAGAAATATGTATAGTCTTCTTCAGCAGTCTCTGGGAATAAATGAACCTGTGATTATGGTCAGCTTGTCATTGGGGTTGGACCTGAGACATGAGGTATTAGGAGCAAAGGGTATGAGACCATCCCAGACTTTGAGAAAATTACATAATACCAAGCAAAGATTTAAAAAGCTTGTGTTCCAGTTCAGAGTTAGTTAATATGTAAGAGTTTTAAAGATGAAGTCTGAGGGGAATATGGAAAATATCAGTGACAGGCATCACTTAATTTCTAGTATTGCCTACTTGGGGAATTACAATGGGTTCTGAGAGGATCAAGCATTCTGCTGTGTACAATATTCATGAGGGAACAGTTCATATTTGTTTCAATGCTTAGTTTAACTGCACACTTCATAGGGCAGCTAAATAACCTTTTATTCATTCCTTTCTTTTCCTCAACAAGTACATACTGAGCATCTCATATGTACTAGTAATTCTGTTAAGTGTTAGGATATAGAGAAATTTCATAAATCAACAAATGCAGCACTATCACCTAACCCACTGATTTGGAAAACTCTAAGCAGTCTTTATTATTTCCAAAGAATGAAAATAAGAACATTTAGAGATATGGGTAGAAAATGCCAGACAGTAAGTGGCTTTCATCCCTGGAGACATGACTACTCAGTAGAGATGTGCAGCACAGCATTACTAATGTGACAGTTAATCCAGTAACTTCTGATTTCTCCCAAGTGAGGCAAGTAGGAGAGAATGAGAGCAGAGGAGAAAAAGTTTCCTTTAATTTAAATGTAATTGGGGGAAAGAGAAAACAAATGAAGGCACAAAGATATTGTGGGCATTCCAATTGTATAAGTACTTGAATAGAAAAGATTAAAGCACTTGAATAAATTGTGTTTATGATATCAGTGATTTAATTTCCCTTTTTTCCTTGTTAATATTTTTATCTATGAGTAGTTGTACAAAGGGGCTTTAATTCAATGCATCTTGATTAATGTCACCCCTTCCATCATTCTCCCACATCTTTCCCAACTGCTCCCCTCCCTTCAAGTTAGCCAGTTCATTGTCACATATGAACCTTGAATACTATGACTGTGTTCACCTATCTTTCTTCTCTCCATTCATCTCCCCTCCTTTCCCTTGACCTGCTCTCCAACTTCTGAAAACAAATGCTTCAGCTTCCTGTTATTTATTTAACAAAGCCATGAGTTTTCCATGAAATAATCGATATCGATTTCCATGAAGGGTCTGTCTCTAAAAACCTAAGAGTTAAGTGCTAATTCTGCAGTAGAAAAGTCTGAGGTACAGGGGGAGTTCTCTGAGGACCTGAGTTATTCAGGTAATAGTTGATGTGCTTTGTGTGTTTAAAATATTTGAATATTGTAAAATATCTCTATATCTGACACTGTCTGTAATACATACATCAATGCTTTAATTTCATTAGTGCCTTAGTGCCGTTGAATAAGAATGCTTGCTGGTGACAACCAGGTGCATACACACACACACACACACACACACACACACACACACACACACACACACTGGAGATCTGAGATAGCTTTTTCCCTCAGGAAACAACCCTTTCAAGACTCTGAACTTGTCTCAGTCATAGTTTACAAAGTGTAAAAGACTTGAAGAGAAATCTTTTTACTTCAAAAGAAGGCCTATACTAGTCTGTCTACCTTATGATCTTGAATTGCCTAGATAAAACAAATTTGGTTTAGAAGTTTTCTCTTGGTTTTATATGTATTGTTTCTCTATCAGCATGGGACACACATCAACAAGAACATAGCACTATTTATGTAGGTACCCTATCCTATAAGCCTATTCACAATAACTTTGAAGATTCATTTAGAATTACTTTACTTTGCCTTTTATTGGCTATCAATGTGTTTCTCTTAGAGTGATGTTATAATTCAAGATATCATTAGCTTCTAAGGAAAAATTGATAGTATAAACAGACTGGATACAATTTCCCAAAAAGGAAAGAAGTAAAGCTATATTTGTGATTGCCTAATGATGTAATGTCTCCTTTGGTTAGACAAGTAGACTCACAGCTTTTTGAGGTTCCATGGCATTGACTAAAATGAACTTAAACTACGGAGAAAAAAAAGAACAGCAAGGAACCTTTCCATGTAAGATTATATTTCTCATCGTCAAGTAGCAAGTATATCATGGTAGATAAAACCAATAGAAAAATACAAAAATTCCTACAGTACTTAATATGCTAAAAGGAAACATTTGCTTAAAGTATTTAGATGTTCTAAAATGTCTCCATGACCTGTTTCTTCTTTATAGTACATACCATATCACCTTATTTAAAAATAATTATAATTAATGCTACTTGCTGTGTTGTCAATTGACCATGTGGCACACAAAAAGCCAGTAAAAATTAAGATACTGTGTTGTATTACTTGAGATTGGGGAGAATAATTAAAAAGGATGACATTGATCAAGGTGCATTGTACTCACAATGACTTGTTCAATTGAAATCCCTTTGTACAATAAGTATAGATCATTTTTCCTCTTAATTGTTGTATGTTTTATTATATGCACATATTTAATTTTTTATTGTTATTAGAAAGGTGATGTTCAGAAGGGTTACAGTTACATAAGTCAGGAAAGGACTTACAGACTTTTAAAGATAAATTAAAATATAAAAATGCATAAGCCATCTGACTTAACTCCCTTAAAATAATGCCACTTATTACAAAAATACTACAAATTATGTACATTTTCTCTTTATTCCTGAACATTTAAATACTTTGGGTTTTAAAGAGTGATCTATTGCAGAAATGTTTAAATGGACACCCAATGTACCACATTTGCTAACTAGGCGAAGATTTTTTTTCATAAAATCCAGTTGGTTTGTAATTTTATTGAGAACTATTACTTTGAAACTTTTGTAGGATGTACTTTGTTTCTATTAGTGTCTTAGGGAAAAATAGTTCTGTTTTACAAATTATGCAAACAAAATTCCATCAATGCAAAGGAGACTAACTGTTGGCTACTCTACTAAAAAGTTCTAGAACCTATAGTGGAGCCATATTGTTCATGAAGAGTAACAGATGCATGTTGCTATTGTGGGCTGAAACTGGACAGTAAGACGGAATGGTTGAAATGGCACAGGCTTAACGAAATAGGTTTTAATTAAGAATAGTTCGTTTAATTTTCATTTGGATCTGACTAGCCTCTATGGAAATCTGTCCTTTCCTCACTTCTGCTAGAAATCTCATTTCCCTCAGAAACTTATTTTTTAAAAATGTAAGAGTATGTGGGCCAAGATTCCAAACATACCTGAACTGTCTTGGAGGAAAAATAAGTCATAGCTGAATTTCATCAAATTCTGGGCACGGGTTTTCTTAATTCATTATATGATTCATACAAATTTAAAATATTAGGAGTAATTGAGCTCAATTGAGGCAAGTTAACTCTGTTGCCAAAGCACGATATTGTGAGTAAATAAAACCTTCTTAAGAAATTTAGAAGAAAAGCCTTGCTACTCTTTTGCTAAACTGCATAAAAACAAAGGCAGTTTAACCTGACAAATTGTAGAGCCAGTTACTTAATGAAGGAAGGGGTATATGGCTGGAACATCGGTCTTAAATGTAGTCAGACTTCCTCTTCTTTCTTCCCCTGTTTATATCCCTTTCCCAAAATCCATCCTACTGAAAAGGCATTACTTGTACTTGGACACTGCATTGGGCTACACCATAGTGACAATCCAAAATCTCAATAGCATAACCTATGAGGGTTTACTGTGGATGGGATGATCCATCAGGTCAGCTCAGCTCTGTCCAAATGCTGACCCAGAGATTCTCCTTGAAACATTTGCCATTCTCAGCTTCCAGGTGATGAGCTGGAGAAGAGTGAACTATATGAATTACCCTGACTTTCCTATGCCTTGGCTGAGGAGTATCCTGCATCAATTCTGCCCACAGCCTTCTTGCCAAGCAACATTCAGAGGAGCCTGCTTATCTGCAAGGTATCTTAGAAGCACAGAAAGCTCATGGATGTTTGCTGATGGTAAATTTTTCTGCTTCAGCTAATTTATGAATAGCTCAACAAGGAGTAACATTTATAAGAACAGAATACTAGGAATATTTCATAGGTACAGATTACTTATCTTTTAAAATAGGGAAACGCTTCCTTATCATCAGAGAGACAGGTTTCTCCGTCTAAGAGTGTTCATAGGTGCATTTAATCCAGAACACTGACAGCAAATTATTAATTTTAAGGAAAAATTGCTGAGCAAGATGTGATCTGTTTTTTTTCTCTAAATCGTTTGAAATATGTAGCAGTTTTCTCCTTTTTTCCCTTACCATTTCACTCATTTGATCTAGTTCTTCAGGTTTTCATTAAATTTATCACATTTGAAAGAAGCACTGTTACTACTCTGTCCTCTAAACCATATCCTTCTCTTTAAATTGAAGTTCAGAACCCATTTCAGAAAAGCTTCTCAAGGGAAATTTCCCTCAATTAACTAGGGCTCCTTCTTTGATTTGCTCAATCCCTTCTTTATCACTCTCCATCCAGAATCTTCCTTTGTATGTTCACATTCACTGAATGCTGACCTATCTCTTATTTTTTGAAAGATTATAAAATTCTCAGAGCATAAGTAAACTCAAATCTCAACTACATACTTCAAGTTCCTGTTATGGTGCTAGTAATCTGTGGATACCAAGTAAATATCATTGACCTATATACAGGACTAGAAATTCTGTATGTAGGTTTTGGGATCCCTTGATGATTGCATTAAATTCTGTGATTAATATTATCCTTTTCATCAAAGAAGTACATTTGTGTGGGTGAAAAAAGTCATTTCGTAGAACCTCTTTAATAGCTATTTTCAGCTTCATAATAATGAAGGACAAATTGGCAGAAACGTTGATACTAGAAGACACTAATGTATTCACTGGCTTACAAAGTGCATTGTGAATAAATTCTGAAGTACAAAAGTAATCAGAAACCAGCATGTGCATATTACAGTTGGGAGTCTGGAATAGGCTGTTTCTGGGAGATATCCTCTGTGTTTATTTTCCAGTTGAGGAAGATTCTGTGAGAATCAAAGTTGAATTTTAATCTATCCCTGTTTAGTTTTGAAAATGTGTATCAAGTTACAAAGCAGAAGGAAAGAAACACAGAAAGAAGACTCTGAAAGTAATCAAGGGGAAGCTAAAAGGAGACAATGGATTGAGCTAAAGGCGGAAAAAAAAACATGTGTTAGCTTTTGGTTGCTATGATGAGTACCTGAGCTAAATGAATTTGAACTAGTTTGTCTTGGTTCATGGTTTCAGAGTTTTCAGTCCATAGCCAGTTGGATCTGTTCCCTTTACTATCGTACCTCATAGCTATGAGAGGCCTACTCCCCTTCTGGCAGTCAGGGAGCAAAAGGGAACAGGAAAGGGTCGGATCTCAGTATGCCTATCACGATCATGCATTATCCCCAATGACCTAACTTCCTACCACTAGTCCCATTTCCTAACAGGTCCACTATCTCCCAATAGTGTCCCAGGATGACAACTGAACCTTTTCAGCACATGGATTCTGGGACATCTTTAAGATCCAAACCATAACAACAGAGATTCCCATCTCTTCATTTTCTGCAATTAATTTTATCTTTAACCATCTCTATGCAAAACAATTTTTAAAAGTCCTATGTCTGCCGAAGCCTCTATTTTCATTAGCCACTGTTTGAAGATGCTCTATTAAAAGGAGGGTTGCTCCAGTTATCAATTTTGTTTAACAAACCACTCCAAAATGTAGGAGTCTAGGACAGTCACATTTTTTCACATCTTTGGGTCAGGAATTTGGTCAAGGCACAGCAGTGATAGCTGTCTATAATTTGTGCTGTGTGAGGCACCAGATTACAGGACACCATATCTGGACATGACTTGGTAAGTGGGTGCTGGGATTGATACTGGGCTAACTGGCAAAGTCTTGGTTGTGGTTCCTAACTGATAGACAATGCACATCATTGTTGTGATTCCACTAAAGTTTCAGTATGGTGGAATTTCTTACATGACAATGGAGTGTTGCAAGACTTGTAACCCAAGACAGCTAATGAGAGCTGTATAGCTTCTGTCATAGTTTATGGATCTAAATAGGAACATACTGTCAGATTGACAAAGATAAAATGGTCTCGTTTCTCAGTGGAAAAGAAAAGATCAAATGATTTGTGGACATGTTTTTAAAATTAAATATTTGACTAATCTTACTAATGACTTTGTATACATACCGAATGCTAAGTCTATTAGTTGCAAATAGAAATTCAAGCTAAAAAGTCTAGTGTAATAGAAATTGGAAGTCTAAAACTCTAATAAACATTATTAGGTCTGTTAATGAGAGTAAGAATTTTAGAATAAAACTATGGCCCCAGCAGAGAGTTTTATTAAACTGTAATGAAGTTGCTTCAAATAGAAACCTGAGATACTAATCTTAAAAAATAGATTAGTTTATCTCTGACTCCTCCACATTTCAGTTGAGTATAGTGTGGTTTATATAATGAAAACATTGGGCCCTGACTCAACACTAATATGTCAGCTTCTCTGAATTTCCATGTCTCATTGCTTACAGACTTTCAAAATGTTAATTATATATTTTATACTGAATAGTCTCACACTAATGGATGAATGAATATGTAAATGAGCTTACTATTTTGATCTGTCATGCCCATCATTCTAGTCATGCAAAATGTAAAATTCTACAATACTGATTGTGTCACTTTTCATTTATAATGCCAGAGCATCACGTTTCTTAACTGATTAAAATAAAAAACACTCTATATATTATTCACATATGCACATATGTGAATATGCACATATGATGGACTATTTAGAAATGTAATGGTAGGTAGAATATTGACTTGAGTTCCACCAAAATTCAGGTTTTTCGTCTGTGGTAAATGGACTTAGGATGGGAAGAAAAAGGAAAAGTCAGCCTTATCTCTTTTTAGTGAGATTGGATGCAACTCTTTTTTCTGGGGAGAAAATTGTATTTGAAGAAAAAGAAAACACACATCCATCCTATGGGACCAGGATTTAGATGTGGGAAGGAAGCTTATGGTACTGGAGATCAGACAATTATAGATTCTGAGTCTATAATTTCCAGTTATCACTGTAGTAACAAGTTGGAAAGTGTAAAACAAATGATAACTATCAGAACATGGTAAGATTCAGAGATCTTTGCTATTTCTCTGGTGGCTATTTGTATTATTCTTGGTTCTTTTTCTATGGTACCTAACAATAACCTTTTTGAAGCTAACAATTACTGTGACTTATATACTGGGAACCCCAAATCCCATGTTATAGGCAAAGTTTAAAAAAAGACAGCTTAAGATTTAGAAGGGTAGAAACATTAAAGCACTGAGTTTTATGTAGTTGGCCAGGAATAAAAGTATAATTTAGGGCTGTGTGTGTCTCAAGGAGTAGTAGAGTAACTGCCTAATAGGCATAACCCCTGAAGCCTCAATTACTGCCAAAAATAAATAAAATAAGAATGAATAAAAAATAAGCAAATTAGTAAAAATAAACAATAGTTTGGAGCTCTGTTTTCCCTGAGGAAATTCTTAGAAGGATTGGAAAACAAAGAACAAACAACAATAAACATTCTTATTTGTATCTTATTGATGTATTATTTTTGTGACAGCAATCTTCTACAAATTAGCTACTACAGTACCCCAGATGTTGAGAAGCGACTAAGAATACTCAGCAGAGAGGACAGAAGCGTAGAGCATTGCCATGTTTTGTGAGAAATTTTAGATTCTCTTATGTTATTTGAACATTTTTACCATTACTTGGATATCAAAGTCTGTCTTATTTGTATTGTGACCTACAAATAGGAATTAGAGCTTCCAGCCATGAGTTTCCTTGTCTTTATTGGGCTTCCACAGCATGCATAGATGAACAGCCAAAAGAAATCGCAACTTCTATTGACTCTTGTCTTCATCCTCTAATTTCCAATCCTAATCTCAAGACCTCAGCCAAGTAATACTTGCTGAAAAGTACTTCAATGTATTGATGATTTTAGAAACATATCCAGATCAAGGACTGGTCTCTTCTATAGGAAGGAATTACCATTTAATTAGCTAAAGATAAACTACATCTCGAACCATGAAACCTACACTATGTACCATTGTATGGCATTTGAGCAGAAACATCCATTTTTATTACTGTACTTGGTTCCAGTTTCTAATTGGATCCTATGTGACTGAGACTTACAATTAATCCAAACTGCTGCTAATCTAAACAGCTATATAAAATTGGGAACTGAACTATATTTATTTACTTGTAGTAGATACAATATTTAACTTCATGAAAGTTTAACTTCATTTGGAACTAATGTATATATCCTCTGCTTCAGGTCTTTCATAATACCCAGTAAAGAATACAAAGGAATAGCTTTTAAATTTTATAGATGTTCGTTGTGTCAAGTATTTTATTTTGGAATTGGGCTATGTCTGGTATGTACATAAGTGGAGAGTCCTAAGATATAGGAGTTTACGGAGGAATGCTGACTCAAGACACAGGCACATTTTTAATCTACCTAAATTGATTGCAACTTAGACTAGAGGTAAGACCTGTC
Organism: Dipodomys ordii; assembly: GCF_000151885.1. Lineage (NCBI taxonomy): Eukaryota > Metazoa > Chordata > Mammalia > Rodentia > Heteromyidae > Dipodomys > Dipodomys ordii. The sequence continues at coordinate 1,597,158 of NW_012267327.1, forward strand.
AGTGAACAAGCTAATGAATCAAGAACTAAACGCATATAGGAAAGGGCTCATCGTCAGACCCTAAGCTACACAGAGCACTGTCTACTTTCTTTTCATTCACCTACAGCTTATTTTTGTATGAAATATGTACCACTTATACATTTGAAATCCTAAAAAGTAGCTTCAAATTAAAATTTCAAGAAAAACTCTTTATATCTCAAATAATTTCAATGCATTTTGACTTAATTTCAACTAAAATGGTGTAAAAGCTGTCAAATGTGAACAAATTACATGTTTTTTTCCTGTTTATAATCTTTTCTTTCACTTTTCCCCACTTCCACTTTCCTAACTTTCCCTCTTTTCTGTGAAACCAAAACTTTCCAAATTGATTGTAATCTTCCTTATGTTTTTTCACCTATATTCATATAATCATAGGCAGATGTGTAAGAATACTTACATGAAAATTTCACACATATAAACAAGTATTGGGAATGAAAAGTTTTAGTTTATTGTTTATGAATTTTCATTGTTTAGCCTACAAGGAAGTATTTTTTGTTTTGGTCAGTTGTAGGGCTTGAACTCTGGGCCTAGGCACTGTCCCTGCGCTTGTCAGCTCAAGGCAAGTGCTCTACCGCTTGAGCCACAGTGCCACTTCCGGTTTTCTGGTGGTTTATTGGAGATAAGAGTCTCACGGACTTTCCTGCCCCAGCTGGCTTTGAACTGCGATCCTCAGATCTCAGCCTCCTGAGTAGCTAGGATACAGGCGTGAGCCACCGGTGCCCAGCTGCCTACAAGGAATTTTTAATACTACTTTTCTAGATTTTTTTCTATTCTCACCAGACAATAAACCATAGAATTCACACTACACCTATTTCCATTGATGTGGCTATTTATTATTTAAATGACTGAGAAATAGTTTGTGATATTAATTTCTCATTTTTATTTACTATTTCTCCATTGAAAGGCTTTGTCTTCATGTTCACTGTTTGGTTACAACGAGTAGAATACCATGAATAAAAATCTTAGTAGTGCTTTAATTTGTGGATATGCTAACAAGAAAATGGCTTTCTCTGTTAAAGTGTATTTTTAATTTTAATAGGTAGTGAATTTTAAAATGTCTTGAATATTCTGATTTTACACTTGCCAGTCAAAGTCTTTCCCCTTGTTAATTATTGTCAGCTTCAAGAGTGTAATGTGATATTACTACATGACTTTAATTTGTATATATCTGATTAGCAGTCATTTTAAGCATCATTTTCAAATATAATGATCTTTCAGTATTTTCTGTGTGTTATACAACCTTACATCTGATTTTCCAATATCCATATTTCCCCAAAGCTATTATATGCCTTTTGATTGTTATTTTTTGTTAAGCATTATCTTTTCCTATTGATTTATAAGCCTCGTTTCTTGTAGCTTTTAGTTTTTGGGGCTTGGTAATATAGTTCATACTTGTTCCAAAAGGTACATATAATGTCTTAGAATTTGCTAAAGAATCACTGTTTTAATTTTTTCACTTATTTAAATGATCTGAACATTTTTCACATAATCTAAGAAATGAATACATAGTTGAGTTTAACAGAGCTATTTATACATATTTTTCTTGTCAAATGAAAGGATACTTACCTTAAACATAAATACATGATCTTCTACTAGATACTATTTTTTACTATATACTATTATATACTATACACTAAGATATATAAATATATATGTGTGTGTATACTTTTGTCTCTAGGTGGATAAAAATATTTGGACTTCATATTTATATATTTTATTGTATTATATATAATAATATTAATATTTTATATAGTTTTCATTTTATATCTTATTGGTCACTGTTTTTATACTCTACAGAATATCTTCTAATATTTTTTTTTCAGTTGTGGGGCCTGATTTCTGGGCCTGGGCGCTGTCTCTCAGCTATTCATTTCAAGGCTAGTGCTCTCCCACTTGAGCCACAGTGCCACTTTTTCTGTTTATGTGGTGCTGAGGAATAAAACCCAGGGCCTCATGCATGCTAGGCAAACACTCTATCACTGAACCACCTTCCCAGCCCATAGTATAAATATTTTAAAAGATATGTTTTTCAACTCCCAAAATTCTCAGGTGGACTTCTGAAATTGAATAAAGCTTACATATCAGTTTTAAAGCACTAATATTTTATTTTATTGTTTCTCATCCAAAAAACTCATCTGTCTTTCCACTTGTAGGGATTTTATTTTATAGCCTTCACTGAAATTTTTATAGTTTTGTTCACGTAGCTCTTAAATCTTTTATAAATTTTCCTTAGTGCATAAATGCATATAAGGACATTTTATGACAGTTGCTCGGTCTCAACACATTTTATGGGATCTACTTTATTGGATCTCCTACAGTAAATAAAATATGTGATTGTGTGTGTACGTCTGTGGGTGTTTATGTGTGTGTGTGTATGTGTGTATGTGACATGTCAACTTAAAAGGTATATCCATTTTATTTTTATCATGTCTCAAACAAAAATTATGTGTCTTTCTCCTGTCCTGTCTATAATTACATCACTGAAGACTGTTTATAATCCTTTTTCTACTCACCAGAGTCCATTGAATCTAGGGCCCTATATTATTCCTCTTTAACTCCTCTCAGTGACCTTAATATTAAACAGACCCTAAAGAGTCAATCCAATTTCCAGCTCTATACATTAAGGTCAAAATGTAAGTCACTGACACTGGTTACTCAGAGAAGTGATATAAATCCCTTCCTTTACACAGAAAGGTTTCATCTAGATTCATCTATCTATCTAGTCTTCCAATCAACACATACTGTTGTCCTAAAATCTAACATATGTCTCAATTTAAAGTGAAATTTATGCATAAATTGTCTGGTTCACTATTTAAAAACAGAAGCTTGAAATATTTTTAAGTGCTCTGAACAAAATTCTGAATTCTAGTTATAAACAACAAAACAAATGGAAATTCAAGACACAACTCCAAGGCCATCCATTTTCTGCCTAGATATTATGGACTCACACAGCTGTAGAATTCTGCTTTGTACTAGAAACTGTTTACAGTAGGTATGGGTGAAGTGTATCCATTTTCATAGCAATTGAATAAATGTTGAGTTGTGCTAAAAATCATTAAAAACAGAAACAAAATGCAGATTCTGATTTAAAGTTTAAATATGGCAAAATTATTTTATAATTGTGATTTCTGAGGAATTAGTCACAATATATCCTATTCTGAACTGCAAAAAGGTGACTTCTATTATAGGGATTATTAAGAAGGGAAAATCTGAGAACTTGGATTTGAATCCACATTCTAGTACTAATGAACCATGAAAGATTGGGAAATTTCAGTTCCAGCATCTCCTCTATGAGGAGCACTTTGCATTATTTGTCAGGAGGGATGAAGTATATTACAATAAAGCGCTAAATTCTGCATGTAAGCAAAATGTAGGAATGTTATTGAGGAAAAATTTACTGATATCTTGTATAATATGTCAAGAAATTTAAGTTCAAAAGTCTTTTTCTCTTCATGAATGTTTTTCCTCCAACCAGTACTATCTTCAGAATGAACAAATAAGGATAAATCCATTAAAGCAGACTATCAAATATAAAAATATATAAATAAGCAGCCATACATATCTGTATGAAGTTTCTTAATTTCTTTAAGTATGATCAGACATTGTCCAATAAAATAGCATCTTAAATCAAATACCTTTCTTGAGATAATAAAATGAAAACATTTAAACATTTACTAAGTTAACAATAAACTTACCTGCATGACCAAAAGGATAAAAATGTATGTACTATTTATCCTGAGATTAATGACCCACTAGAGCCAGTTGATAATTTATATTTTGCTTTGTGAAACTCAAGCTCTATTTGGTTTGCACCAGAACTTTATTGTTAATGAGTAAAACTTGAATTAGTTAACCAAGGGACAAGATGTTTTAGTTAAAAATTAATATTAGGTTAGCTAGGCTTACTGAGTTTACACATTGCAATTTAAGAGTAAGAAATTTATAGATTCTTAAGATGATATCCAAATCTGGTATCAAGGCTAATAGAATTTTTATTACCTAAGAGCATGTTAGAAATGTTTAGTCTCAAACTCCCTGGACCAGGAACTCTTAAGAGTGGCTTACAAGTAAATGTTTGAGCACATCTTTCCAGACGATTCTGAGCCACATGAAAGTGAAAATGATATATTAAAACAAAACAAAACGGATAAAGCATCACCATGAACATTTTAGATGGATTCCCAAAAAACAAAGGATCAACTTTTCTTCCTAAAAGAGTAAATGGATCACCAGATATATGAGGTAAAGGAACAATTATGGCTTTAAATTAAGTGTTTACTATCATTGCTAAGTGAGTTTGATCATCTTAGATACTTAGGCTTTTCTCAACTTTCAAAAGAAATGATGTCATAGGCTTTTAATAATATATAAGATTAGATAAAACATAGAAAGTGCTTGGAATACATTTTAAAGAGAAACACCCAAGAAGAATAGATATTTATGGCTATATAGACTATTCTCTATCTTTATAAGTCCTATATTCTATCTCAAGGAAAGCCTTAGCAGACAAGGGTTTAGTGAACACAGGAAAGTGTGAGTGGAGGGATAAAGGTGTAAGGGGCTAATCCATATGTAATTAAATCTCTTAAAGTCAGACAGATATTATGCATTCATCTCAGGCGTGATACTGAGCAATTTATTCCACTCAATAATATCACGATGAACATTCCATTATATTCTCTGTCTTGGACATGGGGAAACTAACTTTGAGTGTATTAACTCAAAGTTGCACACCGTGTGAGTGGAATGCAGAAGAGATAAGACTTCCCCATTAGCTGCTATTTAGGGGCTGCAGCCCCTTGATTGAAGCCTGGTGAATGAGTTGTTACTCTGATCCCACTTACTACACTCAGAATTTCCTGACTTCTCTGCTTCTTTCCTAAGCAAGATTAATCTGCTGCTCAGTTGTGGAAGAATCCCAACCAAGGTTTCCTTTCTGGTGTCTGGGTGTGAAGTGTTTTCTTTTTCTTTTTATGACATACGGTAGCAGGTGGCAGTGGAAACTTCCTCTTATCTCTCAACCTAATAAAGATAAAAGTGGGCCAGAATAGGGAAAGGGTTGCAGTCAACTTTTGGACTCTGATTTGAAACTAAATCTTACCAGTATTGACCTTGCAGTTGTTTGTGTTCCTTAGCTTTTTAATCTCAAATTGAGGAAAGAAGGGATTATTTCTTGGAGCCCCTAGTCAATACTTTTGTGCTAAATATTTATATTTGATGATCAAAGATAATGGCTAAAATTGATAACAATTTCAGTTAAACCATCTATTTTGCTTCCTTATAATAATCAATGAATATATTGAACTTCTTCAAATTGTACTTACCTATGCTTAATTACTACTGATAGTTATTGGACTCAATTACCTTAGTACATTAATCAGAGATTATTTGAGTTTTTTGTTTTTTGTTGTTTTTTTTTTTTTTTTGGTCAGTCATGGGGCTTGAACTCTGGGCTTGGGTGCTATCCTCAGCTCTTCATCTCAAGGCAAGCACTCTACTGCTTGAGCCACAGTGCCACTTCCGGTTTTCTAGCGGTTTATTGAAGGTAAGAGTCTCAAGGACTTTCTTGCCCGGGCTGGCTTTGAACCGTGATCCTCAGATCTCAGCCTCTTGAGTAGCTAGGATTGCTGGCATGAGCCACCGGTGCCCGGCTTGCGTTTTTATTTGTAGTTGTTAATTTGTTTTGCTTTTCAAATGAAATGTCAGATACTGTGTTAATCAGCTGACTATGTAACTGAGTTATTGCCAATGGAATTTGAATGAATGTAATGTTTGCTATCTTGGAGGCTGTTCTACAAAGTATCCCACAAGGTTCCTCAATCTTTTTATTTGTTGGCTGATGCAATGAGAAAGAACCAGAGAACTTATAGGAGAAGCTGGGACACAGGGCCATACCAACGCAAGACCTCTGGTTCTCCAAGGTATTGCTTGGAATAATGTATTTGCCCAGGACAATTACTGGACTCGCACTGGGAGGTGAAGTGAGAAAAATAAAACTTGTTGCATTAAGCTTTTCATATCAGATGCCAGGTAGAATCTAAAAGGAAATGAAAAGCAGTAAATAAGAGATGGGGAGAGGTTGCCTGACAGTTGCTAGGACACTTAGTATTAGTTATGAATATTCTGTAACTTCTGCTACTACAGGAGAATTAATGGATTCTTGATTTACCACCCTCATGTCACCAAAAATCAAACAGCTAATTGGTAGTTAATTGGTGTTATGGTCTAAAAATCTAAACCACAGTTCGTTGTTGGATAAATCTAATAGAAATGTACAATAAAGACATGCTACAAATATATTTCATTGTATTTCACAATTTGACATTATAAACTAGCCTCGTGGTGATTTCCTTTGAACAATGTTAGTTTGTGGGCACAGAAAGAATTAATTAGAGTGTATAAATGCAGACAGTATGTTGGGAGTGATTAAATATGAATATGGTGCAGCTAGAGCCTTAAAAGAAATAAAAGCAGGAAGATAAAAGATAACTTTTCTCTAAAAAGAGCAATAACCAGCAGAATTGAAGATGAATAAATTCCTGTAACCTGAGGACACATCTGTTTGGGAGCTGAGACAAAATGAATGTCTAGAATGGCTAGCTAGCGTCATAGATACTTTGGGATAAACATTACAGCAGATCAGCAGTTCTAAAGCTAATAATTGAAAACTGTTCAGATATAACCACCATTGAGGAGCTTTTAAAAAGGAGGTTTTAAAAAAGAAATAAGATGTGAAAAGAAGCAGAATAAATTAAAAGAAAGACAAGAGTGTTTTTCACTTTACAAAAAAGATTTCATGTGCATTGGGAAATGATACAAAGCTGGAAGAATTAGGCAAACTTGATATTTGAGTATTAGAAAAAAACTGAAATGTCTTTAAAAGCAGAGGTAAATCAGGAAAAAATTGGGAAATTTTATGTTCACTGAGGGAGAACCTGAATTAACAAATAATGAATGCATTCAAAAATCATTTTCAACATAATTCCAGAATGATGCTTAGTATTCCATTTAGTTTTTGCAGAATATTAATCTTCTGGATTTTGTTTTATTTGATTCCTGGAGTAGTTCTATCAAAAAATCACCTTATATTTATTAGCATGAACAATGTAAGGAGAAAAGAAAATAATCCTGTTGAGAAAAGAAAATAATCCCTCTGCTTTTTATTTAAGTGACTTATAAAAGTCCATAAAGAGGCATGTTTTTATGTGTGTGTGTGTGTGTGTGTGTGCGTGCCAGTCCTGGGGCTTGGAAGTAGGGCCTAAGTACTGTCCCTGAGCTTTACTGCTCAAGGCTAGGATTCAACCACATGAGCCACAGTTCCACATTTGGCTTTTGAGTGGTTAGTTGAAGATAAGAATTTTGCATTCTCTCTTGTCTGGGCTGGCTTTGAACCACAATCCTCAGATTCTCAGATTTAAGCTTCCTAAGTAGTTAGGATTACAGGTGTGAGTCATTGACACTTTGCTAAAGGGAGATGATTGGTTTTTGTATTTCAATATTTTATTGTGAAAATACTGTACAGAGAGATTGCAATTACATGAACAAGGTAATGAGTACATTTCTTATGAAGCATTGTTGCCTCCTCCTTTGTTTCCCTTTACCATCCCTGCCCTCCCATCCTCCACCTACAAAGTTGTAAAGTTCGTTTTTTGACATAATGTCTTGTACATCTCATTGTTGCAATGGGTCCACCTGTATCACTATTTAAACAATTTGCTTTTTCCCTTCCACTCCCCAAATTATACCACATCGAATACAGTGAAAACAGGGGTTTTACTGTGGGGGAGGGACATACAAAGCAACAATAAATCATTTTATAAATATGTTAGAAACAATAGCAAGAAAGAAAAAAACACTGACTCCTTATCTTGGGGTTCATTTCACCTAACATCAATTTATCTGACTGTTTCTGCTTGACTCAGACATATACTAGTTATTGCAAAGTAAGGTAAACCAAGGGACCTATGTTTCTTGGGTCCTGGCTTACTTCACTTCATATAATTTTTTCCAAGACTTTCCATTTCCTAACAAATGGGGCAATATCATTCTTTCTGAGGGAGGCATAGAATTCCATTGTGTGTGTGTGTGTGTGTGTGTGTGTGTGTGTACATACATATATATATACATATATATATATATATATATATATATATATATGCCACATTTTCTTGATCTATTCATCTACTGAAGGGCACATAGAACTCCCCTATAACCCAGAAATCCACTTTTGGGTATTTACCCAAATGAAAACAAATAAGACCATACTAAAGCTACCAGCACAACTATGTTTATTGCAGCATTATTTACCATAGCTAAGATAGGGAGACGATTTTAAGAAAGTCAACTTTTCTCAACATTCCAATGTGAAACCTTTTTAAAACATGTGAAACGTAGACGACTTTCTCCCAAAATAAGTCTCATCACCCTCAGCTTTAATTTTAGTTTTTAAGATTATTTTATGAAGTGTAGCCTTTCAGATTGTCTATATTTAGTGGAAATTCTCTACTTGATCCCCATAATTCTCTCAATTTCCCACTTGCTATGCATCCATATGTGAATGATTCAACAAATTAGTAATGAATTTCAAAGTTAATTAATTCAAAGAAACTTTCCCACAGTTCATCTCAGTTTCTATCTACAAACTGTAATCTAGAGAACAGCCATATGGAAAATAACTTTTCTTCTGAGAACAAATTTCTCTAAATTGCAAACTGGTGGAAGTGTGCTATGATTAAAGACAGTGGAAAGAAAAAAATAATAGCCCCAAGTTGAAATCCTACCTCCAAAGAAATGTGATTGAGTCAAATCATGTTCACTTACTTGTGGTTTTAGTTTCCTTCTGCTTATGGGATACAATTAGATGCTGCAATATCCTGCTTTATTTTTTAAGAGTAAAATTACAAGCAAATGGTAAAATTAAGTTCGAAGTAAAACAACACATTAAATAATTTAAGCTATTATAGGACAAAGGCAAATGTACGATAGAAGGAAGAAGGTTGAATGTAGTGGCTCAAGCCTGTAATCTAGCTACTTGGGAGGTGAGATCAAGGAATAATGGTTCTGGGCCATCCCAGGCACCAATGTTTGATAGATTCCAGCTCACTCAATGGCTAGGTGGGGCACACACACCTTTTTTTTCTGCCGGGGGTGGGGGGGGGCATAATGGCTAAGCACAGTGGCATACATTGGTCCCCCTGAGAGACAGGAGGAAGCACAATTAGATCATAGCCCAGGTTAGCCTTGGAAGAAGATGAGACCTGACCTTGAAAATAGCTAAGTACCTGTGAAGAGAACATCTACCCCTAAAATTGCTGAGGGGCAGAGAGGGAAGACAGAGAGATTAAAGAAAGAGTATTAGAATTACACAATGGAATTCTATGTTTCCATCAGAAGGAATGATATTGCCCTATTCGTAAGGAAATGGAAAGACTTGGAAAAAAATCATATTAAATGAAGTAAGTCAGACCCAAAGAAACAAAGGCACCATGGTTTCCCTCATTTGTAATAATTAGTGTATGTCTAGGATAATCCTAGCAAGGGGTCATAATACCTCAATAGCTATGTACATATAAAATGGCTAATGGAAATAAACTCCAAGATATGGAAACAAGAGGATTTTTTTTCTTAATTTATTGTGTGAAGTTATTTCTTTTTTCTTTCATTTTTCTTTTTCCTAGAATTTATCCCCTGTTGTCATTGACTTTTATTTTGGTACCCTATGTCTTGTATATATATTTATCTGATTTGGAGAAGGGAAGGAGAATAACAAAATGGTTAGACAAAAGACAAAAGGTGAACTAATATTGGCTGGGAAGGTGGCTCAGTGGTAGAGTGCTGGCCTTGCATGCATGAGGCCCTGGGTTCGATTTCTTAGTACCACATAAACAGAAAAAGCCAGAAGTGGCGCTGTGCCTCAAATTGTAGAGCGCTCGCCTTGAGCTGAAGAGCTCAGGGACAGCGCCCAGGCTCAGAGTTCAAGCCCCATGACTGACCAAAAAAAAAAAAAAAGGGGGTGACCCAATGTAACAATAATCCTTCCAAGACACTATGTTGGAATTATTACAACTTGGGGCAGAGGGAGTTGGAGGGGAGGGAAAGTGGGAGAAAACCAGGGAGGGGTAACAATGTTCAACAAGAAATGTACCCTGTGTACATCATCTTTACAATGAAATTAAATTAAATTTTTAAAAATTTTTTTAAAAAAGAAAGAATAAGAGGAAGAATGCATAAATACCTGATTATTCATCTATTTATACTTCTATCTATACATGAAGCCAGTTTCCTTTCATCTCTATTTATAATCCAGATTCATACTTCCAGATAGGTTTTCACAATTTTTTCAAGGCCTTTTATCTTTCTATATCTTACTACGTTGAGGGCAATAACATTTATTTTATTTCCCAACCTTAAAAAACTATTCTTTATTCAACATTTTCCTTTACCACTCATACAAAATTGACTGTCAAATTATAGCTGATTCTACCTTGAAAAAAATCTCTTCTATTTCTCTTTTGAGGGACACTGCCATAGATCAAGGATCTCTGCCATAGAATTATAACTGCTTCTTGAGTTTACTGATGGCACTTCAAATTTTCCTATTTATTGCTGGCTAATATATTTTCCTTTCTTCTTAAGAACTAATTCACATACAAAATATTTATTTCAGAGTATAATATAACAGAGAAAAATATTTGGCAAACAATAATGTTTTTCATGTTTGTTTTAGGGATTTTTAATTTTGAAACAAACAAAGGATACTGTTACAAGCATACATACCTTTGGACCTTCTTTGATGATCAAGAGCACTCTATTCATAAACTGCATTGTTGAATGGAAACTCCTTTGTACAACCACTTAAAATAAAAATATACTAACAAAACAAAACAAAACACAGTACCGTGAAGTTGGAGTATATTACTATCAACCATTTAAAGTAAGATTTATCATTTGTATATTCATCTGAAGGATTTGGGTGGGGGGCGGGGGGTCCTGGGGCTCGAACTCTGGGCCTGGGTGCTATTTCTGTGCTTCTTTTTACTCAGGGCAAGAGTTCTACCACTTGAACCACAGTGTCACTTCCAGCACTTTCTGAGTAGTTTATTGGATATAAGAGTCTCACGGATTTTCCTGCTCATTCTGGCTTTGTACCACTATCTTTTCAGCCTCCTGAGTAGCTAGGATTACAGGCATGAATCACCAGCACGGGGCTAAAGGAATGTTTTTGCAGTCATCCACATTTTAAGATAAATTGGCAAAGTACCAGAAATATTCTCCTGAATCTTTCTTCTTTATATACTATTACATTATATTACTTCTTATACAATATATCTATGTGGTAACAATCAATTTGAAATATTGTGTAGCATTCTATCTTCTTGTCTTCTCTATCCTTTATTTTCAGTATTTACTTTTATATTTATTTGTTGTGGTTATCTGCATTAACAAACCACTACACACTACACACAGTGGGTGGGGATACTTGAAAAAACAAAAATGGATGTTTACCCCTCCCAAGGCCCAAGCATTGGCAGGGCAAGGGTCTGGTGAAGGCATGTCACTCAGTATTCCCTTTTGCAATTCCTTCATTTGGTTGAAGTGCCTAGCTTGCTTTCTGAAGCCTTTTTATGAGAGCCCTGATATCATTATTGCTCTCCCTCGATGATCTAAGCACCATCAAGATTCTAACATCATGACCATGGGGATTCGATTTCAACAGAAATTTGGAATGATATGCATCTTCAGACTGTAAATATTTAACACAGAATTTTGGAGAAATGAAAGTATTCATGCTATCATGTTTTTCCCCGGAATCATTTTAAAGAATGCCATATTACTAATACTCTCCATTGTTTAAACTTCTATTCTGTTTCTTTGGCAAAATACCAACAAGACCAAGAGCAGAATAAGTTTGGGAATATAACTAGTTAGGAAAAGAGTAGGTACCTCAAAGTGACATCTATAAGGTATACAACTCCACCAGTCAACTGGACAAATCTAGAGGCAGATTATTCCACAGGAATTCCAAATAATGGCTCAGCACAACTAACACATTGATTTTTGTTTTTGTGAGATGTTGAACACAGAACCTAAGGTTTTTTGACCTACAGCACTGTGAGTTAATAAATGGGTATTGATTGTCGCCACTAAGTTTTTGGTAATTTGTTACAGAGTAATAACAAAATAAATGTAACTGGTCTGGGCTGATATTCATATTGATTTCTTGCTAGATATTTCATAATCATGGACAATATAATGTGAATTTTCTCAACTTATGAATAGACAAGGCTTGGGGTTCAATTTCTTATAAGTGACTTGGCCTCTGGAAAGCAGATCTGTTTCCCTTATATTTTCTTAAGCTGGTGGGTAAAACATGACTAAACCCATTCTTTTGAAACAGCAGGTTTGGACATTATTCAGGGACTGAGTCCCAGATCCTCACTTCATGGAGATACATCCCATGTTTGAAGAGTCTGTCTAAGTATCCACCATAACATGGTGCTTATGAACGTGACCCAATATATTACACTTGGATTACCACAACAGAGTTCCCATGACTTACAAAATGAAACTTATGACCCTCATTCCCATCCCATTCCAGGGCCTCTCTCTCTCTCTCTCTGGTTTCGTTACTCAAGTTCTCTTTGTCTCTTTGTACACTGCAGTACTTCTCCTTCCCTGAATAGACCATTTCATTCTTAGTTTTACTCCCACAGAACATTTTCTCCCCCATGGTTTCTCTGTTTGGAAAACTCATCTTTATACCTGAAGATTAAGTTCAAATATCACCACTAAAATATTTTCCCCAATATTAAATTAGACTGTTCAGGTAAACCTAGCACAATAATAAAGATCTTTGAAAGTAAAAGAGAGAGAACCAGAGAGATGATAGCAGGAACAGGATTTGGCCTGCTGTTGCTGGCTCTGAGGAAGGATGGAGGAGGCCGTGAACCAAGGAAAGTGGTAGAAAAACAAAATTCTTTTTCTGGTAAAAACTTGCAGAAGAAATCCAGTCCCTTGAAACCTAGTTTTGACCTCAAATGTCAGATTTTATATTCTTCCTAACTTTAGAAATATCAAAACTTTAATTTCCCTTTACTCTTAACTAGTTATTCATTAACGTATTGTAGGATTTTTAGCATATCTTAGAAGCTGTCACAGATAGACACTTTTGGTACATACAGAATAAACATAGCTTGCAACTAACACCTATTATTTTACTGAAAATTCAATTGTTACACTTTTTGATACAATTTATCTCTATAAATTTTAGAGATAAAAACCAATAAGGAAATATATTAAAAATAAAATCAGGTATGATGTAACTCATTTCATATAGAATTCTTATAGTTTAGTTGAGAAAACTATTGATAGTATACTTTTAGGGTTAATCTGAGGAGTTATTTTGATTAAAGGGCTGCAGAAAGAAAAAAAATAGTAATACAGAAATAGACTTTCTTGAATTATATTTATATAAATTCATATCCCAAAACTTTCATTCAACACATCATAATTATAAGCATAGAATAAGCAAGGTATGCGGTATCAATAAGAACACAATTTTCCAATCACTAAAATGAATTCCTTGAAAACAAATTGTTTGGATTTCAAAACACTTCTAATTAGAGAAAGACAAGGCAAGACAGAGCATATACTCTATATTCATAATATCCAGTCTAAGCCTGGGGCAGAGTTGTATTATTAAAGCCATTAGGATATAAAATATTGATACCAAGTGGATAAATAACATGAATAGTTTCATATAATGTCAGATTTAGTTTCCCTGCTAGTTGAGTTCATGTTAGGTTGTCTTATATCACCAAATATATTTAATACATGATAATAGTTTGAATGTATTTGACTATTATGAATAAGGATATACGATCTGTCATAACTCTTCAATGGACTGTGTATTTTAAGAGACAAAGAGGATGAGATTCTGCATGCTAGAGTAAAATCGTAATATATTTCCATAAATATCAAGGAAAACCTTGGCAACACAATTCTCTGGATACTTGTAGATTTGTTTAAAGATGTAGACTCCTCACATTGCTTTTATCCAGCTCTACTCCGGAGTCTTAATGCTGTCCATTTACATTGTGAATTCTATCTAGGCAGGAACACATTCTACTATTAGTCCGAACTACTTCAATGCCAAAAGGTAACTAAGCCTTTTTCAATGTTTGGCCATGTGCTGTCTCTAGTCCCTTGACTTCTGTTTCCCTTGAGGAGAAAAGTGACATTTGTTAGTAATTGGACTCTGTCATTCTACAGGGGGTCCACCACCCAGATGCCACCATAGCTGAGGGGAATCTGATTTGCAGCTTAGGTAAAACAAAGTCATTTACTTCTTTTGTGACTCTGCAAAGGCAATTAGAGCAGAGCAGCAGCTGCTGCAAATAACAGTAGACTAATGCTGAATGGGAAGGGAGAGAATGTCTGAGTGTGTATTTGTGAGTAGCATTTTAAATCAGGTATAAACGAGCAATTTTATTTTATTTTAATCCCTTTCAAAGAAGCTGACATTAGGGAAATAAGAAAAACAATCAAAAGAGGGCTTTTGTCAAGGAGCATATTTGTCACCAATCTGTTTTTCATTCCTGTCACCTTTAATTCCAGGATGCATTGCCTGACTGAAGTGATCCTCCAAGCAAACGCTGTGTCCAGGGTACTGGAATGACAGAGAGCTTACATTTACCACATCTTGATCTTCTACTCACAGCATGTGTCACATTTTAAATAAACATTTACCTCTTGTGCTTGACAATCTCTGGCCTTTGTTTTTGACTTTACTATCTGTTCTGAGGCGGTTTTCCCTAATCTACCTAGCGATCAAGGATTGGATCTTGTTTGAGTACAGAAGTTAGGAAACATTTCTGGTAATACTGTTTGTGAAATATGCCCCCTTCTCTGATTTCACTTTAATAGTTTTTCCCTTCCATCTTGCGTTTTCAATTCAGAAAAAGTCATCACCCCTTTAGGCAATGAATGGCATTAGTAATGGCAGCCTCAATAGGATAGATAGTAGTTAATTATAATCTTGTGTGTCTTTCTAAGGTACTGTTTCTTCCACCAGAACCCTCAATAAGGCAAGTCCCAAGGGTGCTTAAGTGTCTGTGCTAGATGAAGCAGCCTATCAGGTAGCTCCAGGCTGGCTGTATTGCTGCAGTTGTGAAGTGGCATTAATGAGGGTGACAAGCTCTGATCAACGTGGGAGGGCAGGGTAGAAGGGGGGAATCTCTGATATGTGTAGACTCTCAGACAAGCAGAGGTTTGTAAACAATGTGAGGCTTTTATTTACTGCTTGACTGGTTATGAAAAGTTGCCTACTTCAGAAGGGAGGCTGGGATTTAATGAAAAATCACCTCCAGTGCTTAGAAAAATATGGAGAGATATGGAGAGATGGCATTGTCAATGATGGGTTTATAGGTTTTCCAATTTTTTATCCTGGTGCATCAGTGCAAACCTCTGACAAGCATGCATTATTAAAGAATTGTCTAATGAAAAATTGGAAGAAAAAATTGACACCTCTGGACTTGACATCTCTGTGGCTACCAAATATGTCTATATATACCAAAAGTGAGAAGCAACACTGTCCAATATCTTTGGCTTCTAAAATGTGTCCCTCATAATAGCACCCACTGAGATGTTTGGTATGTTCCCTTTAGAAGATTCTTCTGGTGGTTTTGTAATGCCCAATAGTTCCTTAAAATAGCTTGAAAGGCAATTTAAAAAGAGATACCTTTACTTAATTTTTATGACATTAAAAACTAGTTTTTGATAATACCTAAATTAATAAAACATATCAAATATATATTAACAAAAATATCTTTAAATTAAGAACTAATTTATGTTATGATGTCAGATTATAGGCCCTCATTATTTCTGCAGGGAATGTTATTTGAACTCTAGGTTTCACTATTCTCCAATATGCTTAGCAGTTTGGGCACCACTCTCTACAGTTTTACATGTCTTAATAATCAATAATGGTGGCTTTGTTCTTTTTATTTCATTGTTGTTGCTATTGCTGTTGTTGATGATGATTGAAGTAGCAGAGGTAGAGACATTTCCAAAATTTCTGTTTGCTTGGAGAATGCTAAAGTGATGCCCTGTTAGCAAGAACCATGTTAGCCATGATATTTTATATGCAACTCTGTATGTCCAACCACCTTCTTCATCTGAGTCCCACTTCACCACTGGCCAAAATAGAGTTGATGTGGCTGAAATTAATATTTAACTTAAATATATTATCTCCAATTGAAATAACATAATTTATTGCTGATATTTGTACAACTTGAAAATCATTCACTAATTCATTTTTTGTTTTTTTATTGTGAAAATACTGTACAGAGGGGTTACAATTACATGGACAAGATAATGAGTACATTTTTTATCAAACATTGTAGCCTCCTCCTTTGTTTTCCCTTCCCATCCCTTCCCATCCTCCTCTACCCCTCCCCCCCCAACCCTCCCCCCCACCGAAGTTGTAAAGTTTGTTTTCGACATAACAACTTGTACATCTCATTGTTGCAATGGGTCCACTTGTATCCCTATTTAAATGATTTGTTTTTTCCCTTCCCCTCCACAAATTATACCGACATCAAATACAGTGAAAGCAGGGGTTATACTGTGGGGGAGGGACATACAAAGCAACAAAGAAATAATCTTATAAATGTGTTAGAAACAATCGCATGAAAGAAAAAAAAAACAATTGCATACATATCTTAGAGTTCATTTCCCTAACATCAACTTATCTGACATTTTCTGCTTGACTCAGACATATACAAGTTATTGCAAATAAGGGAAACCATGGGACCTTTGGGTCTGGCTTACTTTACATGGAAAGACTTGGAAAAAATTATAAAAAAATCACTAATTCAATTTTAAATCAACCAAGTAAATTTTGCTATTTTCAAAGTCAATTTTGCTTTTGTTTTGAGACCTCATTTGTACCAGGAAGAAATTCTGGAAATAGGAAGACATTTATAATCATAACATACTATTGTGAAGTTGAAATCCCACCAATTCTATTGTTAGTGACACAGTGTTTATTTGTTGTGAAAGGTAGCACCCATATACACACAGTTTTATTCTACAATTCAGAGAAGATACTAGTAGAAAATGAGAGTGAATTAATAATGTATGTTTAAATAGATTTTATTTTAGGTATCCTGACAAATCTAGTAATTTACATTAAATTCCATACCTGCATATTTCTCACAATTATTATGTAGTTCTTCCTAAATTCTCCTTAATGATAAGAAAGGCTTTGAAAAGACTTTTTAAAAATTAAAAAAATGAAAGGACTGAAACTGGAATTCAGTATTCACATAGCCCATTTTATCCTTCCTTTCACTCAATTCTGACAATGTAGCTGATCTCTCAACTCTTCTGTTTTTCTGATACTGGCTCCATTGGCATTTAGCCCAGTTAGTCTCATTTTAGTTACTTCTACAAAGCATCCTGAAGAATATGAGGTTATTTTGAGAATTTTTAAATAGATCAATTAATTTTTACTTGTGTGTAATCATTTTATAAGTGAAAGCTTTCTTTTTATAAGTCATATATAAGGTGATTTATTATTGGGCCAATTCAAGAGAGGAAAAGCATTGTTAATATAGAAATATGCGTGCATGTGTGTGTGTGTGTGTGTGTGTGTGTGTAAATGTGTTTGGCATGAATCATATAAAATAAAGATGATTTTTACGTAAAAATATTTCTAAAATTGAAATAATTGTTTTATTTTTTGATTGTGATTGTCATGATTTTGATAGCTCTTTCTTTTCTTGATCAAATATATCCCAAGATTCATATAAAGGACAAAAATGAATCAAACATGTATATCTTGAGAAAAATCATTGCTTGGTATTCTCCCTGAAATTTACTATAGGTTGCCACAATATCCAACTTTAAGTAGAGAGATTCAGTGTGAAGATGTACATACATCTCATATTTCGTAGCATATTATTTGTATTCACTGGAACTGAACAGACACATTCACTTTAGTTAGGATGCTCTGAAGAACACATCTTTTTTCAAATTATAACATGTTTCCCTTGTAACAGTGATTAATTTTGATAAGTGTCCCAGTAATTTTATTAGCTGTCCATATTTAGCCTTGTTTTAAAATATGGAAAATTTGTGGATTATAATCAAACCAACTCTTCTAAAATATCTCATTTTTGTGATCCACAAAGAACTCAATAAATAACAGCAGCAACTAGGAAACATCATACTTATAACCTGACTTATGAAATTGTAACTCCTTGGTATAACTACATCATCACCATAATGATAATAATGTGTAATCTTTGTACAACCTAAGGATCAAAGAACATTTTTGCCTTTTTTTAAATCTGTGTTATTTTTATTGTTATTGTAAAGGTGATTACAGAAGAGTTATAGTTCCATAAGTCAGGTAATAAGTATATTTCTTTTTTGAACAGTGTCAGTTCCTCCCGGTTTTCTCCCAGTTTTCCCCCTCTCAACTTTTCTACAAGTTGTATAGCTCATTTGCATCAGTGTTTCTAGTGAGCATCATTGCTGCATTTATTCGCCTCTGCACCCTTCTATGCTCCTCTTTCCCATCCCGCCAATGAGACAACATATGAGATAAAAGGTACAGAAATAAAAAAATACAGTGACAAAGGAGAGAAAAAAATGAACAAAAGAACCAAAAACCTCATTTCCATTTCTTGGAGTTCATTTCAATAAACATCATTTTATATGCTCATATGTACATAGCTATTGAGCCCTTAGAGATCCAGAATCACAGCAAATTGAAGAAAGACTGGATAAGCGGGGTTGCATCAAACTGAAGAGTTTTCTGCATGGCAAAGGATATAGTTAGAAAGGTAAGTAGAAAGCCCACACAATGGGAGAAGATTTTTACTAGCTTTGCATCAGGTCTCGTATCTAAAATATAATTAGAGCTCAAAAAATTAACCTCCCTCCAAAAAACCTCAAAGAAACAACCCAATTAATAAATGGGCTTAAAGAGAGACTTCCTAGAAGTAGAAGTAAGAGTGGCCAATAGACACATAAAGAAATATTCAACATCTCTTGCCATAAAAGAAATGCAAATCATGACAACATTAAGATTCTGCATCACCCCAGTTAGAATGGCCATTATCAAGAAAGCTAACAATAATAGAGTTTGGCAGGGTTGTTATCTAAACAAAATTCGACCACACTGTTGGTAAGAATGTAAATTTATTCAACTTCTCTGGAAAGTACTATAGATGTTCCTGAAAAGACTATAAACATGGAGCTTCCCTATGGCCCAGTAATTCTAGTCCTGTGCATTTATGCAGTAGACAAAAAACATGCCTTTCATTTTTCACAAAGGTTTAGTTCAGTGGCATGCTAATAAACAAGAATGATCTATAAGATGTACAAATACTTGAGTGAATTGTTAATCCAAAAAATATTTGATAATGAGCTAACCAACTAAATATACACACATACATGCACAGTATTTGTTTATTGATTAACTTCTGGAACAAGTGATTACTAAATGTTTCTCTCATAATATTTTCAGCATCTGAACCTAGTTATTTCACATTCAGAGTTAATATAAGGAGGTAAATCTTTACAAATGATCAGTTGTTCACATGCTGAACATAGGATGAAATATGGACATGCTTCCTTATTTAAATATAGATAATAGAAATATTTGAATTTCATGATACGTATTTTGCTAGGATAAAAGTGGAAATAGCTAATAGGTCAATAAGGACCAAGTAATGATTCAAGTGATGATAAGAGATTGAGATCATTTTGTCAAATTTCAAAATGGCCTCATTGTCCAATGGCAGGCTCAACCTGTAATCCTAGCTACTCAGCAGGCTGGATCTGAGAACTACAGTTCAGTCATCCTGGACAGAATGACCCTAAGACTCTTATTTTCAAAAAGCCATTTTTTTTCTTGCTTGCTATTGTTTTTAACATATTTAAGATATTTCTTTGTTGCTTTGTATTTCCCTCTCCCGTGGCATAACCCCTATTTTCACTGTATTTGAGGTTGGTATAATTTGTGGAGGGGAAGGGAAAAATCAAATTGTTTAAATAGGGATACAGGTGGACCCATCGCAACAATGAGATGTGTACAAGACGTTATGTCGAAAAACAAACTTTACAACTTCAGCGTGGGAGGGAGGGGAATGCAGGGGCATGGCAAGGGGAAACAAAGGAGGAGGCAACAATGCTTGATAAGAAATGTACCCATTACCTTGCTCATGTAACTGTAACCCCTCTCTATGGTATTTTCACAATAAAAAAAAAGACAGAAGTAGAACTGTGGCTCAGGTTGTGTCAGCCTTGAGTGCAAAAGCTAACTAAGGGAAAGCTTTTGGGCACAAGATTCCAGGACACACACATACAAAAATATTATCATTGCTTCTGCCGGATGGAATGCTGTGTTACTTGGAATGCTTTTCCTTTTGTTTTTCTCTGTGCAGAATAGAATCCACACCTCTGACAGCAAGACAATCCTCCTTACATACTCTGTCATCAAGTAGAGGTTAGGGAAGTGGAAGCCTGCTCCCTGAAGCAATTTTAGCAGTGTTGCTAACACAGTTCTGAATTATCTTTAATATGAATGAGAATCTGTAGCCTCTTGAATAGGCAGATGGAGTTTTGTGCTTTTCCCACCAGACCATAAACTTGTCTGCTGCTCTTTTCAAAGCACATTCATCATCTTGGTTGCTATTTTGTTTCACCTTGTTCTGCTATTCTTTCCAATTACTCTGTTTAGTTTATCCATTCTGAGGTTGCTAATTGGCTTTAGTTAGCCCTCCTTTTCACACATTTCCATCCCATTCCACATGTAATTCAAGTCCCATTAGTTCCCACTTCATTTAAACCAACATAGGGCTCATGGGACTAGTTGGGGTGTTGGAAACAGGTGCAACTAGCCAGATGGCTGACTTGCCAGGAGGGCGGGGAGGACAAAGCAGCTCCTGTGCCAAATTCATACTGTCAGACTGTGACAGCTAAAAAGGTTAGCAGAGGGCTAAACCTATTTAATTACTATGGTTTTCTGTTCTTGGTTTCATTCTTAGGATACAAATGCATCCCTTTCAAAAATAAAAGCAATTTTGAGAAAAGGTCAACTTGTTTAAAAAAAGTCAATTGTATTTAATATATAGAATTCTAAAATATAGATACTATTTTGGTTGTGTTTTACTAATAAGTAATTGAAGTTGAAATAATTTAAATAATTTGTCTGAGGACATATTGAAAGTGGATCTTATATGGAGTAATTAAATCCTGGTCAATCCAATTTCAGAAAGTAATTTCTTAAGTTCTTAAACAAGTGCTTTTCAACTTTTTCAATTTATCAGGATAAATTCTATTATTTCAGCAGTTACGCTGTTATCTTAGTGAATATTTTAAAATACAGCTTATTTAATCATTACTTCACTGAGATGATTGAGCCTGAGTGAGCAATGGGTTTTTAAATTTGAAAATGTGATTTAACTTAGATGTAAATAAACTATTAAATAACATTCTGAGTAATTCTCAGTTATAGTAAAAATCTAGACAATAGTTGGTATGTACTTGATTGATCTTCAGGGGATTCTGTGGTGACTATTATATTTCTGTATTACAGGAAGTAGTAGGACCTACTATTTGGGGCCTATTCAAGGTTGATACTAGGGGAGATTGATATGACTATTTTTAATACCTACAATACTCTGGAAATTCCTTATTCATGCTGTGTTTCCCTGATACGCCTCAGTTACAAGTTATCATTCTCTGTGATTTGGAGTTCATTTCTTTACTCTGAATTTATCTGACCTATGTTTATTCTTTAAATGGCATGTCTCCTAGCCAACTAACAGGTTTCCTTTAGAAGTTAAATTCTTCGTAACAGCAGCATTTATTGCCTACACCATAAGAGTAAATAATTATAGTTATTTCAGCATTGTGTCACAGTTAGAATGCTCTTTCTGAGTAGAAAAGCTGAATCCTTTTGATGCCCCTTAAATCACACCAGGTAATTATGATGTCAAACTGGTTGTGAAGGTGACTCTCTTTTCACAACCAATGGGAGTCAAATCATTTTGAGTACACATTTGTTTTATCTCCTGACAAAGAAAAGTTTTCCACTTAAGCAAAAACTGAAAGTTCCATCACAGCTTCCTACAATTTTTAATTCAAGCCTTTTCAACAACTTTGAACTCATTACTGAGCAAAAGATATGCACCAGTCATTATTTCAGATGTTAAGATACAAAGGTTGCAGGCATTGTACCAATTCTTAGTGTGTGTGTGTGTGTGTGTGTGTGTGTGTGTGTGTGTGTGTGTGTGTATTCTGAATTGAGATGAATTGGCAGTCATGACCTCACCAGAATGTCTTGGTCTATTTTGTGTTGCTGTGACAGGATACCTCTAGCCTGATAATGTATAGTTTTATTTTGGTTCAAAATCTGTAAACCTAACAGCATACAGTAGGTATCTTCTGGATTTCTGTTGAGGGCCTTCCACAGCTTCAAGTTATGGCTGCATACAGTAGTCCCTGAGTCTCTTGACTATTATCATATCCCAAAAAGAAAGTACTAGCCAGCCATTCCTGTGAGTGGACTCCTTTATAACCCTGAACACCTCTAAGAGGCTTCACCATTTCCCATCACCCAGAGACCAAGCCTCAACACAAGTAAGGCAGGGAATAAAACAAATGAATAGACAATCTTGTTGCAGTATGATAAGCTGTATAGTAGAGGAACATTTACAAAATCTCTTAGATAGAATACCATATCTTACATAGAACACTATAACATTCTCAGGCCAAGGGATGAGAAGATATAACATCAATAGTGTCTCAAAGAAAAGTAAGGATCAGGAAAGCACATAAGTAGAAAAGAGGATTCCCAGCAGAGGGAAAATAGCAAAAGCATGGAAGACAAAGGGAATATGTCACCCTCTCCTTAAGGAAAAGTAAGTATGGTAAAGATGATGTGGATCAAGGATTTACAGTCACATTCCTTCCCCTATGCTCTGTGATACCCTAGGCTCTTACAGGATACAGCCCCAGAAAATGAAGATGCAATCAGAAATCGCAACTCTGAACACAGAAACTAGTAGTCAGTAATGTAAGCCTAATGAAATGAACTGCTTCATTTAGTTAATGATTCACCATTCAAAATCCAAAAGTTACTCAAATTCTAATTTAAAATATATAAATTTAAACAAAAGCCAAGAGCTACATGAATTTATTCACTCATATTTGTACAAGTAATGACTAAGGACATACATGTGGCAAATTAGGTGGTTCACAGAGGCAGCTAAAAATATAATGATATTAACAAAAAATGATGTCTTGAATCTGAAACACAGGGAAAAAGAAAATTCTCAAGATAATATTAGGCTTTTTATAAAGGAGGGCTGCTCTGGTTGAGCACAGAGATGTTCTGATGTACTCAGAATACCCACCCCCATAGTTTAGAAGGGGACATGCACTACTCTCAAATAAGATTGTTTTGCAAGGTCACCTGGGGTTTGATTTTGACTCATTGCTTTTTGTTGTTGTTGTTGGTTGTGGGGCTTGAGCTCTGGGCCTGGGCGCTGTCCCCCAGCTCTTCAGCTCAAGGTTAGCACTCTACCACTTGAGCCACAGCACCACTTCTGGTTTTCTGAGTGGTTTATTGGAGATAAGACTCTCACAGCCTTTCCTGCAGGCTGCCTTTAAATTATAATCCTCAGATCTCAGCCTCCTGAGTAGCTAGTATTATAGGTGTGAGTCACCGGTGCCTGGCTTTGATTTTAACTCATTGCTCTTTTGTGACAATAGTTTTGCTTTTCTTTCTAGAGACAAAATAAATGACAAAAGAACAACAAAAACAGATAAATCTTGAATCTCCTGCCGCTTTCATTTAACAATCTCACCTTATACCTACCTGATCAACCAGAATCTATGCAGAGGTGTTCATGGTTCTGCTGCAAGAGCTCATCTCTGCAGTAGAAACTGATGGAGTCCCTTTTGTGGATGGAATATCCAACTTGAAGAAGTCCACAGAAGAATTGTTCTTTGGGATTTATTAAATGTATGAGGCAGGTTATTATGTGAATTTGTGCAAATAAAATAGAGAAATAAACTAATATATAAACACAGTATATCATTAATATATTTATTACAATGTATCTAGAAATATATTCACCAATTCTGTTAAAGTCCAAATGAAATAGGTCATTATCTTGATACAAATGCTAGACTGTATTGATATTTATACATGTTCAATTCTTATAACACCTCAGTACAGTGAAGATTATTTCTCAGGCTTGGAAATTGTTTCTATTTACATTTGCTTAGCAAGAGATTGAACACAGTGAACCATAGAAATGTCCCATTACTCCAGTCACATAGGAAACCAAGAGCAGAAATGAAAAATGTAGCTGAAATATGTGTTTTGGAATCATTTTACATAAAACGTCAAAATCTTTCTTAAACTAAAAAAAGAAGCACAAGTAGAGATACAAGGAAGGCAGATTTCTAGTTTTACCAAACAGATGTTATAACAGGCTCAGAAGAACAGACAGTATTTGATATAGTGAGGAGTGAGTCTAATATTGTGAGAGAGGTGGAAGACAACAGAATGGAAATGGTTTGGATAGAATCTGGTAAAAAGAAGGTTTGGAATGTAAGTAGAGTTTATATCTTGGTGTTTAACTACACTGCCTTTGGATATAAATATTTTTACGTGCATTTTCCCCAGGTAAAAGGTATTAGAATGCTTTGGTTAGTCTGAGTCATCTGGAAACTCAAAGAAAGATAGAACCTGAAGTACAAGAGGATGCTTGCTTTTGAGGAAAAGTGAGAGGGAGCAGAAGAAGGCTGGGAGAAGTTTTTTGATTCTAATCTCAGTTTGGCCCCTGTGAAGATAAGAAAGAAAAGGAAAGAAAGAACATTGTAAACTACAATGTTGCTCAATGAAATTTAAGCAAGGGTACCAAAGAGCTTTGGAGACATTTGACTCATCAGAGGAATCCTGCTTCTCCAGGAATGAGCCTTCATTAGTATGCCTGCTGTACTCCATCTCTCAGTGGTGATGAGACACTGTAGCACTGTAACATCAGTGATCAGGCTGCTGGATTCCAGAGTAGATCCTTCATCACTTACTGCCCTACAATTTAGTTGTCTGCCAGAATGTCTTTGAGCAACTAAGTTTCTAAGTATGTAGGTGTATCACCTATGTTAGCAAAGTAAATCAAAAATTATCGCATTGAAATTGTGGCTTCTGGTATGATTTTGATGAAAATTGAAAATAATTGTACAGAAAAGAATTGTGCTTATGTGGGTTACAAGCCATAGCTTGTATAAAATATTCTTGGCCGCGGGAGTGGTACCCTTTCTCATGGGATTTGGAAGTTGAGCTGTAATATATAAGTACAGGTTATTAATATGCATCCGTCTTCTACAGTAAGGACTGAATGAATGAACCTCATTAGAAAATTGTCATATTTAATAAGGCAGTGTGGTAAGAGGCAACAAAATCCCCAACTCCACTGTTGGCTGTAATCAGTGTAAGGAAGAGAAAAATAAATTAACTACCAACATGAATTAATATAAGGTTAAGACATCTGAGTAGATGTACAAAGTTGGAAGTAAGAAGAAACTGACTTTATAACTAAGCTTTCAAGTTAATGTCTTCATAAGAATATTAGCTAAGGGTTAAAAATGTTCAAAAAGATAAAAATACTGGGAATGGATATTTTCAATCCATTTAATTTTAGGGATCTAATTAAAAGAGTTAATTTGTGATTGAGGAATGTTATATATGTTCATCAAGAAAACAAATATAGAACAGTGAAACAAAACAAAGCCATAAAAATTTACCTGGTAGAGATAAGGCACTAAGAGTTAGCAAAATCAGTCTATGTTTCTCTGTGTCTAGCTTATTTCACTTAATATGATTTTTTCCAAGTTTTCTATTTCCCTATGAATGAGGTGATGGCATTCATTCTGATGGAAGCATAGAATTCCATTGTGTATATACACCACATAGTCTTGATCCACCGTTCATCTACTGAGGGGAATGTGGGCTGATTACATATCTTAGCTATGGTAAATAATGCTGCAATGAACATACCTTTGCTCACAGCTTTAGTGTGGCCATGTTTGTGGTCATTTGAGTAAATGTCCAGGAGTGGGATTGCTGGGTCATGAGGGAGCTCTGTGTGGAGTCTTTTGAGGAACCTCCATATTGCTTTCCAGAGTAGTTGAACAAGTTTACATTCCCACCAACAATGCAGTAGGGTTCCCTTCTGGCCACATCCCCTCCAGCATCTGTTATTAGTAGTTTTCTTGGTAATGGCCATTCTAACTGGGGTGAGGTGGAATCTCAGTGTTGAATTTATTTTATGGCCAGAGATGTTGAACATTTTTTCATATGTCTATGGGCCATTCTTACTTCCTCTTCTGAGAAGTCTCTATTGAGCTCACTTATTAATGGGGTGGTTGTTTATTTGAGAATTTGTTTTGGGTGGGATTCATTTTTGAGCTCTAATTATATTTTAGATATGAGGCCCTTGTCTGTTGTATGGCTAGTGAAGATCTCGCAATCCATGTGCTTCTAGTTATCTTGCTAGCTATGTCCTTTGCCATGCAGTTCAATGCAGTCCCATTTGTCCAACCTTTCTTTGATTTGTTGTGTTTCTAGGTCTTCATTAAGAGAATTTCTACCTGTGCCAAGGAGCCCTAGTGTTTCTCCTATTCCTTCCTGTAATGTTTTCAGGATCTTACATTGTGGTCTATGTTCAATTTGGAGTTGATTCTGATGCAGAGTGATATGTTCAGGATATTTCTAGCAGAGGATCACAGTAGCTCAAATGATCATGTAAAATGATGCTAAGTTAAATAAACTCCAAGATATGGAAACACAAAGTTTGTTTATATTTTTTAACTTGGTGTGTGTGTGCGTGTGTGCGTGTGTGTGTGTGTGTGTGTGTGTGTGTGTGTGTGTGTGTGTATGTGCTGTTTGGAGTTCTTTTTTCTTTGTTTCCCCCCCTTTGGTTTGTTCCTTGTTGTCACTATTTTTGATTTCTGTACCCTTAGTCTTTTATGTAAGTTTATCTCATTTGAAGAAGGGAAGGGGAATCACCGAAATGGCGAGACAAAGGACAAAGGGTGAACAAATGCAACAAGGATATTCACTATACACTATGTTGGAAACAAACGTTGCAACTTGGAGGAGAGGGGAGGTGGGGGGAAGGAAAATGGGAGAAGGTAACAATGTTTAACATGAATTGTATTCATTTCCTTACTTATGTAACTGTAACCCCTCTGTACATCATATTTATAATAAAAAAGAGGAAACGTAAATGGAAAAAAATAGTGAGTTCAGAAAGGTAAGAAGGAAATGATAATGGCAAGGAGATATTCAAAGAAAAAGTTAAACAGTACTATCAGAAATGAGTGATGCATGAGCGTGGAGGGTTCTCATTTTTTCAGAAATAAAGAAATAAAGGTCAGAAACAGCAAGCACAGTTATAAGGAGTTTATTTAACAACAACAAGGAGGAGGCTACAATGCTTGATAAGAAATGTACTCATTATCTTGCCCATCTAATTGTAACCCCTCTGTACAGTATTTTCACAATAAAAGATAAATAAAAATTAACAACAACAACAAAAATAAAGACCACTCAAAATAATGAGCATTGGAACCTGGAAATTGGTTGTATGCCTCCTGGTCCCGGGCTGTTGATTTATGTAGTCCTTACTCCTGCCTTCCCTCCCTCAGGCAATTTATCAGCTCATGATTGGTTTGTTTGAAAGAGACAAGACCCTCTCCTGGGAAGTGGCCACCAGATGGCAGGCTGGCTTGGAGTCGTGATTGGTTTGTTTGATAGCGGCAAGACCCTCTCCTGGGAGGTAGCAAAGGGTGGTGGGTTTAACCTGCAAAGACCTCCTCCCCATTTCCTCCTGCGTTTAAACAATTTGTCAGATTGTGATTGGTGTATAAAACAGGCAACACTCTCTCCTAGGCCATAGCTGAAGGATGGTGGGCTGGGCTAGCTAAATAGGGCTTTTTCCCACCTCAAGAGAAAATAAAAATGTTAATTAGAATCTATTTAGTTTCTTTGAGAAAAGAAGTCTGAGTATATAAAATAAGGAGCTTTGTAGAAGACAAGGTACTAGGGATAAAAAAAGTTCCTACGATTTCTTAAAAAAAATGAAGAGAAATGGAGAGACTAGAAAAATGGTTTGAAGACAATAATATCTAGAGGAAGTTGTTGCTTTTGGGGGGGGCTGGGCTTGGTTCTTATTCACATCTAAACATTTTCAGGAGGAAGGAAAATAAATAGTTGGAAATTATGAAATATGAAAAACCTAAGTTTGTGTCATTTTGAAAGATTTATTTGATAACTCAAAGCCTAGAGAAGCTGGAATCGTATTAGAGAATGAACAGCTAGATTGGCCTTACTTATGAGAATATTTCTTTCTCGAGCACAGCAAAATGGAAAAGAGAAGGGAAAATGGAATAATGTCATAAATGAAAAATACAGAGGAAGAGTACTTTTGTGTAGGCTATAAGGATAAATATATATGTATAAGAATTTTAGTGAATTGTGAGTGATATTACCATCCCTCTTCTACCCTGTAACATAATTTGTTCAACTTGGTAAATTCAGCTATCAGTCATAATATCTGGATCATATTTAACTCACCATTACTTTTTAAAACGCTTAGAAAACTTTTTACTCATTTTAGTATTAATGAAATTATTCTACTAAAGTGCAACTTAGGCTAAAATTATGTTGAATTAATGTATTTAGATTGAGTCTGATTAGTTATGTATCAGGGTAATCACCTTCATAACATTTTAATAAAATAACCCAATTAATTTAATAAATTATTTACTCTTGAATTTTAAATTAATCAATCCATTTGATCCATTAATATTAGCTTAGTTTGTAAATGAAGATAAAGCAACAAGCAAAAATGTTACTTTTACAAATCTTTTGCTAGAAAGAATATTCTGAAAACTTGCAGGCAATTTACATTCACATTTTTTGGGGAGGAGGGGGAGTCCAATCGTGGGGCCTGAACTCTGGGCCTGGGCGCTGTCCCTCAGCTCTTCAGCTCAAGGTTAGCACTCTACCACTTGAGCCACAGCGCCACTTCCAGATTTTTTCTTTTTTGCTTATGTGGTGCTGAGGAATCAAACCCAGGGCCTCATGCATGCAAGGCAAATGCTCTACCACAGAGCTACCTTCCCAGCCCCTTCACATAAGTTTTGAGTCAGGATACATAGTCCTGACATAATTGCCATTTTATATTTAAATTAATTCTTACTGTTAATTGAAATAATGATTTTTAAATAATTTGGAAGTAGCCAATTTTATTCCTTATGAATTATTGAATTGTATTATGCATTAAATCACTCTATCTTTCCAAGAAGATATAGAGTAAGAATAGCTCTCTTTAAAATGATAAATTGATCATAGCATACCTAGTATATCTCTCAGGAAAAGGGAGTATCAGCTGTGTCATAGAGACATACTAGGATGGTATAACTATGACCTTTTCAAACTAAAATCATTCATGTCAGTTTCATTAGAGTTGAGCTCCAACCAAGATAAAGTTCAAGTACCAAGAAACATATCAATTTGACAAGATTATCTTCTGTTTATTTATAGCCATAATTTGAAAAGTGATCAGGCATATTTTCCCCAACCAGAGTCATAGGACTCCTGAGCACGCTATGGAGATAGTGAAATGTCACTACCTATTTCAAAAGTTGGAGACTTTCTTGAACTTCATTTTGAAATCTGGTAGTTTCATTTTTAAAAAGTACTTAAACCAAAACAAATACAGCGAAAGGAGAACAGGGTTTTGGTTTTTGTTGTTGTTGTTTTTAATGAATTGATAAGACAAACGACGCCTAGTTAATTCATATGCTAGTATAAGGATCAGATCTATAATTCAGGTCAATATTGGGGAGTGCCTTTGGTTGGAATTCATATTCACAGTGAAATGGATTACTAATCCTGATAGTTTCGCTGTTTTGGCAGCTCTTGTCAACAGTCCTGCAAATCTCTGCCACTCTTCAGAGCATCTCCCCTTCATTCTTATAGGAGATGCCTGACAGCAGGAGAACAGGTAGTCATAAAATAATAATGGGCATCAAAATCATGATGGAGTTGGATTCTGAATCCTCCTGTTGCCTCCCCTACAGCTTCTTGGTAGAAAGAGATATGCCTCATCTCATTCCTTTTTTTTTCAGCTCTCAGAAATTTCTACAAGAAAATGAAAATGAGTCAACAGCAGCACCTTATGGTCAACAGAGTCTCACTGAAGTGAAAAGTCAATCTTTACAGAGGTCATTAGTAGTAGGAGGTGTTAGCCCCACTCTTTCTACTACTGACAACAGTCGCCATAGGAACAACTGATTTCTTTCTCAGTCCTTCTTTTATGGAGCTAAGAACTGAAGTCTTTTCTATATCAAAGAGTCAGAAACCAAAATTCAGTCTCTTTTATTCAGATCTAACGTGTTGCCTCTTAAAGTAAAAAATATACCGACAACAATTAAGAATCTATGTTTGAAAAGATATAGATTGTCTACTTAAAGGATAGTGATTAGGGCTACCCTTGGACTGAATTTTATATGAACATATATACCTGTGCATTTTACACATGTGTGCGAACACACACATACAACTGTGGGTTTAGCTAATCCTTTGTCATTACTCATTCTTTTCTGATTGTGTAACAATTGGTACACAGAATATGTCCTCATTCTCCAATGCTCTAGTGGAAGCAAATGTGGAAAGTTGCTTTTAAATTGTGTTCATTTTTGTTAGTATATTGACAAAGAAAAAGGAAAAAAAAACACATCGGGCTAAACATATTCCAACTTCTTGGTCCAAATAGTTTATTCCAAGGAAAGTCAAAGAAAACTCTGGGAAGTTTTAAATTTCTTTTGTCTGCAGCTATGCACTTATCCTTCATATTTTTTTGTTTTTTTTGGTCTGGTCATGGGGCCTGAACTCTGGGCCTGGGTGCTGTCCCTCAGCTCTTCAGCTCAAGGCTACTGCTCTACCACTTGAGCCACAGTGCCACTTCCAGGTTTTTTTTCTTTTTTGCTTATGTGGTGCTGAGTAATTGAACCCAGGGCCTCATGCATGCAAGGCAAGCGCTCTACCACTGAGCTACCTTCCCAGCCCAACCCTCATATGTTTTTGTCAAGTGGAATACTGTCTACTTTGCCTGGCTCCTTGAAGCAGAAAACATAATGTAACATAGTGAGGGTTGAGAAATCCTGTAAAAAAAGATATATATATATATATATATATATATGTATACACATATATGTACATATACATATATACTTATATATACATACATACATATACACATATATACATATATAATGGACTGGCAGCAACCTTTCTTCAGTGTAGGAAATTATTTAGAAAAAAATGAAGCAGAGTGCCTTGTCCAAAGCAACTGCAAAACCATGGTTTCTAAAGTCATCTTTGTTTCTCTTAATTCTGCCATTTCTTCCTTGTCTTTTCCATCTTGATATTCTCTTACACTACTCCTCTTATTCTAATTTTATCTCAAAACACCTTTTGTTTAGTGTTTGTTGGTTGGTTTTCCCTCACTAGTCTTTTCTGCATTTACATTCTTTCTCATTTTCTTCAGACACAATTCTCTTTATTGCCTTACTCTTTCTTTTCACCTGCCAGTAATATTTGAGTTTTCTGTTGAGAGAGGGGACTTTTTAAGGTCTATTTTAGGTCTACCTTCATGTCTGGGAAGTTTCCTAATGTACACAAACTTATTCCTAGTTATTCAACTCTATGGAAAGGAATTTTGCCCAGCAAATTCTTGTCCCAAGTGAATTAACTTTAAAACATAGATATTCCCCAGTAGCCTTGAACTCATCTGACCCTTTAGATCAGTGACACAGGAAACTAGAGATCTGATGTGAAAGAGTCATGATGCTGCTATTCTAAAAGGAAACCAATATCTCTACAAGGAGTAAAGGATGGTTCTTGGGCATCAAAAGTAGTCCCAATTTAGAAAGAAAATAGGAACAGTCCTACAAATATAGAAACATGAATTCTGTCAGCAGATATAATGAACTCAGAAGGCAATGTTTGTTTTGAAGTCAGACTGTAGGACTAATGTCTGACTGCAGCCTCAAAGGCAGGAAACATTGATACACCATCATGAGCCCTTTTGCTTGTTTGTAGCTTTTGGTTTTGGGTAGCAGTGGAGACTGAACTTAGAACCTGATACTTGGTAAACAAGCATTCTACAACTTCAGCCATGCCTCGGGTCCTTTTGCTTTTCAGTTTGTTTTCCAGATAGGGTCTTAGGCAAGAGCCAATATTATGATCTTCCAGCCTCATCCTCTATATCCCATCATGTAGCTAGATACCACTACACCTAAACCTGTGATTGACAAAAACTGTTAGATAATAAACCAATACTGCTTAACCCACTAATTTTGTGTTAATTAATAATGAATTTAAAATTTATTTCATTTAAAGTTTATTTGCATATAGATTATAACAAAGTAAAGTTTTTTTTGTCTAATATTGTTGCTTGGTTACACCATCTGCAAAAATACTTTTAACTAGGAAATTGTTTTTGAATCCAAAAAGAAATAGTCTTGAAAAATCTGTTCACTTGCTTACTATTATTTATCCTTATATGTGCTGGAAATAATATATTATAACTCTCTTAAAAAAGAATTTAGGATCTAGGAAATAACACAATTATTGTTAGAGTATCATGAGAATAATTGATATTGATTGATATGATTAAGTGATTTGAGCTGCCAAACTGGCATAATAAATGTTTCTATCATGTTTGGAAATTATGATTTCCAAGAGCTTTAAATGGAGAGCTTCAAAATAGTTTGGAAAGAAAAACAAGTTGGAATCCCTGAGCTCCTTCTTTCCCCTTCTATTTTTTATTTTTAATCTTGATTAGGTGAAATATATATCTAGTATGTAATGAAAAAAGACAATACTAAGTCTTAGAAGAAGATTCCATTCCTTGAAAGTTTTTTTCCCATCTGCTGTTAACTTCTACCTCTCCACAGTAGATCAGGAAAACACTTATAAAACCATCACTCTCACCCATCTTTGCAATAGGAGCTACTTCAGTCCAGAGATTTGGAAAGAATCAAGACTCAGAAGGTATTTGATTAGTTTAAGCCAGATAGCTAATAGCATCTCCTAGTTCAGAGGTAGAAACATGAACCAAATTTAAAGTCAGACCAAAATTCAGGTATTTTATGTGAAAACGGGAAAGCTTCCATTCTCTTTCTTGCTAGCAGTACAAAATAGTATGTCACTCATCTCGTCACCAACAACCAAAACCACAAGATAATCAGGCCTTAGGAGGAAGCTGATTCTGGGTATAGCAGAGAAGAAAGAAGAAAAAGTCCCTGATCCTTAATTATACCAGGTTTGTTGTTACAGCACTCCAAGAACTTACCCTACCGCTCGAGTTATATTAGATAATAAATTTCTGTATTTCAGTTTGAGGCCTTCTGTATCCTAACAGGCAACACTCCCTGTCAATATGCTGTTTCAACTTCCACTAAGCTTTATTCTCAGATGTAAAGCATTTCAAAGGCCTGTAGAATTTCATCTCTAGTTTCCCAGGCAACTATCACATGTCACTCATGGATGTGCTGAAGCACACAGGTAATATTCTGTCTCATCACCTCAATTTTAAACCCAAAGAAAGACAAATGAAATAGGTGCCAATAAATCCTCAAGGCTGCTGCGATAAAAGAAAAGAATGAAAATCCAGGAGGCAAAGGCAGGTAAACAATCTGCTCTGGTATCTAATCTCCCCCTTTTCACTGTTTTCATTTCTCTTTTTTTTAATGCTACCGTGAGTGATTCAAAATTTGATATAAATTTTCTTGGAGGTTAAGGTCTTTTTCCACATTGTCCTGGACACACTTGACCTTCAAATACAAAAAAAAAAATCTGTCCTGCAGAGAAAAGGCTCAACAATTTAAGGGGTTCATCTAAGACTCTTTGTTCTCTTCTTCTCCCATACCCTCAGAAGAAATTCAATTTGAGCCCTAAAGAGGTATAATAGAGTTTAATATAAATCATTTAAATGTTAATATTCTGACTCTCAAAATATCTCTTCAATAGAGTCCAATTATATATTAAGTGATGGAAATAAAATGGAAAGATTAATTTCCATCATTATAGTAATTCCCTTCTTCATCACAGACAATAAGTTGAGATGATTTCAAGCCAGAGCTGGTAGCTTTGTTCTTAGTTGCTTTGCACAGTAACCAAATGAGATTTTCATGTATGGCACAAAAGAAATCCCTTAAGACACAAAATATTTGGGACAGCTGAAGAATTTCACAAACCTAAGAATTGCTCAGCCGGGAACTCAATAAGTAAAAGACAATATCTTGTCATAAGTTCAACACGTATCCTACGAAACTAAGAAAATCAAGGGAAGACAGTTGGATTGAAAAGCAGGGAGAAAATTTTCAAGAGGTGACATTGATGCATTGTTTTCATAAGTGAATCTGTTGTATGGTAACTTCTTTGTAAGGATAATAATATAATTTATAAAAGAGGCATTGTCTTTTTCAGCAGGTCTGTTTATTAGTTATATATTGGCTTTTGGGGTTTTACTCTTTGCTGCTTTAGTTTATTTTCCACATAGTAGTCAATATAATCTTATTAAAATAAGGTAGAGGCAACTATCTTTGTTAAAAACCAACAACTTTCCATTTCATCCAATGCATTATAGCGGTAAGGACTCAATGACTCAATGTGACATATCTCCTCTTTCACTTCATCTTTTATTTATTTATTGGTTTGTTTATTTATTTATTATTGAGAAAATACCATACAGAGGGGTTACAATTACCTGGGCAAGGTAATGAGTACATTTCTTATCAAGCACTGTTGTTTCCTCCTTTGTTTCCCCTCCTCCACCCCCCGCCACTCCAGCCAAAGTTGTAAAGGTCATTTTTCTACATAACAACTTGTACATCTCATTGTTGCAATGGGTCCACCTATATCCCTATTTAAATGATTTATTTTTTCCTTCCCCACCCAAATTATACCAACATCAAACACAGTGAAAGTAGGGGTCGTGGGGGAGGGACATACAAAGCAACAAAGAAATCATCTTATAAATATGTTAGAAACAATTACAAGAAAAAAAACATTTGAATACTTATCTTGGGGTTCATTTCACCTAATATCAACTTATCTGACCTTTTCTGCTCGTCTCAGACATATACTACTTATTGCAAATAAGGGAAACCACAACAAATCAAAGAAAGGTTGGACAAATGGGATTGCATGAAATTGCAGAGCTTCTGCATGGCAAAGGACATAGCTAGCAAGATCAATAGAAAGCCCAGGGATTGGGAGAAGATCTTCACTAGCTATACAATAGACAAGGGTTCATAGCTAAAATATACTTGGAACTCAAAAAATTAAATCCCCAACAACAAATACTCAAAGAAACAACTGACCAATAAATAAGTGGGCTAAAGACTTAAAGAGAAACTTCTCTGAAGAGGAAAGAGGGATGGCCAATAGATACATGAAGAAATGCTCAACCTCTCTAGCCATAAGAGAAATGCAAATCAAAACAACATCTAGATACCACCTCACCCCAGTTAGAATGGCTATAATCAAGAACTCTAATCACAACAGATGCTGGAGGGGATGTGGACAGAAGGGAACCTTACTGCATTGCTGGTGGGAGTGTAAACTTGTTCAACCACTTTGGAAAGCAGTATGTAGGTTACTCAAAAGACTCCACATAGAGCTCCCCTATGACCCAGCAATCCCACTTTTGGGCATTTACCCAAATGATCACAAATAAGACCATACTAAAGCTCCTCTTTTACTTTATTATCTACCTTTCTTCCCTTCACAAAGTCCATCCCATCTATTCTTCTTCCTTGTTGTTGAAAAGGCTGTGTGCCTCCTTCCACTTAGTACTTCCTTACCTGTGTATCTCTAAATTATGAGGCTCCTCTGAGACATATTTGCCAGGCTCTGCCTCTTTGATCAATTCTCTGTTGGCATACCCTTTGTCTCTGTGTCACTTCCCACTCAGTCTTACAAATATATCACCTT
The DNA here is from genome assembly GCF_000151885.1 of Dipodomys ordii. Lineage (NCBI taxonomy): Eukaryota > Metazoa > Chordata > Mammalia > Rodentia > Heteromyidae > Dipodomys > Dipodomys ordii. Next base: position 1,633,297 of record NW_012267327.1, read on the forward strand.
TACATCATCATATCCACTCTGTAATTTCTTCATTTCCCATATCACCACCAGGGTTTGCAAATCTCTGGATGTATCTCATAATTGTGGATTGTCTACCATTTTCCACTAAAATGATCTCTGTAAAATTTAAAATTCTCCTGTTTGATACTATTGCTCAGCATCTAGGACAGTGCTTGACAGTTGTAGGAACTAAGTAATCTTAAAGAGAAATTTTATTTCCACAAAAATTATCATGAAGCTGGGGCTGGTGGCTCCCAGCTGCCATCGTAGCTACTCAGGAGGCTGAGATTCGAGGATTGCAGTTCATAGCCAACCCGGGCAAAAAAGTCTGTGAGACTCTTATCTTCAATTAACCACCAGAAAACTGGAAAAGGCAATGTGGCTCAAAGTGGTAGCACACTAGCTTTGAGCTGAAGAGCTCAGGGACAGTGTCCACACCCAGAGTTCAAGCCCCATGACTGACCACAAAAAAAAAGAAAAGAAAAATGTTATCAACAATATACCTCAACAATTTTACCTTTAATGCAACACTTTTTAACACTTTTAATGAAAGTCATTTGCCCTTTAATTATATGTGGCATAATTTTTCCATTTCTTTATAAAAATGGATAGTATGTTAATTACAGAGAAATACATAAATATGTGTGCACAAGTATACATGCACAAAGAAAGTAGAACAAATATAGTTAGAAATTCACCCATTGAGAGGCACCCATTGTTACAAGCTATAAAGAACTGATGTAGAAGAAAACTATTTTCATTTTCTTTTTCTTTTCTTTCCTTCTTCCTTTTTTCTTCCTTCTTTCCTTCCTTCCTTCCTTCCTTTCTTCCTTCCTTCCTCCCTTCCTCCCTTCCTCCCTTTCTGTCTCTGTCTCTGTCTCTGTCTCTGTCTCTGTCTCTCTTTCTTCCTACCAGTGTTGGGGTTTGAACTCAGGGTCTGGGCAATGTCTCTGAGCTTCTTTTGTTCAAGGCTAGTGGTCTACCACTTCAGCCACAGTGCCACTTCCAGCTTTTTCTGTTTATGTGGTACTGAGGAATTGAACCCTGGGCATCATGCATACTAGGCAAGTATTCTACCACTAAGCCACATTCCCAGCCTTATTTTCATTTCCTAAAAAAATTAAATTATTATTTTACTTTTTGCACTGAGACAATTTTATCTTTTTCTAAGAAATAGACAGGGCAAAATACCATGGAAGCTTCATCTGTTCTGTGGTGAACACAAGCTCAGTCCTGATCCCTCAGAAGGAGCACAACTATTTCTAGTTGTCTTAAATGGGAGCAGAATGAAAATGTTTATATTAAAACCATTACCAGCATCAGCAACTTTCTAGGAACTAGATTTTAACAAAACAAACAAAACATCAAAAGGAAAACACCAAAATCAATTAAATAAAAATGTTACTGAACTTCCTTTAGCAGTCCATTAAGTCCATAAAGTAATCTTTACAATGCATCTGTTTTAGAACCAGATAAAATGTCCCCTGATAGAATGCTTAAGATTCTACTGTCTTCAAAATACTGTTAGCTATAAATCACTTGCAATTTGGCATATTAACACACAAAAGTTTAAAAATTACATTGTATCACTTCTAAATGTTATGGTCAGTTTTTGTTTTTATAAGTGGCTGTGCTGTGATTATTTGGATATTTCCTTAGGCTCACACAATATATAGCCACAATTTTCATAATACCAATTGTTTTGCATTTACCACTTGATTTCATATACCTAAATAAAAGTTGGTCTTTGAAATAGATTAACCTTCATTCATTTATCTAGGAAAGCAAATTCAAAATATGGATTATCGTTATCCAGTGCTCTCAAAACCTTTTTCAGTTGATTTGTCCAAGAATTTTTGAGATGATTATTTTAAGTGCCAGGATTGTAGACACCATCATTGTGGGTATTTATATATGCATAGACAGATAGAGGGTAGATAGATAGGTAATAGATATAAATGTATATATATACACATATGTACATAGAGATGTACATATACATCTCTATGTGTATATGTATAGATAAATGTATATATATATGTATATATATATATATATATTCCTTATGGAGTTCTTAGTAGTACTCCCAACATATTATTGGAAAGAGTTAAAAAGATATATAACATATGGGCATGCAAGAATCAGTGGCTCAAGTAAAAATATTTTGTCCATCTGGGGATAGACAGCATGTTAAGGCAAATCTAAGAAAAACATTAAAATATTTGATATACCCTTTGACTTAATAATTCAGAGATGTCCATTTATTTTCCAAAATATGTTTATAACTTCCATTTACTACCATTAACTCTTTTCTTCAACCAAAACACGTATGGCACACCGAGTCTTTAGCTCAATCTAAATCTCATGGTTGCGATGACATTTTAGCCCTTGGTAGGAAAACCTGACCACAAAGCATCTGACAACCTGGGGATGTGCTCCTAGGAGAAGGCATAGGCCTTCTTTTACTTCCAGGAGATATACTTTTAAATAAATCTATACAGCATCTTCTTAAAATGCAGCCTAAAATGAAGGGAACCTTTAGGTTCAGACTTGGACCTTCTTCATGTAGTTTGTATGATACTATAAGAATAAGCTAGACCTCTGACTTCCAAAATTGATGTCATTAAAAGAAGTTGATGCTCAATGGTAAAGATGACTTAGTGTGTACATCTTCATATATTAAAACTAGATGGATGGATAATCACTTCTTTTATTCAGTCTCCTAGAATCAAGTGAATTAAATGCAATCCTATCACTCAAAGAGTTTATATGTGGCCATCTAATAGTCACTAGTACATCAGATATTTCAGAGTAAAGAACATAGATGTGTTCAGGGGATTTTTTTAGCATAATCTGGGAGTACTTATGAATGCAGATTCCTTGTGTGCAATTACCACAGAGTCAGAATCTATCCTATTAGAGTCCAAACATGTAATTTCATGACAAAAATTGGAACCCTGATCAACAAAATTTCCAGAACTCTCTCCTCTGCCCTTTTACTCCCTTGTCAGTATGAACCTAAGCCCCTCTGGGGGCTTGTCCTCCCTCTGGTTCACAAAGCTGAAAGTACTGTTCTGCTCAATGTAATAATGATAACTATAATCACACAAATTGCATATTCTATACAGCATGGTGCCACAGAGAGAATTGATGGCTTCACACAGGGCAGTCATGTATCAAAGTCACAGGACCTGTGTAGAATTCAGGAAATGTTAGGGCTCTCCTTCAGTTTATGTTCCCTGTAACCTTGCCGTCCCTCTCAGTTGCTGTAGCAGAGAGCAGGTAATCCATCAAAAGAGAAACATCATAAACTACCCTTCTGCCCTCCAAAGTACCTTTTGCTATTTTTGTTCACCTTCTGATTTCAACATCAAAGCTGGAAAGAGTTTTGAGATCATGTGGGATGCTCCAGGCTCTAAAAATCCTGGCCACTTGTGTTTCATTGCTCAGCCTGTCCCAACTGAGTTCTTATCAGAGATATCTCTCCTCAAGACATGGAACTAGTCCAGAAGGAATCACAAATTACAAAGAAATTGCATTGCGGGTCAGATGCATTTTTATCAGATTTGTCAAGCAGCCTGGCTCAAATTACAAGAGTACAAGACCTGTACTCTATTGTCTGAATATGCTAGCAGTTCTTCACGGCTTCTCTACAGGTCCTACATGGGTGAATGTGTGTGGATGTGGGGGTTGGACAGGGTGGGTGTTCATGGTTTCTCTTTATTTGTCTGAGAAACAATTACATACAAAAAAGAAATACAGGGAAAGTGTGGGGAAAATAATCTACAATGGAGTTACAAAAGTTCATTCAACATCCAATGTTCTCAGTAGTTTAGGGAAAATCACAAATTTTATTATTTATACAATTATTTTCCCTTGTTTCTCCATGTTTTTGATATCAGGACTAGGCCCTGCCAGGGAGATGGAGTTATACAGTTTTTGAAAAAGACCAAAAGAAACTTAACCTAAGAATAGTAGGATATAGAGCCCACTGATTCTTGCAGTATTTTTATATCTGTACTTTCTGAACCCTCCAGTGGGTTGTTCCATGTTCTTTACTCTTTTTCATTCAATATTCATTTCTCTTACATTTTTGAGGTACATCTCAAAAGCAACTAAAGGATGTTGTGCTTGATATGTAACAAGTAAAATGGATTCTGGCTGTTGCATATTAGCCGGCTTTGATTTTGGTATTTGTAGATCACAGGGTTTTTTTTTTTTTTTTTTTTTTAGGTAGCTTCTCAAAAATGGATAGCATTCTATCCCATTGTTACAAAGGATGATTCTCTTTAAAAGTGAACTGATAAAAATTTCAATTTATTATGGAAACAAAGACACTGATCAGACCTATTAAAGGACAGTATTTTACAGCTGGTACATGTTTCTTCCACACTACAAGTAGCTTAAAAGTGAGTGTAGGTTATATGCAATATTAACATGTGAGCACAGTTTTATTTACTTCACATAATTAACTAATCATCAATATCTTTCAAAGGCTTCACATATCTAGTGCAATCGCCAAACTCTTTTACTCTTCATCTACATAGTATTTTATTATTTTTTTTAATTTAATTTTATTTTATTTGTGAACATACTGTACAGAGGAGTTACAATTACATGGGCAGGATAATGCGTACATTTCTTACCAAGCATTGCAGTCTCCTCCTTTGTTTACCCTTCCCATCCCTTCCCAGCCTCCCCCTCCCCCCCAATCCCAATCCTTCTTCTTCCCCCCTTCTTTCCCCCCCCCCACCAAAGTTGTAAAGCTCGTTTTGGACATGACAACTTGTACTTCTCATTGTTGCAAAAGGCCAACTGTATCCTTAAACAACTGGTTTTTCCCCATCTCCTCCACAAGTTATACTGACATCAAATATAGTGAAAGCAGGGGTTATACTGTGGGGGAGGGACATACAAGCAACAAAGAGATAATCTTATAAATGCGTTAGAAACACATGCATGAAAGAAAAAAAACATTAAAATACACATCTAACGGTTCATTTTCCTGACATCACATTATCTGACCTTTTCCGCTTCACTCGTACATATACTAGATATTACAAATAAGGGAAACCATGGGACCTATGTTTCTTTGGGCCTGGCTTACTTCACTTAATATAATTTTTTCCAAGTTTTTCCATTTCCTAACAAATGGGGCAATGTCATTCTTTCTGATGGAGGCATAGAATTCCATTGTGTCAAATCAAAACAACATTGAGATATCACCTCACTCCAGTTAGAACAGCAAAAATCAAGAACTCTAACAACAACAGATGCTGGAGGGGATGTGGACAGAAAGGTGTTGGTGGGAGTGTAAACTTGTTCAACCACTTTGGAAAGCAGTATGGAGGTTCCTCAAAAGACTCAAAAAAAAACCCCCTATGACCCAGCAATCCCACTTTTGGGCATTTACCCAAATGTTTACAAACAAGACCACACTAAAGCTACCAGCACAACTATGTTTATTGCAGCATTATTTACCATAGCTAAGATATGGAACCAACCCAGATGCCCCTCAGTAGATGAATGGATCAAGAAAATGTGGTGTATTTTACTATTTTTAACATCTCATTACTTTTCATGGTTTACTGTATGTGTGTGCATTCTCAAACATGATGTTTGTCAACTTTTATATAAATGAAACCACACATTTATTTTTTATTTTCTTTTTACTATAACTGGTTACATTATTTAACAAGGGGCAAACTCCATTTTCCCTGATGAATACTATTGTCTGCAAAATGTATTGCTTACATTTTGTGTTAAAAGGACATTTAAAGTGCTTCCCATTATTTATTTTATTTTGTTTTGCCATTTAAAATTTGTTTACTATTTTCATAACACATTGTTCCATGTGAAACATTATCTAAGCTGATATTTATTTTTAAATCCACACAAAAGAGTTAACTGAATTGCAGAAGAGTCATTGTTTGATTCTACTTGGGAGGTCCAGGGAGTTCCTTTAGCTTTGTTTCTAATTGAGGACATTATTATGGTGTCTTGTGAGGCAGGCCAACACTTCTTCATTTTTCTTTCATTCTTTACCACTACAGTCTCTACCCCCAAGAATGCCTTACACATTAAAAAAATAATAATTTTTTGAGCAAGGAAAACATGGCCTCATATTCAGAAAGAAAAGGAAAACTGTCTGTTTTTTCTTTGTTTCATGGTTATTGTTTCATAAGGAGTACCTAAAAAAAAAACATATGTGTTTTGTTTGAAATGCTTCTGAGATTTGTTGGGTCATTTCTGTTTAGAAAACATTTGTCAGTGTAAGTTTCTTGGCACCAAATGTCCACTTCTGAGTCATTTACCACCAGTGCCTTTCCTGGAGGTCTGCTGTGTTCCATGTGCTCATCTACTTTTCCCCCTTAGGCTACTGAGTTTTACTGGTGCTTTCAGGAGTTTTATTATTATGGCAAGGACAGAACATATTGCTTTACCAGTTAGCCTCTCAGTCAGACAATGTTATTACTCATCTAGTCTCTGCACTACTGAATCTCACGTAGAAGGTGGCAACCGGATACTCTCTAATCTCCTCCAATGACATTTCACTAGGAACAAGTAGGGAATGGCAAGCCAAGAGCAGGAGGCTCATGCCTGTACTTCAGATTATTTGAGAGGTCACACTTGAAAGTTTATGGTTCCAGGCCAACCCTGACAAAAATATTCCACAAGACTCCATCTGAGTGGTGGAAGCTAGATTATCCATGCGTAACTTTGACCCCAATAACCACAGGAAAGCTAAATTAGATTGACGTTGGCTCAGGCACCAGCTATAGTTTACTTGTCTTGATCTAAATGATCCAGTATATTAAAAATGAGAAGTTTCTAAAATATGGCAATGCTTAGTATGGTGTTTCCTAAGTTCAGCAGTATTCTATTTTCTGTTGTTCAGAAAATTTTAGTGTTATTATAGAAATAAGATTTATGTGAGAGATATACTTCTAAACACAAAGCAATAATCCTAAAAGGCTGAAGTTTCATTAAATAAGAAATACAAAGCAACAAAATATTTTCAGATATTTTGCATTGGACTAGCTACTTCAATATACCTTATTTCAATGATTAATAAAAGTATCGCAAACATACATTCAATGAATGACATTATAAATCATATCTTTCATTTGTAACTGAAATTCATACGTCAATGATTTATTACCTCGGCGCATAGCAACGTGCAACTTGTATCTCTAAAAGTTAATGTAAAAGCTGGTTATAGTTATTATTTTTTCAACTAACAAAAAAGCAATATTAAGTTAATTAATTTCATAATTCATTGAAGCTACAACAGCAAAGGCTACCTAAGAAACAATCTGTTATTGGGTCAAACAGGTGACAAATGTGCCCTGTTGCTTTCCTAAGAGGCATACTTAAGGTACCGACATAGGTTTATGTAGTGAATGAATAGGTTCATGGTGAACATTGGGCATAGAATAAGAGAAGAAAGAAATCCATTCAGGGAATAATAAAAACCTAAACACACGGATTTTTGATAAGGCAAAACCTATCTTTCTATTACAATCCATTTTATGTATCTCCACTTACAATTACTACTGTCTTAAAAGTGAAGTCTACTATTAGTGAATACTTACTTATATTTGTATTCATTCTTAAAATATCCCTTGCTCAGCAAATTATTATTTTCCTAATTCATGTTATCACTGTTAATGTAGATTCTTTATTTTTTCTGTTAATTTAATCTGTGTATTTTAGAACTAGATTTACCTTTATTATTGTTACTTGCTTATTTGTTTGTATTTAATTTTCACCATGCCAAATATACACATAATTTTAGATGGCTTATAAATCTATTGCTTTTAAAAACAAAACTTTAGTAATAACATGACAGACAGGCCCTTCTACTTATAAAATTAAAAGTAGGAGGAAGAAAGGAACATGAATAATTCTTCCAAAAACTGACAAGAAATCATTACTATATTGGAACATTCAGTTTTGTTCTGAGTATAGGAAATTATAGTAAATTTAGAAGCATAGTTTTTAGAAGTTTCTCACTGTAAAATAAAAAGGAAAGCTAAGACAAACACAGTAATACATTTTCTTAGAATTGTTATATGCTAAATGAAAGAGATATAGAGTTATAGAAGGAGTTATAGAGGTTTTAGGAAAATATTTCTCTTATTGGTCCAGAGTTTAAGTATGATGGGGCTGGGAAGGTGGCTCAGTGGTAGAGCGCTTGCCTTGCATGCATGAGGCCCTAGGTTCAATTCCTCAGCACCACATAAGCAATAAGAAAAAAAGCCGGAAGTGGCGCTGTGGCTCAAGTGGTAGAGTGCTAGCCTTAGCTGAAAAGCTGAGGGACAGTGCCCAGGCCCACAAATGTAAGTATGAATACTATAACCACACTTTGAACCCAAGGATACAGCTTCCTATGAATGAAGCCAATACAAAGGATAGATTAGAAAAAGAATTAAAAATAAAACAAAATATTCAGGATGACATCACTGAAAAGCCATGTCTGAGCTACACCAGAAATTTTCAGCAATGTGATACCATCTTTCTTTCAGTCAGTTTGGATAATTTTCGTATTTTTCCACTAGCAACACTGATGATGATGCACTATGTTTAGCCATGCATTTTCACATTTTAACTTATTAAAGCAAAATCCTGGTAAGAAAGCACCAAGCGTTTTGCTTAGAGGATGGTTTGGAGACATGAACTCTTTGCAAAGAGCGCAGTTCTCATCAGCCATTGCTTAGTTGATACTCATCAGGGCCCTAGATTGACTCTAGAAAGAAAAGACCATGAAGAATGGACAGGTCTCAGGAAGGAAGGGAAAATGACTCAAGATTTTGAAAAGCTGGTTTTATTCAATAAGAATAAGAGAGAGAGAGAGAGAGATTCCCAAGTGTTGTACAATTCTTTCCTGTGATATTTTAAGGGAACCTTTGCAACACATATTCCTTTGAAGTTGTGATTCTGGTTTCATGTAAAGAGAGTATTCCCTTCCCATAAACCTTCCCAGGTTGCCCAATTTTCTCTTCAATTTCTCCTGCAGGCATTTATTGGGCACTAATCACATGCAAGTCAAAATATTCTGACTTTATAAATAAAGCAGAGTTCCAAAACCATTTGCCAAAGAGGAAAATATTTTTAAAAAAACTTTCTTTGTGCACACATGGCTTGAATAAAATGAGTCCTATGGAGAACCTGTGAGATATGATCAGTTTTCATTCATAACAATAGGATTGTTTATGCAACTCAGAAACAGCTTCTGCCATTCATATACACACACATAAACACATATATGTGTGTGTTTATATACACACATAAAAACTTACATACATATATGAACACATGCATAGATACATCTAAAAACATAAATATATATGTAATTATATATAGTTAGCTTCAAAAAGATACAGTATTTTTTCTCTCAGTCATGCTTTGAGTTTCAATTTTTAAATTATCTTCACACCATCTTTTAAAAGGATTTCAATTCAATATGTCCATGATGTAAACAATGTATCTGAGTGATTCTCCCATTCCCATCCATCTGCTACAATGCCCCACTTGTACTTTCACATATGTCTATGGAGTATCATGACCATCTTCAGTCTTTACCCAACACCCATTTCTACATTCATCTGTTCCTATCCTTAGCCCTATTTCTTCAGAGTTACAGCTCCATTTTCCAGCCCATGCAACACTGCTTAATACTGAATTTGGGGTAGATAAAGATACTGATACCAAAAGATTTCAGACTAAAGGCCAGACATGATGCTTTATGTTTCCCAACACACTTCCTTATCTTTGACTATTATTGGAGCGAAAAGACTATGATATAGTGTTCTTATCTCCCTTATTTAACACAGTATCAGGAGAGATAACATTCAGGGTTTTGCAAATGCCTTGTAGCTCACTATTAAGTAATGCCATTACAAAAAAACAATGTTCCATAGGTTGGTCTTTTGTCAGATGCTTAACCTGTTATTGAAGCTTAATTATAAAAGAATACATAATCATTATATAGAAAGTGTAAAATTATGTACAAACTCAAAATAGACATAGATATGAACAGTTATGAAGAGGCATATATGTGTGGTATCTATCTTAACATGGTGGTACTTGGAAAAGTATATAACTCTCAAAGTTCACATTAACTATACACAAAATTCATGCATTTTAGGCACTTAATTCAGAGACTAAGAAAGAGTAGGGAGTAAGTGAGAAAGAGAAAAGAGAGAGAGATGAGAAGAGAAGAGATAAGCAAAAAGAATAGGCACAAAAAAAAATCACATTAAGTGAAGTAAGCCAGGCCCAAAGAAACATAGGTCCCATGGTTTCCCTTATTTGCAATAACTAGTACATGTCTAGGACAAGCAGAAAAGGTCAAAAAGTATGTACATATGACCATATAAGATGATGCTAAGTGAAGTGAACCCCAGTTTATCTTTTTGCTATTATGTTTAATGTACTTAAAATGTACTGTGTGGGTTTTTTTGTTTCTTTTTTTATAAGTGTGAAAATGCCGTACAGAGGGGTTACAATTACATGGGCAAGGGGATGAGTACATTTCTTATCAAGCATTGTAGCCTTCTCCTTTGTTTCCCCTTCCCATCTCCCCCTCGTCCCTCCCTCCCCCTCCCATGCACCAAAGTTGTAAAGCTCGTTTTTCGACATAACATCTTGTATATCTCATTGTTGCAATGGGTCCACCTGTATCCCTATTTAAACAATTTGTTTTTCTCTTCCCCTCCACAAATTATACCAACATCAAATACAATGAAAACAGGGGTACACCGTAGGGGAGGAACATACAAAGCAACAAAAAAAATCATCTTATAAATATGTTAGAAACAATAGCAAGAAAGAAAAAAATCACTTGAGTCCTTATCTTGGGGTTCATTTCACCTACCATCAACTTATCTGACCATTTATGCTTGTCTCAGACATATACTAGTAATTGCAAATAAGGGAAATCATGGGACCTATGCTTCTTTGAGCCTGGCTTACTTCACTTAGTATAATTTTTTCCAAGACTTTCCATTTCCTAACAAATGGGCAATGTCATTCTTTCTGATGGAGGCATAGAATTCCATTGTGTATATAAACCACATTTTCTTGATCCATTCATCTACTGAGGGGTTGGTTCCATATCTTAGCTATGGTAAATAATGCTGCAATAAACATAGTTGTGCTGGTAGCTTTAGTGAAGTCTTGTTTGTGATCATTTGGGTAAATGCCCAAAAGTGGGATTGCTGGGTCATAGGGGAGTTCTATGTGGAGTCTTTTGAGGAACCCCCATACTACTTTCCAAAGTGATTGAACAAATTTACACCCCTACCAACAATGCAATAGGGTTCCCTTCTGTCCACATCCCCTCCAGCATCTGTTGTTTTTAGAGTTCTTGATTATAGCCATTCTAACTGGTGTGAGGTGATATCTCAATGTTGTTTTGATTTGCATTTCTTTTATGGCTAGGGAGGTTGAGCATTTCTTCATGTGTCTTTTGGCCATCCTTCTTTCCTCATCAGAGAAGTTTCTCTTTAAGTCTTTAGCCCACTCATTTATTGGTCAGTTGTTTCTTTGAGGATTTGTTGTTGGAGATTTAATTTTTTGAGTTCCAGGTATATTTTAGATATGAAACCCTTGTCTATTGTATGGCTAGTGAAGATCTTCTCCCAATCCATGGGCTTTCTGTTGATCTTGCTAGCTATGTAGAAGCTGGCCAAATTGGCTAACCACTTGTAGAAAACTAAAGCTAGATTTTATATATCATCCTGCACCAGAATCAACTCCAAATGGATCAGAGACCTTGGAGTCAAAGCAGACACTCTGAAAACATTACAAGATGGAATAGGAGAAACCCTCGTTCTCCTTGGCACAGGCCAAAATTTTCTTAAAAGAGACCCAGAAACACAACAAATCAAAGAAATGTTGGACAAATGGGATTGTTTCTTTTGTATGTTCTTCCCCTGTGGTATAACCCTTGTTTTCACTGTATTTGATTCCAGTGCCCTGTATCTTGTATATACCTTTTTCTAATTTGGAGAGGGGAAAGGAAATAACAAAATGATGAAGTAAGGATACAGTTTGACCCATTGTAACAATGATATGTACAAGATACTATGTTGAAACTGAACCTTACATCTTCAGTAGGGGGAGGGAGGAGGTGGAAAGGTGGGGAGGGAAAAAACAAAGGAGGATGTAACAATGCTGTGTAGGAAATAAGCTCATTACCTTACTCATGTAACTGTAACCCCTTTGTACAGTGTCTTTAAGATAAAAATATATTAAAAAAGAAAACGAAAAAAGAATGAGAAAAAGTTTATATTTCACCATCTTCCTAGTCACATTAACAGAAGATTACTATATACAGTGACTTACATTCTATGAATAAAAATGCGTTTTACAGAATGTCATTTTATATTGCTTCCCGTAGAATTTTCGGTATTATAACACAGGAGAAAGCCCTGCCTTTAGTGTGGGACAAATAAAATATATTGTGTTTTAAGAAACAGAGAATGAATAAAGCACAAAGGTGCTGCACATAGGAAGTGGACCAAAAAATATATATTAAAAAAAAGAAGAAGAATAGACACAAGCTGGGTGCCAGTGGCTCATGTCTATAATCTTAGCTATTCTAGAGGCTGAGATCTAAGGATTGTGGTTCCACGCCAGTCCTGGCAAGAAAGTCCATGAGACTATTGTCTCCAATTAATCACCAGAAAACCAGAAATAGAGCTGTGGCTCAAGTGGTAGAGCATTAGTCTGTAGCAAAAGCAGCTCAGGGACAGTGCCCAAAGCTTTCAAAGTGTAGATCCCATATCATGTTACAAGAACTTGGCTAAGATTAGCCATCACCATTTTCTGATACTCCAGACCTTCCTTCCCTGTCCACAGGCCTTGCATAATGCAGAAGACAGGGAGAATAAATCATTCACCTCTAAAAGAGAAGTGCTCAGTGGGTCGCTGGTTCTTTTTTCTTTCTTCATGCCTCGCTTCTCCTCCACTGCTGACCCTAGTGAACAAGGTCACCTCTGGTCACTGTTGTTCAGCCCCACTGCTGGTAGCTATTTCCTCACACTCTCAAAATCAAAATTCCTCTTTACTGTCCTGAATCAATGCTAAAAGGACTTAGCTTCTCAGATATTCTTACCATCATCTTGCCAGATAAAATACAGGACACACAGTTAAAGTTAAATGTAAGATAAGCAATGGAAAACAAAATGTAATTCAAGTTTTATTTATTGCATGAGACTTGTGTGTGCTCAAAGAGTTTTAGTTGTGTTTTTTTTTAACTTGAAATTCAAATATAAAGGAATATTTTGGCTTTTGAAGGTTGCTGAATCTGGCAACCTTGGTTCTGCCAATTTTGACTCTACACCACTGATTATCTCCCTCACTTTCAAGAGGACCATCATTCTTGTTATCACAAACTAGTACAAAATCTAGTTAATGGTCAGTAAGTGATGTAATATAATAAATGTAATGTAATAAATAAATATAATAAAACCCTATTTTCACAAGTCTCTTTGTCTCAGTTTTCATAACTTGAGTTCCGACTAGCACAAGGGTTCAGTTCAAAAGAGAAGTTTAATTAAATGCAAGTTCATTACTAAGAGAATTGTGAGTAAATACCACCCACTGGAGCTCCTATTTAACATTACACTTTCCTGTCCCTTGCCACCTATGTGCAGGGTAGATCCCCTCCCACAGGATTAGCACAATATCATGTTTGTACAAGAGAAGCTCAAATTTGGTTCTCCCTACTTTGAAACAGATAATGTACATTCTAACAAATCCTGACTCTACCCAGAGACAGCAAACTGTTACAGTCATTTTAGTTTTTAAATGGATTTTATAGTCTAACAAGCCTGGAGGCAAATCTACTTACTGTATGAACTTGGCCATGTAAGATAACTTCTTTGAACATTGCTTGACTGATATGAAATGTGGGTTAGAGAATGCCTAATTTAAGCAGTAACGATGAGAGTTATGTTACAAATGTAATGCAACTGACACAATGATTACCATGAAATAGACATTCGTTTCCACAAGGTGCTTTTTTTGGTGTAAAGACATCTACTTTTATCTTCTAAATTATTTAAATTTCATAATCTGGGGACTTGCACAAGTTTTGTATCACCATCATTCAAGCCCTCTGGCTCTGGGAAATATATTCAAATCATTCAAGTTTTTCATTCTGCTATGAAGTTGCAATGCTCCTCTTACAAAGCAGGGCCACTCAGCCATTTACTTTATTACCTCAAACTGTAAGGTATTAAGGTTTGAATCCTTTGAGCTACGTGTATATAACACATTTGATTTTCAGGACACATTTACATTTTTAGAATCATAGAAACCAGTGGTTTCAGATCATTGTACTTAGTTACATAGTGGTATTTTGCTTAAAGCTCTAAAGAGTTGAAAAACCTCTATGAAAACTCATTTTTTTTTATCTTTTAGCCCTGACAGTAGGTAGAAAAACAAATTTATAAACCATAAAAATTCAGAGATGATATAGTGCTAAATGGAAAAAAAACCAGATGAGTCACAACAGCAAAAGGAAAGATTGAGATAGCAGGATATTTGATGATATTAAAGATTATTATTTTTATTAAGAAGATAATATTATGTTCATATCAAAGAAAATAATCGTGTACCAGATTATAAATAGGATAATGACATTGTTTGATTTAATGGAGAAAATATTTTACAAAAGAGAACTCAGGAGGGAGTCCCTTCTGGGAAGCTGAGTATAATAATAAAGTAATATAATGATAATGATAATAATAATAATGCAATTTAGATTTAACACTGAACTGAGGAAGGGTGGCATGCTGTAAGGACAGGTAGGGGGTATACCTGGGCTGCCCTTTTATTCTTGGCCCTCTACTTTTCAATAACTTCATCAGGAGCCCAATTCCTCCCCACAGCCTAAGCCCTTATCTTTATTCATAAGTTGGTGCTCCAGAAAAAAGTACAAAGCCACTGCTCCCATCATTTCCTGCAAACTTTCATGAGCCGTTTCTGCTTCCCCACTCCTGCCTGTTCCAGTTCTGCAGTGATTTTGTTCAGGGGGTTTCAGGGAACACAGGATTATCTTAAATCCCCTTTCTTCCAGTCCTTCCTGTCTCTTATAATCTCCTGATCAGCTGACTGGAACAGAGAGCCCCCAGCTCTGTTTATTCTGACTTAATAAAATCTTATATGCACTCATTACAAGTACCAGGTCTATTTTCTGAAATAGTTTCTCTTCAATATTTCCTCAGTGGATCCATCTTTATATTGTTGAAGGTATTAAGATTTTTTGTTTGTTTGTTGGTCCTGGGGCCTGAATTCTGGGCCTGGGTACTGTCCCTCAGCTCTTCAGCTCAAGGCTAGCGCTCTACCACTTGAGCTACAGCCTACTTGCAGCTTTTTCTGCTTTTGTGGTGCTTAAGAGTCGAACCCAGGGCCTTATACATGCAAGGCAAGCGCTCTACCACTGAGCCACCTTCCTAGCCCTAAGATGTATTTTTAAATGATATTATTCTCTTGACATATTTTTGTAACTCTTTACTACCTATAAAGATCAAGTTTCCTTGATTTTAAATATTGATATATTTATTTATCATCTGTTATACTAAGCACTGTACAATTTTATGAATTTAGCTGCCTTTATGTTCATTCATTGAGATGACCCACCACCAGACAATGTCTGCCATACAGTCATTACTTAATAAATATATATTAATACTAACAGTAATGATAAAAGCCAGATTTTAAAGTATTATCATGTGCTAGGTATTACACTAAACACGTTCCATATAAAATTCATTCAAATCTCAAACTAATCATTGAAGTCAGGGGATTTTATTATCCCATTTTATATATGAGAAAACTGAGACAATGAGAGATTACTCAAATTGTCCCAGTTTATAAAGACAACCATCAATTCAATTGATTTGATTGATTCATTTTTAAAAAATATTTATGAAGCCCTTCATATTTTCCAGGCTCTTGGTTGCTGGAGCATTAATGACCAAGAAGTAAACACACAAGCAAAGCTGAATGACGAAGCCGACGGAGAAGAAGGAATATCAAGATAAGAGATACGAAGATCTGCAGACCATTGATTTTCAATAGTGCAAGTCCCATTACCCACACATTCATTTAAAACAGTCATAAATAACAAGCCCAAGGAATGTGATTAGCAGAGAACAGGCATTATAATTTGTCAGAAAAAAATACTGTCTGAATGAAGCCACTACTTTTAGCCAAAAAATAAATTCCAGTGTTGTATCTATCTGTGCTTATGCAGTGAGAAAGAAAGCTTCACATTGTGACAAACCTTCAACAGAACAGAGATTCAGCTTCCTGTTCCCATAGTAAGAATAAAGGGACAAGTTTCATTCCCTCCTAAATGCAAAGTTAGCCAATCCTGTTTTTCCAGAACAATAACTCTGTTTTTTTAAGAAAATTAATTGGATAATTAATTAATTGGAGAAAAGTAGTCCCTGAAATAAGAATTTGGATGTTGATTTCCAAGTAGCATAATGAGGGAGAAGAGTTGAGTGACCAGGATAGGAGAGAGAAGAGAAAGTGTGTCTGCCTGGTATGTTAGCAAGTTTAGAAATTGAAGCTTCACCCCACTGGGTTTTTCTAAGAGGCTAGAGAACAACACACAGGGAGTTCTTGGGACAAAGAGCCTGAAACTAGATATTGCCTAAGCACTTCAACCTGTCATACATTGGAATTGTTTCTGGCCCATTAATCTCCAACCATTTTGTTCTGCCTTCCTAGGGATTAGATTCACCTCAGACACGGCAACACATGGGCTTGGTAAAGAAGAAACAGGTGACCCCAGGAACTTACCACTGAGGATTCACAAGAGTTTCAGGCAAAGAGCTACTAGAGGAAAATGGAAGCCACTGATTTGTTTGCTAACCAATGAAGTTAAATACAAAAGAAAAAGTGCAATGCTTCTCAGAGAATCACATTATGAGATCTGCATTGTAGTGTTTCTAGCCTCAGTGCTCAATTTCCTAAGATTACAGGATCTCTGTAAAGAGTCTGTCTCAGCTGAGTACCAGTGGTTGAGGATCATGATTCAAGGCTAGCTCTGGTAGAAAAATCCTTGAGATTCTCATCTCCACTTAACTACCAAAAAGAAAATAATAATAATTGGGAAGTGGAGCCATGGCTCAAGTGGTAGAGCACTAGCCTTGAGCACAAAAGCACAGGGACAGGGCCTGGGTCCTGGTACCAGCCCTATAATTGGCACAAAAAATAATAATCAGTATCTTTGCCTTCTATATTGCTTGTTATCAATAGACTTCTTAATATACTGCCTTCAATGTTTCCATCTAGTAAAATGGTATTCTTTGTTCTGTAAGAGATAAGTTAGATTACCAGAACTAATTTTCATCATTTTGTGAAAGTAAAATATTATTTCCATTTTTCTGTTGGCAGATCACACTGATACAATCAGGCAACAAATTTGAAATTCTATATAAAAAGCTTTTTAGCTATCAACAACTACATACTACACACCAAGTTATTACCAAAGGCTATAAATAATATTAAGAGTTACATAAAGAAAAAACTATATATGTTCTTCTAAAATTTGGAAGGGTAGCCCGTGGTTTATATAATTAATGAGTTAACTCATTTTCACAAATTGCACATATAATGCACATTTGAAATAATTATCATTGTCTGTTGCGAATGGAGCATTTTCATTCATATTCACTAGTAATTCAGCACTCTGAATCATTATAAAGGCATTTTGTTCCTTTTACAGTTCTGCATTCTCTCTGTCTCATTATTTGACTTCCATTTTGATATAAGTAATTATCATTATGCATGTAGCCTAATTGCTATGGCATACTTCCAATTGCTGTGGGCCAAGGCCGTTTTCTCACAGAGTTAAGAAAGGTAGAATGGGAGCCATTAAGACATGAGAGTTTCCCCTGTCTGCAGATGGCCCAAGCTTTACTCAAATTGATATTTTTATTATTTATTTATTTGCCGGTTGTGGTGCCTGAACTCTGGATCTGGGCACTGTCCTTCAGCTTTTCAGCTCAAGGCTAGTGCTCTATCACTTGATTCACAGTGCCACTTCTGGCTTTTTCTGCTTATGTGGTGCTGAGGAATTGAACCTATGGCCTCATGCATTCAAGACAAGCACTCTACCACTGAGCCACATTCCCAGCCCCTTAACTTGATATTTTTTTTAAAATCAGCTAATGTACAGGGAAATCTAAAATCCCTGATTTTGAATTCTTCAAGATCTAAAACATTTTAGGGGCCAACATGCAGTCACCAGTGTAAAATTTCACATGTGATACTATTGTGCTGGGCAGCAGTCAAAACAGACAAAACACACAGCTGCATAAAATTAGCTTTAGGTTATCCATATGAGGTATATATCAAGTATGAATAGAATTTTGTCTAAGGCTTGAGCCTTAAGGTATCTTATACATATTCAAACAATTCAAATAACCCCCAATCTAACCTTCTGGGCCCCAAGTTTCAGATACTCAACTTGTAATACAATCCTGGGGAGCCCTCATTTCTACAATAAAAATCTAAATTGAGCTAAGTGACTCCACTACTTTTGTATTCTAGTTGGCAGGGTTCCAATCCATGTTTGAAGTACAAATAATCAATATTTTTAAAGATTGAATTAGTCCTACAAAGATGAGCCTAGAATTCATTTCCTGCAGCCATCATGAGCCAGTGATGCAGAATCAGGATGATGTTGAGAGCATGCTCATCAGATTGCGCTGAAATATGACATTGGCTGGGTTTGATGCTTTTTTAGATTCCCGATTTCTCAGCTTTATTCCCCCCAGCTTTTGTATTAATTCAGTACAAAATCTATCCTTAGTATTTTGTGACTTACAAATTTCTTGTCTAATTGACATACCTACTTTATAACAAGGTTAACAATGATGAGGATTTCTTAAATTTCAATGTCTCAGGTTTAGAGGTACTTTTACATGCATTCCTGTATTTACTGTATTTATAATGGGTCTCCAAAAAGATAAGTGATTTAGCAAGAAAGGACAAACTGCTAAAAAGCAACAGAGCTTAAATCGTGTTCCTTCACAATCAGTTCAAGATTTTGGCTTTTTTCTTTTAACATGGAAGCATAATTCATTGTTCAAAAAAATACAAATCCAGCAGCTGATTTCACTAAAAATAAATCCTTCAATTACTAGATCTTATCCAACTCCAGCCTATAATAATTGGACCAACCAATGGATGATTAACCAAATGTTTTATATTTTTACTGGCTTTTACAGCATACATCTGACAAATGCACACTGTCTTTTCTATCTCCACACTTTAATATTTCATCAAGGACCAGAACAATGTAATCATTGCCAATTCAAATTGTAACATTTAGAAGTTCTAGCATGAAGTCATCTAACTTTCCAGTGACTAAAAGTCAAAGAAATTACAGTTTTTATCTGACTCTCAGAAAAGCTTCTTTGGAAACTTAAAACATTATCCATAACCAACGTTGAAATGCTGTGTTGATTCCAGTTTTCCTTATATTCATGCTGACAAATATTAAGAGTTGGTATTGATTCTATAAAATATTTTAAGAACAATAAACCTCCAATACAGTTTACATACTGCTTGTATTTGTTAAAGTTAACTAGAAAGAAAACAATAAGAGAGATAAGAGGATAGGCAAATACATTAAGGAGGCAGGTATAAAGATAAATAGATGAATAGACTACAAAAAATGAATAAATAACAACTGATAGATGATAAATAGAATAAGTGGTACACTAAAACTGCTTACAACTTTGGGGGTGGCAGTGGTTGAGGATGGGGGGATTGGTGGGGAAAGAAGGGACGGTAGGGGAAAATAAAGGAGAAGGCAATAATGCTCAATAAAAAATGTACTCATGGGGGTGGGAAGGTAGCTCAGTGGTAGAGCGCTTGCCTTGCATGCCTGAGGC
>NW_012267327.1:1655118-1664801 GCF_000151885.1 Dipodomys ordii
GGCTTTTTTCTTTTTGCTTATGTGGTGCTGAGGAATAGAACCCAGGGCCTCATGCATGCAAGGCAAGCGCTCTATCACTGAGCCACCTTCCCATCCCCAATGAGGGGAATTTCTATAAGAGGCAAACATAATACTGGAGTGGCATCCACAGTTTCCATAGTGGATATTGATCTGATCATCTTCTGTAGCTATTTTGAATAGTATTATTACATTTATTTATGATAGCAGATCAATGTTTACTACCAACTTAAGGGCAGACACAAGAATTCAGTGATATAATGGATCTAAATTTTTTATTTTATATTTTCAAGAGGGGGAACTAAAACAATGAACAGATTAAAGACTAAATGCAGTGAAAGAAATTAAAAAGGTAAATTGATGCTTCAAAAAATGTACTCATTACTTGACTTATGTAACTGCAACTCCTCTGTATATCACCTCTGAGATAACAAAAAAAATTTACAATTCCTCAGGAATTTTTCAAAATCTAATTAATATTGTGTTTTCTGATCATGATTCTCCAAAATAAAGTTTTATCATAGGAGAGAGAGAGGGGGTGAGGGATGCCACTTCAGGAAATTGACATCCTTGGAAATCTACTTTTCTATATTGCTTTCTACAGAATAGAAGAAGTAAAAGGGTGCAAATGGAGGAAAAGGAAGGAGGGACGACTTTAGCTAGTACACTGTGGATTAACCTTTGTGCTGCTATTATTATTATGAAGGAAATTAGAATGTGCTCTAGTCCACTGTCATGAAAACCTAAGAAACTTATACCTGTCTTATGGATGTGTTAAAGAAAATTGCTATATATAACATTTCTATATTTAAATGGGTATCAGAGCTCTTGAAACTTTAATTATCCTGAGTGGTACTCAAGAGCCAGGCAACCAAGAAGCAAGATGTTGGGGAAAGGAGAATGTTGGAGTATCCAACTGTTTCAAAGATATACACTTCCATAAAAATAGTATGCCAAGCCCAGGATGAAGTGGATGATTAGCATGTGCATACAGAGTAAATGTGTGCACATAGATATATAATTTTCTACATAAATAGCAGCACCAACAAATGTTGAATACTTTATTGACTCAGTTTAACACTTTTCCTCCACGTTTTTGCCATTGAAAGGAAATGATGTGATTAAACCTAATAAACTCTCAGAAAAGAAATACATAACCACTGGATCACATGAGTAATCACAGGGCTACATGTATGAATTCTTAAATGAACAATCATAAAATTTATCCTTTGGTGCTAAAAGCTAAACATATAGGTCTGAGCAAATGAAGATATTATCTAGTTTATTGGGTATTATTATGCCTTAGGAAGCCCATTCCAATTCAGTTACATTATTGCAAATTCATTGTAGTAAACTTTATTGAGTTTTAGGAAGTTTATATTGGGGAGAGAAGCTTTAAAATGCATGCTAGAAGTAAAGGAAAAACTGACAGTTAAGGGGAACCTCCATAATACCTGGTTCTCGAAAAAGATTCCCAAATAAATCAAGACCTGAGTTTTTTCATACCATTGCAAGGTCAGATTTGGTCATGTGTAGCTAGGGAGATGCTGTAAAAGTTATATGCCTAGTGACTGTTGAGATCAAGTCATATATAGCTTTGAAACAGTTTCTTGAGCTACTCAAAGTTCTACTTTTGCAAGAGAGTAACATGACAGAAGATTCACATACTCTAGAGGCTATTAGAGAGAGGGAGAGAGAGACAGAGACAGAGAGACAGAGACAGAGACAGAGAGACAGAGAGAGAGACAGAGAGAGGGAGAGAGAGACAGAGTGAGAGAGAGAGAGAGCAAGGGTTCTAGACAAGATCAAGCTATTCTTTCTCCTAAGTATCAAATGTGAGGAAAGAAATTACATTGGCCTTTCCAATTCTAGTGGACCCTCTGGAAGAGAATTCAAAAACTCAGCCGACAGCTAGAACTGAAGCCCCAAACATATGGCCCTTCTGAAATAATATTTTAACATTTAAGCACCTCCAAGGAATCCCAAACTTCATGGAATGGGAACAAATTTACCTATGATGCTGGATGGAAACAACTGAATGCTCATGTTTACCTCAAGGCAGTCGTCTTGATCTGTTATTTGTTTGTAATGGAATGTTTAATGCAGAAGAACCAACAAAACCAAAACGTTGCACTAGATTTTGTCGTACTAAAATTTAATGAAAAGAATTTTATTTTATTTGTTTAAAAAAGGTACTTTGTATTGGATACTGGTGGCTCACAGCTGTAATTCTAGCTACTCAGGAAGTTGAGATCTAAGGATCATGGTTCAAAGTAGCTTAGACAGGAGGATCATGGTTTAAAGTAGCTTAGACAGGAAAGTCCACGAGACTTTTATCTCCAAGAAGCCAGAAGTGGAGTTGTAGTTCAAAATGGAACAACTCAAGCCTTGAGCAAAAAGTGCTCAGGGACAGCACCTAGGACCTGAGTTCAAGCCCCATGACTGACAAGAATAAAGTATTGCTGGGAACCAGTGGTTCATGTCTGTAATCCTAGTTACTCAGGAAGCTGAGATCTGAGGATGTAGGTTCTGGCCTATGAAGCAAAGTCCGGGGATACTCTTATCTCTAATTAACCACTCAAAAATGTGAAAGTAGTAGAGTGGTAGAATTGGTAGAGTGCTACCCTTGAGCACAAAGAGGCTCAGGGACACCTCCCAGGCTCTGAGTTTAATCCTCACAACTGACAAAATAAAATAAAATAAAGAGTAAGTGATAAAAGGTACTGCAGCTTCTTTCCTGCTGACTCTTTGGGGAGACTTTTGAGATGATATCTATAACTCCTAAGCTTTCCTAGGAGCGACGCCAAGACCTTCTGCTAGGAACAGTGAAGAAACAAGGAATTCTGCCAAGAGCCATCTGAGCAAGTCATCCTGAATGCTGACCCTCCAGTTCCAGCGGTGCCTGCACGCAGCTGCTGCCCCACTGGCATCTTGATTGAAAGCTCATGAACAGCCCATTCTAATTCCTGCTCTTTAGAAGCAGTGTGAGAAAATGTTTGGCTTCACTTCATCTTCAGATGCTTAGGAATAAATGTTTATACAGCAATAGACAATGTAGAGAAAAAGGCACAGTAAATTGTGCCTGTAAAAAAGAGGCTTGCTTAAGAAATGCAAAGTGATTCTTTTAGTAGCATATCTAGCCACAGGTCTCAGTTGAACACTGCCCTATGAGAATGCGTAAAGAAATGTGGGTGGTAACAAATAAAATATAACAGAAAAGATGAGGTTTTTCCTTTGGAGAAGAGGAGATAAAAAGAGATGTCTTCTACCTTTGTGCAGTATCACACTGGTCCCTTTTCTTTTTTCTTTTATTTGTGGTGGTACTCAGGTTTCAGTTCAGGGCCTCATGCTCTAGTGTGACTTCTTTTTACTCAAGGCTGGTGCTCTTTCACTTGAGCCATGCTACCATTGCTGATCTTTTGCTGGTTAATAGGAGATAAGATTCTCTCAGATTTATCTGTTGAGGAAAGCTTCAAACCAATATTCATAGATCTCAGGCTTGTGGGTAGCTAGGATTATAGGCAAGAGTCACCAGCCCCTAGCACTCAGTCTTAGAGCTTGAACACAGAGCCTGTGCACTGTCCCTGAGCTACTTTTGCTCAAGGATAGCACTCTACCATTATAGCAACAGCACCACTTCTGGCTTTTTCTGTATATATGGTACTAAGGAATCAAAACCAGGGCTTCATGCATGCTAGGCAAGCACTCTACCACTATGCCACATTCCCAGCCCCACTCAGTGCTTTCTCTGAGAGAAGCTAGGCATCATGTTTGATTTCCTTGGAAAAAGAAAAGCTCACTTTCATGTCACAATGGCATTCAGATAACCTACAGATTAGTATACAGTGAGTAATTGAGGGCTACATGAAACTGTACTAAACCTGAGGTCTCTTTTAAGACTCTAAGAGTCATATGAGACTTCACCTAGTTGAGTATTGAGATAATTGAATTCCAGCCCAGATAACTGATCAGCACCTGGTAACCTGCTTCCTGGTTACTGACCTAAGAAATTGACAAATAATAGATATTGTTGCAATCAAGCCACTAAATTCACAGAAGTTTGTAATCCGCCAGGACAACTGTGGCTGTCTTTGCAATTTTAGTTGTTGTTGTTTTGCTTTTGTTTTGTTTTCCATTGAGAGGCCTGCTCATAGGACTGGAGGTGTGGCTCAAAGAGTAGAGGGTGTTATTAGTTGTGTAAGGCCCTGAATTCAAACTCGTTTTTCCCAAAAAAGAAGCCAGTTCTCTATTTCTCTTTTAATCAATTCTTTTTCTGTGTGCTTTTAAGACTTTTTATTCTTGTATTCTTTTTATGTGTATTTATCTTTCTTGAAGATTTTTAAATACTTGTTTCTATAAGCTCCTAATTAATTGGAAAATTGCAGCAATATTGTTTGTGCTTTTCCCATTATTTTATACTCTATTCTATCTTTGCATAGTATTTTAGCTATTATCCATTTTAGGAATGATCTTTTCAGATAATAATAATCTGTTTTGAAACTTATCCATTATATTTTTAGTTTCAGTTACTGTTTATCCTTTATTTATTTGTGTGTATGTGTGTGTGTGTGTGCGTGTTCATGTATGTGTGTGTGTAAGTCCTGGAGTTTAAACTCAAGAGAGACTAGGCACTGACCCTGAGCCTTTATACAAAAGGCTAGCACTCTACTTCTTGAGCCACAGCCACTTCTGGCTTTTGTGGTACTTAGTTAAAAATAAGAATCTCATGAACTTTCCTGTCTCAGATGGTTTTGAACAGAGATCCTCCAATATGAGCCTCCTGAGTAAGTAGAATCACAGGTGTGAGCCACCAGCTTTCCAAAAGCTTTCAATATATTTCTTTGCAAATAGTATTGTATAATCCATTATCTTAACTAAAAACATTTACAGCAGTATTTTAAAATTATTATATCACTCCTCAACTAGAATCCTTTGTGTATCTGGTTCTACTATCTATTATTTTCCTTTCTTAAAATTTCTGTTTTCTCCATGTACCTGACTATTTTAGGTTTAGGAACATAAATTGTATATAATTTAGTCTAACTTTATATATTTCTTCCTCGGAAGTGATAGATCTAGGGCAACAAATAACCTACCATCAACTTATTCTAATTATAGGAAGCCAGATGTTTGGGAAGTGGACTTCATCATCTTGGGAGCCTCACACCAACTCCAGCTCACCAGCTCTCTCACCACATTGCCTAGGTCAGCTGGATTCTAATGATCACTCCCAGACTCACAGGATTGCGTAAAACTTTGTTTTACTACTCATTTCTTATCTGCCATCAGTATTTTCCAAATACTATGTTCCACTTTCTGGTTTTTGTTTTGTTTTTGTTTTGAGTGGGGCTATTGTTGTTGTTGTGAGAATCTTTGTACTTATAATTTTTCATTTCTCTGTGAGCTTAGTGACTCCCAGTATATTTCTCAAAACAAACACTTTGTTACTTCAATTTCTACCTGGTAAAATAGTCCACATTTACCAGTTTATGGTGCTGAAAGGAAACAACTCACACAGAGTTTTGCCAATCATGTTGAAAGAGAG
Organism: Dipodomys ordii; assembly: GCF_000151885.1. Lineage (NCBI taxonomy): Eukaryota > Metazoa > Chordata > Mammalia > Rodentia > Heteromyidae > Dipodomys > Dipodomys ordii. The sequence continues at coordinate 1,660,682 of NW_012267327.1, forward strand.
TATGTTTACTTTGGAAGGAAGCCATTTTTGTTTCAAGAGCAGGTACAAAACAACAGATCCTTTGGGAAAAGAGTGATTCTATGTATTAATTTGTGACTATGCTTTTTTAATCTCTTGTCCTGTAACTCCATCTTTACTAAAATGTTGTTGAACTACACTATAACCAAGAATAATAAAATGGCAAGAGCCAGTTATAACACACTAAGTAGTGACTTTACTCTAGGAAAATGGATTTTTAATGATTTTTCTCCATCAAAATTCAGAATAATTCATATAAACATGTACTAAATCAGAAACATAGGTGGATTGAGGATACTAGGCTTCCTGAATTGCTTGAGTTGTAAGGAGAGATGTCCTTTTATTGTTATTAATGTTTATTTGTTTTTCTAGATAGGGGTGAGGTCTTACAGATATGGAGTATGGCTGATATAACAGGGATTCTAAATAATCCCATAAGGAGACCTCCATGGAGTGTGGACATATTCTTCCTGAATAATGCCTGAATCAATAGACAAAAGAATTTTGCATTAAAAAGATATAGAAACCCCTTATGCTTCAAAATGTCTCCATCTTGCCAAATCCTATGGTCAACTCTCCACCATTTGTCTTATGGACATCTCTATAACAGAAAGTCTAAAAGGAATTGTTTCATTTACTTTCGTTATATCTCATTTCCTCAATTTTCCCTTCTGTCCATTCTTTCTGAATCTTTGTGGCTAGATTACATTCTCTGCTGCCAAGACTTAAGGTCTGGGTTTCACAATCTCTTTGGGTAATTGCATTCTGCTTCATGGTTTGAAATAAAAGTTCAGGGATGATCTAAATCCCTTCAGGCTCCTGCTTTAACTCAGAGTTATTATGTCTTGCTTTTCAGGCACATGAAAAGAGACCTCCAATGTCACTGTCCCAAACAGAAATTGGTCATTACATACATTCCTTATTCTTTCCAAAGTTATTCCTCTAAAAGTAATCTTATCATAATGAGTGTTTTCATAAACACTAAGTGGTGTGCACCTAGGAATCACTCTCAATTATTTCTATTTTATTTTTATTGTTTTCAAAATTATTTAAATTTATTACTCTGGGGTTTTGGTAGTGATACTGGCATTTGAGCTCAAACCTTGTATTTGCTAGGCAGACCCTGCCACACTTGATCCATGCCCCAACGCTTTAATTTTCTCATTTGACATTAAAGATGTGTTTATGGAATACAAAATCGTATTTTGATATGTGTTTAAAGATAGATTAAAATATTAAATGAATTTGTTAAAAATTATTTAAAGATAAATTTAAAAACTCTCCCCTATTATTTTGCTTGTTTCCTTTGTCTTGCATTTTTTGTATACATTCATTAAAGCATTACCCCATAAATATGGACAACTATTCTGTGTCATTTGAACATATAATGAAACTTAAAAAGTGAAAGGAATGGAAGATATAGTTATAATTGCTTTCATTTTTAAAGTCTCTTCAGTAACTTTTGTTGCCATTGTATTTCACACTTTATTTAGGCTTATAGCATTCATATTATGCTCCTAATACTGATAACATGATTTAATTTTTTTTGTATAGGTGGATTTTTAAAATTGAAATTTCTCTTATTGCATTTACAGTCATAACTATGTTACTGTGGCTCATTTTGGATCAAGTAGCTGGGCTTATAAAGAAGAACTTCTAATTTTATGTCATTAAGTCCTGTGCCATCACCTTCAAAATATTCAACTGTCAAGAGGTCACAAGGTACCATGGCGTCAACAAAGAATACAGAGTCAGGACTGCCAGAGTTCAAGGTAGTTGGGACTTGTGAACTTGCCTGACATGGGTGGTGGCAAGGTGAATGGATTCAGAAGGAAGAGTTTGGATAATGCTCAGGATAAAAATGACTTCATTTAAGCTGAATGCCCCTGGTATCTCATCTTATGATAGAGTCGATGATATTAGGTCTTAGGTCCCTTCGAGGAGAGACTGGGCCTGCATCCACACAGCTCTACCTGGCACTCAAATGGCTTCGACTGCTTGCAGTGCATTAGGAAACTGGGCACACAGAATCTGTGACCCAGGGTGACTGCAGTCATGGCAGTCAGGACCCAAGATGGTTTGTAGTGGTTTAAGGTTTCAGTTTTCACTTTTCCATTTGCCCTGTCTGTTCCATTTGCCCCTCTTATCTGTTTTCTATCCAATAACATTACTTCTAACTTTCTAGTCGATTGGCAGTACCTTTATTTGTTTTCCATAATTTTGTATCTACCACGTTTTCTTTTTTGGTATATATTTTTATTGTAAAAATACTGTACAGAGGGGTTACAGTTATATGAGTAAGGTAATGAGTACATTTCCTATCAAGCATTGTTACCTTCTCCTTTTTTTTCCCCTGCCATCCCTTCTCTCCCCACCTCCCCAACTCCTCCCTCCCCTTCCCGGAAGTTGTAAAGTTCATTTTCTTTTTTTTTTTTTATTGTAAACATACCGTACAGAGGGGTTACAATTACATGGGCAAGATAATGAGTACATTTCTTATCAAGCATTGCAGCCTCCTCCTTTGTTTATCCTTCACATCCGTTCCCAGCCTCCCCCCACCCCACCTCACCCCATCCTCCCCCCCTCACCACCAAAGTTGTAAAGTTCGTTTTTGACATGACATCTTGTACTTCTCATTGTTGCAGCGGGTCCACCTGTATCCTTAAACGACTTGTTTTTCCCCTTCTCCTCCACAAATTATACCGACATCAAATACAGTAAAAACAGGGGTTATGCTGTGGGGGAGGGACATACAAAGCAACAAAGAAATAATCTTATAAATGCATTAGAAACAAATGCATGAAAGAAAAAAAACATTTAAATACATCTCTAAGGGTTCATTTTCCTAACTTTAAGGATTCTCACCAGTTTCCTACTACTGTAACAATAATCATGTGTTTTCTTGTGTAAAATCTTTGAAGTTGGTTCCATGTTTCTTTCTTTTTTTTTTTCAGTCGTGGGGCTTGAACTCTGGGCCTGGGCGCTGTCCCTCAGCTCTTCAGCTCAAGGCTAGCGCTCTGCACTTGAGCTACAGTGCCACTTCCCATTCCATGTTTCTACACCTACCATTCTAAATGACTTTCCACATAGCTTATGATTAACTTTCTTACAAAATTCATATTTTAAAAAATCACTATACTCCTTCAACTGGCTCAAGATTAGAAATAGTAAAACTTAGAAACTTTCATGTAACTTAGAGAACCTTACATGGTCTGTTCACTGAATAATTCTGACATCATTCCCCCTCTTTTCTATGTTATACTATGTAATACTTAGCCTGTTATTAATTTTGTGTTTTAAGAAAGGAAACTTGTTTCTTCCCTCTGAGTCTCTACACTCACTGGTTTCCTATAGACTTCTGAAGATTTTTCACTTGGTTAATTTTGCCCTCATGACTATATTGCAACGTTAAATGTAAACTACTCAACATGAAGTTCACTAGAAGGGTATTGGTGGGTAAGAGCCAAAGAGAAACTTCTAAATTGCTGGACCATACCGAATAACTTGATTTTCAACTTGAATTTTTTTAAAAGCAAAAAATGATGAAGTTGTAGTCCAATTGGACTATTACTAACTTCTACTTCTACTATGATATCTATCTGAAGCTTTCCCACTTGTAGAAACAACTTTATATATTCAAAATCATATCCATTTATCTTGTGATTCCCAGCTAAAATGCCAAATGTTTAGGTGGTAAATTTTCTTGGCTATTTTCACCATATTTTCAAGACTTTGAACAATACCTGGGACATGAAATTTGTAAAATGGTTGCCTATATAAAGTAAGGCAAAAAGAGACTACATTTTCACTGACCATTAAGCTATAACTAAATGACTTACAGTGAAGGCTACAACCCTCTAAGTTAAGCTCTGAAGATCTGTGGTATAATTTAGTAATTCCTCATGTTTTCTAAAGAAATAGACAAATGCTGCATGACACCTGCTGGACATGTACACAGCATCTCTTATTAAAGATATCTTCCGGAAGAGACAAGATGGCGGAGGAGAAGCTGGAAGCTGAACAAGCTCTCGCATAGGAAGCAGTTTTAGAGTTCCAGTGAACAGTCCTAAGCCAGAGAAACACACCAAGTGTGCCATCACAG
>NW_012267327.1:1664851-1666157 GCF_000151885.1 Dipodomys ordii
TTGTATGTTCTTTCTCTATAATATCTAGGCTGTCTTCAATCCCTGAGATTCGATCTTCTGCATGGTCTAACCTGCTGTCAAGACTCTCTACTTTGTTTTTTATGTCTTTTCCTTCTAATTGGTCAGCTTTGATGGCTTCAAGTTCTTTGTTGAAGCTCTGTTTTAGGTCTTGTACAAATTTCTTTACTTCCTTAATTTGGTGTTCAGTGTTTGTTCTCAAATCACTTAATTGATTGGTTATGGTTTCTTTGGACTCCCATTCCTTCTGTTGGGTTCCATTCAGCATTCCCTTGTGGACTCCCTGACTTCCTTCAGATCTTTGTTAATGGATTCCATGAATGCCTTTAGTGATCTTTGTGTATTCTCTACCTGGTCTCTCAATTCCTGTATTACTCTTTGCTTAGCTTCCTCCGGTTCGTGGGATTCCTGCAGTTCTCTTTGAGTGTTCTCAGCCTGCTCATGCCATTCCTCCTTTTCTCTTTGAGTATTCTCAAGTTGTTCATGCAAATCCTGTATCAGATTTTGAGTAGGTTCCTCACATTTGTGATATTCCTGTATAAACTTTTGGGATGCCTCCTCTCTCTCCCTATCACGCTCATACAGAGTCCTTTGTAAGTTGTTAAACTTCTCATTTATCATGGTTGCCAGCAGTGTTTGTAGAGCTATTTGGAAACTCTCCTCTGGATTATTCATTATCTGTTCTGACCCCTGATTATCAAGATTGGGAATTGAGATACCAGGATTTGCCATTTTTCTTGTGTTTTTCCGGCTTACTCTGCCCATTTGAGATGAAAATAGCACCAGTTTTGTGCTAGAACACTATCTTAAAGAAACCATTGACCAAAGTTTGCATTTGTACAGTCAATAGTCTACAGATACAATCTAGTTCAACAGATCCATCTATTCAACATCAAACAACTATATGTTAATGGGCTTCGAACCACATAGAAGAATTTGGAGGACCAGAAAATATTAGGGTTAGGGAGAGATGTGGGTAAAAAATAGGAATTGATTGGTGTGGGGAGGCCCAGGGAGAGTTAACTATGTCCTAATCTCAATGTAGGAAATAGGTTGGGTAGGATGCAAGTAGAGAGAGAGAGTAAAAGAAGAAAGGGAAAGGGAAATGAAAAGAGACCAGAAAAAAAATAGAAATGTAAAAATTAATATTATTATGGAGATCAAAAGACCATCTATTTAGAGAGGAATGTGAATATATTGAGAGAAGGGGAGGGACATAGAGGAGATGTGAAAAACTTAAAAAAATGCTTAAAATATTATATAGGTATAAAGAGGTAGTACTGCTATT
>NW_012267327.1:1670391-1671815 GCF_000151885.1 Dipodomys ordii
AAAAAAAAAGAAATGTACTCACTATCTTGCCCATGTAATTGTAACCCCTCTGTACAGTATTTTCACAATAAAAATTTTAAAAAAAAAAAAAGATATCTTCCCTCCTTCCTTTTGTACTTAAACTTGCTCAAATGTTCTGAATTTTCTTCTAAGTTTCTTTTGGAAGATCCTCACAAACCTCAACTCTCTGAGATATTATCCCTCCAAATCTTTTCAATTTCACTTTTATATATTAAATATATTGTGCATCTTGCCACTATTGCAGATACATACTTGAGTCTGAAATAGCTTCTGTTTAAGTAAAACTTGAGAAGAGAAAATGGACATGTTTATCTTTAGTTATTATAGAATGTTCAGAGTGCTGTGTAATCATGTCTAAGTGCAATTATTTGTCTTTTACTATCCATTGGATTTATTTGTGCATTTATAGGCATATTGCAATTATTAAAAGTGAGGAAAACCATACAGCCTATGTTTCTTTGGTTCTGGCTTACTTCACTTAATATATTTTTTCCAAGTTTTTCAAGTTCTTTATGAATGAGCCACCAGCACAACCATATTTATTGTAGCATTGTTTATCAAGACTAAGATATGTAATCAATCCAGATGCATCTCAGATGAATGGGTCAAGAAAATATCATACATATGCACAATGGATTTTTTTAGTTTTATTGTTGTTAATATGATAGCGATTTTCATATGCTAGGTCTTTAATAAACACTTATTCCAGTTTATTAACAAGATTTCAAGAAAACTACTAAGAGGTAAGACTTTTTAATATTAGGACACAGGCTGTATATTAGCAGAAAAGGACTTATTAATGTGATGTGGTCATTACTTAAAGTCTTCTTATCTTGATCTCCTGTTCACTGTGTCAACACTTCCAGTCAGTTCCCCATGTCAGAACTCACTATGACCATTTCTGGTTGGGATTCCATTGCCTAAAATACATAAAAACAGGACTTCACCTTTAGAATAAGGTAGAAGTTTCTGAAAATGTCACAGGCAGTTTGGCTTTCTGCAACCTACCCAGCTGCCTCCCAACATCACCTGATGACTAGCATGTAGACCCAGAATCTGTCACATTCTTTTCACTGCATATGAATAGAACACTGTAATACCTTATCCATTTAGATAATTTATTCCATTCTTTTTTTTCTTTTTTTAAATTTAATTTAATTTTATTTGTGAACATACTGTAGAGAGGGGTTACAATTACATGGGCAGGATAATGTGTACATTTCTTACCAAGCATTGCAGCCTCCACCTTTGTTTACCCTTCACATCCCTCCCCCCCAATCCCAATCCTTCTCCTTCCCCCCCTCTTCCCTCCCCCACCGACATTGTAAAGCTCGTTTTGGACATGACAACTTGTACTTCTCATTGTTGCAACAGGTCCACCTGTATCCTTAAACAACTGGTTT
>NW_012267327.1:1677370-1726228 GCF_000151885.1 Dipodomys ordii
TCCTGTGATGGCACACTTGGTGTGATTCTCTGGCTTAGGACTGTTCACTGGAACTCTAAAACTGCTTTCTATGCCAGAGCTTGTTCAGATTCCAGCTTTTCTCCGTCATCTTCCTTTATTCCATTCTTAAAGAAATAAATGAAGGGTTTTCTTCTAAGAAAACTCTGACTACCTTAATTGAGTCAGTACTCATCCCATGGAGAAATATATTTTAAGAAGCCCCATCAATAGCTTATGTATTTTAACTTCTGATTTTTTTAAAAAGAGATTAAGTTATGAAATTGTGGTACTTTCCTCCAAAAAGAGACTTGAGTTTGCTCACGTCCTTATCTGTAGAAACCAGTAATAATTAGCAGTACTTAGTAAGTAGTTTGACATTACAGTCAATGAATATATGAATAAATATGTGAATTGAGAAACTGGTTGGGTGGATATATTTATGAGCAAGTAATATATTTTTGAACGACATATAAGATTTATTATTTTTAAAAAAGAAAAAAATACTGAGGATATTGTTGAAAACATACCATTACTCTTTCTATACACCTCTTGACAAATTGGAAATAATCCATCTTGTCATAACCCACCTCATGCTCCTTAATCTGCCATGACTGGGAGCAACACAATAACGGTAAACCAGACTATGCAACTGAGATTTTGGGTACCAGGGGACCTTATCCCTCCAAAGGCAACAGATCCCAAGGTTCCATTAACCAAGGTTTTTACTGGTCTTATGCAAGGAAGTAAGGTATACACTTCATTATGGGACAATATTTTGTATACAAGTAGTAGATGATCTTCTTATAAAGGGAAGGAGAGCTAAACATTAAACAGCCTACAATTTGCATAAACTTAAGTCTATCCTTAAGCTCCCACACAGTTTCTGCTGGAGGCTGAGTTCCCATGAAGCCGGGACTGATTGACCTTTCCAGGTATTGGGACAAGGCATTCCAATTTCCTATCCATTCAGGGTCTCACAAATTGGATTTTCGCACTCTTGCACATCTGGTGATGAAATATACTATGTTAGAGAGTCTACCTAATATGAATGACCTGAGACTAAATAATTAATTGATGGGTCTTGGGAGATTAATGTTTAATCCACTCAATTACTTAGTCATTCTTTTCTCATTGTCATTTATCACTGTCATACTTATAGCTGGTAGATTCAAGAAAAATGAGGATGACATTATGATATATTCAATGGCAAAAATATACCTTCTGCTGCTCATTCTACTGTCAGCAAAGATACTGTCAGATACAATACATTCTGGGTCAGGGCTGTCCACTAAGATAATGTCACATGCCTTTGCTTTTCTCAGGCAGGGTGCCAGTTTGACTAGAACCAAAATGGAAATCTCGAGTACTATAAGATACTGCCCCTGAGAGTCCCTTCTGCTATCTTCTGGACTTGATTCCACTAGTGTGTTCTGGGAAATAGAAATATTACAACTGGCCAGTAGCCTGGGAGATGACTTACTCACAATCATATTTCAAGATGAGCATATTTTTCCAGAGATAGAAAGAAACAAGCCAACCATTTTGCCAGTGACCTTTCCTCTTAGAGCATGGGTACCTTACAAGCTTTAGGTAGGGATTCACTTCATGAAACTATTTGAGTACACATTTTAAGATGTTAGAACTCAAACATTTTGGCATAATATAAAATTCAGCACTAATTTAACACTTACCAATGCATGTAGGTTGAAAAAAGAATTCCAAATGAGCATTTGCGGCAAGAATAATGGAAATAAGTAGCAGGATGCAAGGAGAGAAGGAAAGGTAGAGCTGAGGAGAGGATGGTTCTAGAAATTTCTTTTTCCAAATATTTCAGTCAGCCTGGCACCAGGGGCTCATGCCTGTAATCCTAGCTACTCAGGAGTCTGAGATCTAAGGAGCATGGTTCAAAGCCAGTCCCGACAGACTCTTATCTCCAATTAACTACCAGAAAACCAGAAGGGGCGCTGTGGCTCAAGTGGTAGAGCGCTAGCTTTGAGCTGAAGAGCTGAGGGACAGAGCCCAGGCCCAGAGTTCAAGCCATATGACCAACAAAATAATAACAATAGTAATAATAATAATAATTCAGTCATAGTACATAGGGTAGGATGGCTTTGGCACCATTAGAAAATATGTTCAGCAATTACAATAGTGTGAAACCACTGATAATCTAGCCCCAGAGACTTGAGAGCAGGACTCTTTCTAATGGAATGTAGCAGAAAGTGCAATACATGGGTATCTCTCCTCCACAAGGAAGCCCTTTTCAGTTCAGAATCCAAACAAAAAGAAAGTCTCACTGACAAAATGCTTGAAACTATTTTTTCATGAGAAAGAATTATGACATCATGAGGCAGTCCCTTTCCTATTTCACAAGAAATTCTGGATTTAAGAAGTTTAGATCAGGGGGCTGGGAAGGTGGCTCAGTGGTAGAGTGCTTGCCTTGTATGCATGAGGCCCTGGGTTCTATTCCTCAGCACCACATAAGCAGAAAAAGCCGGAAGTGGCACTGTGTCTCAAGTGGTAAAGCACTAGCCTTGAATTGAAGAGCTAAGGGACAGTGCCCAGGCCCAAAGTTCAGGCCCCACGACTGCCAAAAAAGAAGAAGTTCAGATTGGATTAGGGTCATTGACTCACATTTGTAATTCCTACTACCTAGGAATTTAAGTAACATAGGAGACAAGACAGACATAATAATAACACTTTTCTATAATCCCCTCCTTACAATCTGAAGCTGAACCGAGGGAATAAAAAACCATAGGATCCTATGTGAACATATAATTAAAAGCAAATGTTCTGGAGGTATGGGTCAAATGGTAGAGAATTTATATGCTACTCAGTTCACAGTTCAGTACTGCCAAAAATAAAAATCTTGAAAGAAAAATCATAATTCTTCAGGTTAGTCAAAACAATGACAAGGCTTTAAAAGAAAAAATATATATGCAGAACTAGAAAGTAATCATAATGGGAAATAAGAGCAAAATAAAACATAAGGAAATGAATCTCCTCTGTGCTATACTCCTTAGTCACAACCAGATTTACTACTTTTCTAGTGGAAAAGATCTGAGGCAAGTGTGAACGCTTATGGTTCTTGTATGAGATAGTGAGCTGATTAGATTTAAATTATATGTGGATTTTCACATCAGTGTCAACTAGCTCCTGCCAACTTCATTAAGTCCTTCAATGAGGAGGCAAATTATAATACACATACTCATATATATATATATGTATATATACACACGTATATACACATATATACACACATACACACACATATATATATATTTATACACACACTCATACACAAACACATTGTCTTTCAGAAAAGTACAAATAAATAAGTGGCATGGAAATTATATTGTATAATGAGGATAGAATGAAATGAGCAGATTTGTAGAGATGAACATGTTTGTTAAAATATATCCAGAAGTTCATAACACTGAATCTGACTAAGTTCACAAGAAGTATTCCTCCTATAAGGACAATTACACAATTGTGTTTTGACTGTTCTTTATGCTTGCATGTGGTTTACAAACTTAAGAATTACTAAATTCTTTTGGATTTTACTTATAAAATGTACTTATATGTCAGTTTTATTATTTCACATGTATTAGCTAGAGAAATAATGATTTGATAGATTGACAACTGTCAATCTGTCACCAAGAAAAAGAAAATATTTGCTTTATCTTATCTTTCTGTGACTGTATGCAAGATATCAGAGTGTTGTAGTTAGGAAGATACAATACCTGATTGCATATCTAAAAGGTTTTATGGTTAAGCTGATGATCTTACTCTTGGGGTATAAGACAAAGACCAAAAATTCAGGAAGATTACACTGCTCAATCTCACATAGTCATCATCATCATAATGCAGGATCAATTATGAAATTCCTCAAAGATGAAAGTATCAGAATTTGTTTCCAATAACTGAAGGAAAAAAATCTGTTTCACTAAAGAAGGAAAAGAAGGAATGAGAGCAAGCATGAGACAGAATGAGGTCATCTGGAGACCACTTGGGTAAAAAGGCTGGAAGCTATAATCTCATCACTTCATCCAAGCTCCTGTTGTTCCGCTGCCTTCTCCCTTTTCTGCATTAAAAAGTGTACAATACGCCCTTTGTTTTCTAACTTTTCTACATTTTTAGAAAAAGTAAAAGTCTGAGCTGAATAGCCTAATGAAGCTGAATCATGTAGGAAAGTAAAAAAGGAAAAAAAAAGATCAATTTGTCAGAGAGAAATGAATGCCCTACGGTCTCCCTTTTCAAAATTATTTCTCATCATTGGAGTGTATCTTTTCATCCATTCCAATACAGAAGGTTCCCAGTAATATCTCAGAAAAGACAATGCTACCCTAAAACGAACTATAGTTTCATTACTGTACTTTTAGTCCACAGTGTTTGAAGCATCAATTATCTCTTTTGTGAGAAAGAGAGTGAATTGATGACCCAAGGCAGCAAAGATAATCATTTTCTTTTCACAACCGTCTGCACAAATTTATTTTTCTTACTGGAAACTTTAATTGTACTTCTTAATCAAATGTTCAGGCCCTTGAATTCTCTCAAATCCCTTGTTCTCTCTCTTTCCCTCTTACCCCACCCTCTGTTCCCCAAGGCAATCAATAATCACTGCAATAAGTTCCTTTCATTGTAAAAATATTAATGCTAAAATCTCCATGCAAGAACTTGTGATTATTGTGCTCTGCAGGTGGCCTTTCCTGTTTCCTTTCCTCTTCCCAAACATCCTCTGAGCAACTTATTCTAATTAACCAGATCTGAGAAAAAAACACAAAAAACTTCAAATTATATTTTATGACAAAAAACCCTCATTATTTTTCAAAGTTGAAAATATCTTTAAAAAGGTGTTGACATGTAGTTTCTTTTCAAATTTAATCTCCTCAAATAAATATCACATTCTCACTGTTCAATGTCAAATTATTTAATAAGTTGGGGCCTTGGAGTAAAGGCAGCATTATTAGTAGTTAAAACTTGGATCATATAGGGTTTTTTGTCCCCTAAAGTAATTAAATGAAGAAATGATTTCCAAAGTGGGTTTTATGCCTCCCAACGTATCTAAATTCAATGCACTGTGAGATCAGAAGAAAATAGTAAAACTTTTCTACTTACTGTTTGAAAAAGCTAACTGCATTTTAAATTTGTTTTTAATATACAGGCATTTTTCACTTGACTTAGTTGCCACAAGTGAAACATGCATAATTGTGAAGCAAGCTGGGGCAGGTCACTACGAATGTGGTAAATATCATGAGCTCTGGACTAGGGTTGTGGCTTAGTGATGGGATATTTGGCTAGGACAATCAAGGTCTCAGGTTTGTTTCCCAGAAACACATAATATAAAGAAAGAAAAGAATAATAAAATACTTTACATAGAAATACCTTTATGAAACTTATTTAAGTGCTCAAGTCAGAATTTGAAACAATTTGTAGCACAGAACTGTTCAGAAACTAGCTTCCAGACCAAGAAAACAAAATAAACTATTAGAAGAAATGAGTTAAACTTTCTAAAAGACAAAAGTTTCAAATTCTGTGTTATTTGATATGTCATAAGTGCCTATGAGTAGAATCTATTCTAAATATTCTAAACTTTTTTCTCTTAAGGTCAAGGAACATATTGAAACATCAGTCACTCAACTAAAGTATCTAAATTACTGAAAAAATATCACTGCAAATAAAATACACTAAAAACAAAGGAGGTCTTTGTTTACTTTGTAAAATGATAATGTACTCTTGACATAACATTTACTTGATCAATCTCTTCCTTTAAGATTAATAAATATGTATCTAATTAATGTGAAAATCATGTTTAAAGGATGAAAGATAAAGCTATGATTTTAATGGGTGACTCAAAATTTATGCATGAAAGTTAATCCTCAACATAACAGTTGAGAAGCAATATCTAAATCAAGAGGACTGTTTCCTCATGAATGGCCCATTCTTCTTATGGTAGGAAGAAAGTGGATTACTGATGAAGAATGAGCAAGCCACACCCCCTTTTCTTCTGTACTTTCTTCTACTATAGAATTATATTGCAAGAGGGCCCTCACTAGTTGCAAGAACCTGAACTTTTTGACTTCCAGCTTCCAGAACAGTAAATATAAGTATTTGTTTCTTATAATTTATCTATTAGCATGGAGAATACTTATTTTTGACTGATAAAGTTACACAATCATCAGTGTGAAGAAAATATTAATGTAAAGTATTCATTGTAAAGTAGTGAAAAAGTCACAGAACTTATCACTCCTTGATTGTCTGTTTTTCCTATCTGCAAACTGAAGTTGTCAGAACTAACTAACCTGACCAACTCCACAGGGTTGAGAAAATTCAGGTTCTTTCCATAGAAACAGAATTCACACAGTGAGATCAAAGGAAGATATTCTTAGGAAAGGATCACAAGGGCTCAATAGCTATGTGCATATAATCATACAAAATGATAATTATAGAAATGAACTCCAAGAAATGGAAATGAGGGTTTTTTCTCTTGCTTTTTATTTTTTCCTCTCGTTTTTCACTGTTTTTTTTATTTCTGTGCCTTTTGTAAATAAGTTTGTCTGATTTTTTTTGAGGGGAAGGCGAAGCACAGAAAGGATAGGAAAAAGGGTAAACTAATTCAACAGTGATACTCACTAGACACTATGTTAAAAATGAACTATACAACTTGGGGCTGAGAGAAGCTCAGAGAAGAAAAACTTGGAGAGAAGGAGGGAGGGAATGACACTGCTCAAAAAGAAATGTACCCAATACCTGATTTATGTAAATATAATCCCTCAGTATATCACTTTTGCAATAATTTTTTTAAAATTTCAACTTCTTTCTATTTAGAATGCCCCTGCTGGGCCTGAGTAATGTGGATCTTCATCATTTCTGGCATTATTTAATATTCTAGGCATACAAAACTGCTTACCATCCCATAATCCTCCATGTCTTACCTGTCACATCTGAACATGCGCCATTTTCTTCTTCCAAACTTATCTGTCCTTCAAAACTCTCATTGATTCTCCTGCCCCCATCAAAGACTCAGCTCAGGCATCATTTTTTTTCCAGAACATAAGAGAATCTAGGTTCTAGAAAAATAACAGTAGCATTACCAACATATCCAAGATTCCATTTCATAAGTAAAGGCCCAGATAAATGATGCATCTGAGATCACCTAGTCTTCTAAATCCCAAATCCAGATACATTTGCTACTGTTTCTCACTAGCTTTCAACTGTGATTATATTAACAACTAATAAAAACTGACAAATATGTGTCTGGCTAGTCATTACAAATACATTAGTATCACTGGTATTTTACTTACAAAAATAGATTGTCTGGTTTGGGGAAGGGAAGAGGAAGCCCAGAAAGGGTAGAGCAAAGGATAACCAATTCAACAGTGATACTCACCGGACATGTGTCTAGTGACTAGCTTGTTAACTAATAGATTTTGTTTTTATGGCATATTAGATATTTCTTATGGAATCTCAGAATGAGTGGTTTATAACATTAATATTAGGATATAGGTTCAAAACAAAGGTATTGGAAATAACATACTTAATATTTCTAGAGAAACTTATACAATACACAGTTTATTTCTCATATAGTTCACATGTATCTTCTTTGTGCTGAAATCTCTGTTTAATAATATCAGCCCCAGACTTTGTGTCTACAAAAATGCAAGCATTAGCAACAGATATTCTTCTTTATCTCAATCCTAAAAAAAATAACTACTTCATATTCAACTACCTTTTTATTTTTCGTCTGTGTGAATTCTTTGCCACAGCCAATAAGTATCACTAAATTACTGGGCAAATGGCCTCAGAATAGTGAAAAATTTTCAGTTTATAAAAGAGAAAAAACTCGGTTCTTATCTCAAAATGTATTATATTAAATTATATCAGATTAATGTCAACAAATTGCTACCCAAATAACTGATTCTGTGAGAAAGAACAATGATGGCTTTTAACCCAAAATATTGTTTAGAACTTGTTATATTTATACAAATAGTATAGAATATTTATAATGCTACTGTGACAGGACATGGCTAAGCCATTTGTAATCCAGTTGAATTAAAGGGCAAAGCCTAGCCGGGCGACGGTGGCTCATGCCTGTAATCTTAGCTACTCAGGAGGCTGAGATCTGAGGATCGAGGTTCAAAGCCCGCCCGGGCAGGAAGATCCCTGAGACTCTTATCCCCAATAAACCACTAGAAAACCGGAAGTGGCGCTGTGGCTCAAGCGGTAGAGTGCTCGCCTTGAGCTGAAGAGGGCAGGGGCAGCGCCCAGGCCCAGAGTTCAAGCCCCACGACCACCACCACCAACAACAACAAAAAATAGTCAAAGCCTTTAACATTTCAGGGACATATTCTGATATGAAATATATCTATGCCTGGGTGATAAGTTTGGAAATATAAGTGAAAATACTACTTTTAAAAATGGTAGGAAAGATAGAACAAGTTCCATCATAATTGTTATAAATGAAACTTACAAAAGTAGACTTACTTCCAGATATCTCCAATACAACTGAAACTATGCCTGAAAGGAATCCAATAAGAATTCCAATACAATTACTAGATTTGGAAAAGAACGCTGAAATCTACCAAGATAAAGTTTCATTATCTATCTATCTATCTGTCTGTTTATCTATCTATCTATCTATCTATCTATCTATCTATCTATCTATCTATCTATCTATCTATCTACCTACCTATATTTTTTTCCAGTCCTGAAGCTTGAACTCTGGACCTGGGCACTCTTCCTGATGGCTAGCCTTCTACCACTTGAGCACCACTTCTGGCTTTTCCTGTGATTTAATTGGATATAAGAATCTTACAGACTTTTCTGCCCAGGGTCTTTCTGAACAGAGATCCTCAGATCTCAGCCTCTTAAGTAGCTAGGATTATAATAAGCATGAGTCACCAGCACCCGGCTCCATTTCATATTTTTATATTATGTCCACCTTTCAAAATTTAAATATAGAATCTTCATGACCAATGTTTAGTTTTTAAGGAACACACAAAATCATGAAACTGACGTTTTATTTGTTCAATATAATCAATTCACCATTAGTCCTATATATCTGGTAACAAAAGAAAAATAAAAATGTATCTGGTCTCAATATATTTTCCATTCATCGGCAGTCTTGCTAAAGAATCAGAACTTTCTTTACAGACTTCAATGTATTTCTTTTTAAAATTTCTATTTGCAAATAGTTGTACAAAGGGTTACAATTTAAACTGTCTGTTGATGTGTATTGCATCTTGATCAGAGTCATCCCTTCCAGCATTCTCTCCTCCTGTCTTCTACCCATTCCCTTACCATCACATCTAGTTTAGCACTTCTTTTCTCACATTGAATATTATGTATTCATGTATTTCCCCCTGATACTCTCTTAATATTGTTTGGCCATTAGATTTGTTGTTTGTTTGGGGAAAATCAATTTGAATTGGGAATGAGCCAGCCTTCTTACCAACATTAAGAGATTCCTTAATTAACCTACAGCTGCTATCAATACTGGTGTTCACATGCTTTAAATAATCTTTTTCTGAAATTTTATACCCACAGTTTTACTCTGAATATTTATTAGAATCAAGATGAGCTCTGTAACTTATCCACCATGCTAAAAATAACTCAAAGTGTGGAAACTTCTGTGAAATATAATCTTACTGTTTAATTTTTCCTTCCTTCTCTCTCATCTCTCAGAGAAATGACTACCTTCATTATGAATAAGTCTATTCCATTTACCATTCACCCTAACACTTTCCTTTTGTTCTTATGAATTGTTTTAACTTCATTATGAGAGGGAGGCATAGTTATTTTTCTTCTTTTTTGTTTTGGTTGGAAGTTTAAGAGGTATATTTTATTCTTTCCATCTGTAACATATTTTGCTGTCACTTGGTCATGCCTGTGTTTTAAAACATGGGTGAGAATATGCTAAGCCTTAAAAGGCCCTGCCACTAAGGAAAGCTATAGATAATGATTGCAATGGGTAAGTTTTTGAGAATTTAGTCTTCTACTAATTCAAGAAGATTGAAATAAAAAAATCTATTATGTTTCTATGGTGCATAAGGTTTTGAATTAAAAACTGGGAGAGAAACAACCCCGTATAGGTGAGTTTTTGCCCTCAGAGCATATACATACTCTATAATAAAAGCACCCACACTATTTTCATGCCATCTACATTATCTAAGTTTATTTATTACAATTTTGGAGGCTGGAGGATCCAGCATCTGTTGTCTCGTGAGCATTTTGTTAACCACTTCCCAAGGACCACACTTCTTAATATTATTAAGTTGAGGAGTAGGTTTCAGCAGGAATTTAGAAGTAGATAAATGGAAGCCATAGTAATATGCAGTTTACCCATTTGAATATAGAGGATTGTATTTTTCCAAGTCAACTAACTGCTTCTAGGTAGAAATAGACAAAATTGTAAAATGTACTGCAGATTTTCTTTTATTCAACTGGACATGTCCCTAAGTGAATGGAATGAGAGGCTCCAACACCAACACAGGTTCAATCATGACCCTGAATTGTGTGGATCTTCTTCAAACTCCTGATTCTACTATGGAAGATGCAAGGAATAAACTTTTCTTACATTAAACACTGAAAATTTTGAGTTGTTTCTTGTAATTGGTAATAATAATTACTTGAAGAAGTAATATTTAGGTTTTAGATTTAATTTGTATTTAATTTTTAGAATGGGGGTACAGAGTTATATATTCTTAGTTATTTTCTTGAATATTTTTCTCTCCCAAAAGTATCTTGGAGGGAGTAATCTTCTGCTTTTACAACATATATCTTGTGTGCTGTTTGTTTGATAACTCCTTCCTATTTGAATTACAAACATAGATCTTTTCTGTTCCCCAAATGTCCTTCTGATGAGCAGAGTTAGGACCTAACCCCTAAATTGATTCTTTAAATTATAATCATATGGTTACAGTTTGGATTTAAGAATCTATAATTCCCCTAAACTGTAAACTTTATAACAACCAGAAAAATTAGTCACAAAATAAATTCCTACCTTTACTCCTGTGCATATAGCTTCCCTTTAATAACTTCTTAATGATATATTCCAAAAGTAGTGGTAGAATTATACTTGCTCTTCAGAAAAAAAAGTTAAGATGATAAAAATAAAACTCAAAAGCATTCTTTTGTGAACAAGCAGAAATTCAAGTGATTTGACTATTGTAAGCTCTTCATTTGGAAAAGTAATAATAAAACACTGAAAAGGGACTGGGAAGCTGGCTCATTGGTAGAGCATTTGCCTTGCATGCATGAGGCCCTGGGTTCGATTCCCCAGCACCACATAAGCAAAAAGAAAAAAAAGCCAGAAGTGGCACTGTGGCTCAAGTGGTAGAGTGCTCTCCTTGAGCTGAAGAGCTGAGAGATAGTGCCCAGACCCAGAGTTCAGGCCCCAGGACCCGACCCAAAAAATAAATAAATAAATAAATAACACTGAAAAGCAAAATAAACAGAAAACCTGCAAGTTCTAGGCCTCATCCTTTTAATTTCTATTTGCCCTTAATTTCCTCATGAGAATACAAAAACTCCTGAAAAGCTGAATTTGAATCTTTTTAATGCATGCATGCATTTATAAGTATTATGGATTTGAAAATGTAACTGGCATCCTAATTCCAATTACCCAAGGTATGAACAATTTAACCTTTCAGGGATAATTCCTTCTGTCTTGCAAAACAGCAAATCAGAGTCACCAAACTCTTAAGCTAAAAGTTACAAACATAGCTGTAATGCAAAATAATGACAGAATAGACATATAAACAGAAAATTGTGCTGACAAGGGAAAGACACAGGAGGAATAAAATCTATTCCCACAGTTCACATAGAAGTTTTCTAAGCAGAAAGAAAAGAATATCTGTCTAAGTCTAAGGTACAAAAGAAAATTGCTGCCTGACATTCTTAGAATCCTCAATATTCAGGAGGGTGAGATCAGAGGATCTTGGTTCAGAAGTTGGATCAGGCAGACAAATTCATCAGACTCTTACCTCCAATTAACCAAAAGACACAACTGGAGTACAGTTCAGGTTGTAGAGCACAAACCATGAGCCAAAAAGCCAACAGAGAGCTCAAGACATGAATTCAAGTCCTACTGCTCACTCACTCATTCACAGACAGACACAAGCACACACACACACACACACACACACACACACACACAAAGTTACTTTCTTATTGTAAACAAAGACACATGACTGATATTAAAGGTGAGGGCATTCCTTTCTTCAGGAAATATATATTTTGTCAAAGAATGAGTTGTGGAACTTCGTAGCAGGTACCACCTATTCCTGACTGTATCTTCTTTCTCTGGAGGACTTTCTCGCCACACTATTATTAATGTTGACTTTCCACAATTCCTTGTGATACCTTTCTCAGAAGAATTACTCCTGCTTTACAAGATCTACCTTACAAGAGATGCACTAGGAAGGTCTTGTTCCCTCCCCAGAGGGTAGCTCATTGACGATGACTGATATAAGGTAGAAGAGTCATTTGGGCTCCTTTGTCTCATGAAGACAACCTGCAGTGCCTTTTATGATCAAGTGATGCACATCCTTCTGATGTGAATGGAGAACTGACAGTGCACAGACAGTTCTGGCTCCAGTATTCCTGAATGAGGAGCGGTTCAGAGATACCTATCAATGAAAACTCCATATCATGACTTGATGGGTAGGGTTGGGAGACCTGGCAGAGAATTATGAAAGAGGTAACATTGCTCAAGATATAAGATATATTATACTCATAAACTGCTGTGCTGAATTGAAATGCTTTTGTACAACTACTTAAATGTAATAAGTAAATCAGTGAATAGAAAAACCCCTCCACACACAAAAAAAGAAATTCAGGAATTTATTCAGAAATGGATAATAAGCAAGAAAGTCATCACCTTTTGGGAAAGGACATCTTGATTTATTGCTGCATTTGACTGAAATCAATCTCAGACCTTGAGGCTGAAAGGAACAATTCAATAAAGAATCACTATAATTTAATGAAGCTTGTATACCTGAAATTATGTCAAGTGTTTTCACATTCCAATGCACATCTAACCTTCATATTTCAATGCTCATCTAGAGGGAGACATATTGACAATGAGTGCATTTGGGAATGCAGGAGTCCAGAAGCATAGAAAAATGGGATTAAAATATAGAGAATTAGCTAAAAATATATTTTGCCTTAGTAAATTTCCATTTCACAAACGCTTATGAAAGTCATCATTTTCCTAAGTCCTTGAGGAATCAATAATTGCATTAGATGAAAATGCTAAGATATGTATTGTGTCTTTTTCTCTATTTACTTACAACTTCCTTACTCAGATTGCTGTACTTACATTTTTTTCTAAGAACTCAGTGCCCCGGGAATGAAGATAATTTTCAAGCACAAAGATGTGATTTAAAACCTTTGGGAAAATGACTCCTTCATGTCCTTTTAGACAAAACCATCATGTGATATCTGGATATAGAAATGTTATTCCTTTATTAATTTTTATATTATAGTAATTTTAGAGTGACTTCTAATTATTGCTTTGATCTCCAGTAAAGTAACATATTTTAGCTAATGTTTCATTTTCTATGGTATATAGAGTTTTATCTAATTTTAATTTTTGGAAGAGATCATTTGCATCAAAAATACAATCTTTGAACTTGGAGATAATAGGTGTGAGTCACCATCTATCTTTGCTGATTTCTCTACTGTATGCCTCTTTTTTATTTTTCTCAGATTGTATTGATCAAAGAGAAATAGCTAGCTAGATGAGTAGATACTAGGTAGTATGAATGATGAATGGATAGGGACCAGAAAAAGAAAAGAAAGAAAGGAAAGAAGGAAGAAAGGAAGAAACAAAGGAAGGAAGGAGAAAGAATTTTTTTGTATGTGTCAATACTGAGGCTTGAACTTAGGTCCTGGGCACAGTTCCTTAGCTTTTTTTACTCAGAGTTGGCACTCTACCACTTGTTGAGCCATAGCTCTATTTCTGATTTCTTGGAGTTAGAATTTGGTGTTGGCTGGCTTTGAACCTCAGTCCTCATATCTCAGCCTTCTGAGGCTTGGATTTCAGGCATAAGCCACCAATGTCTAACTGGTAGGAGTATTGTTTAATGGTGATTTAGGGGAATATATTTAGCATAAATTGATTTGAGACTGATATATGAAGTGGGTAACAGAAGACTAGGCAAGAGGGTATTGCAAAAATCATAAAGATGAGAAGAAACATGTCGAAAGGAAATTTGAGTTTTAGAGTTGAACTTGTACAAAACATGATACAGTAAGAAATAACTTCAAAGTTCAAGGATTTCTTTCTTAAAGAATGTGTGGAATAAAGCAGTAGAAATATATCTATGCTAGTGTTCTGTTAAACATTATAGTGAATAAATTTTCAACTGCAGATTTGTGGCATAAATAAGTAAAATGAAATCAAGTTTTCACTTGGTTGAGTTAACAAGAAAAATCAATTGAATAATGTCTAGTTTGATCCTATACTGCAATCTCAGAGGAACCTATCCTCAAACCTATAAATGTAACAATTTGAATAATTGTTTTGCACATAAAACAGAGTTGAAAGAAGATAAATTGAGATGATTTGACCATGTCATGAATAGGTTTGTCCACTTAAGAAAAGCAGAAAACTCTTGAGAAAGAATTGTTTAGGTTGCAAAATGTATATTATCATAGTACAAAAAATGAACATATTACCAAGCTTTAAAAAGTTATCCCATGGCTGGGCACCAGTGGCTCACGCCTGTAATCCTAGCTACTCAGGAGGCTGAGATCTGAGGATTGCAGTTCAAAGCCAGCCAGGGCAGGAAACTGTGAGACTCTTATCTCCAATAAACCACTAGAAAACCAGAAGTGGTGCTATGACTCAAGTGGTAGAGCACTCGCCTTGAGCTGAAGAGCACAGGGAAAGCACCTAAGCCCAGAGTTCAAGCCCCACAACCGACCAAAAAAAAAGTTATCCCATAGTAAATATATTTCTTCTTTCAATAAGTGACAGCAAAAGAGGCCAGATTTGAAATAACTGAAAGTGACAATAACAAAGCTCTTAAATCTTCCTTTTAGGCTACTTTTTTCTTTTAATAATTATATGACTATATTATAATTATATGGAGCATGATAGAAAGATAGATGTCTGTCTCTCTCTGTGTGTATATATATATGTATATGTATATACATATATATGTATATATATGTGTATATATATATATGTATATGTGTATACACACACATACAATACAGAGCAATGTCACTAGATGCTTTCAGATATGTTGGATAATTCTTCATTCCATTTAGCCTGTGAATGTCTGGTTTTGATTTGATAGATGAAAACAAATACTCATTTTTATTGTTATTGTGAATGTGATTTGCGGAGGAGTTACAGTGACATGTCAGGTAAGGAGTACATTTCTTTTTTAACAGTGACATCTGTTTCCTCATTTTCTCCCAGTTTTTCCCTCCTGATCCTTTTCCTCCACTAGTTGTATAGTTCACTTTCAATATAGTGTCTAGTGAGTATCACTGCTGTATTTGTTCACCTTTTGGCCCGGGATTTCTGTTTAAATGCATGTATTTTAACAAGAACAAATGCTGAGATCAAGAACAAAGACTGAGTCCTTTTTATTCATTTTAAGGATTGTAAAATAAATGTCTAATAAAACTAAGAGGAAGTAAGAGAAAAATAAGTACATCCTTCCTTCTTTCCTTCCTTCTTTCCTTCCTTCTTTCTTTCCTTCCTTCCTTCCTTCCTTCCTTCCTTCCTTCATTCCTTCCTTCGTTTCTTCCTTCCTTCCTTGTTTCCTTTCTGTTTCCTTTGTTCTTTCCCTTCCTACCTATTTTCTTCCTTCTTTCTCTCACTTTTCTTTCCTTGCTTATTCAAAAGTGATCAGATGAAATAAATAAAGTAGGAATTCATGCAATGTAAGAGTGTAACACTGGCATGTCTATAGGACATAGAATTAGAACATGAGCAATGTAGGGAGCATATGCACACTGATAGAAAGAACAACCAAGTATGATGTTGGGATAGTGAGGAAATATGTAAACACACTTTTGGAGAAAAGAGTTGTTTTAGATTTGTTTAACACTGTAGAGATGTTTTAGATTTCTTTTTCATGCAAACTTGTGAATACATTGATGATTGATTGATCGATAGATATAGCCTATACCTTAGCTCTTCCCTCTGAGAGAACTTAAAAATAAAGAAGTTGGATAACAATAAGATACTCTAATGCCAAATCTTAATTTCTAAATATTACTCATCATTAACAGAAAACTAAGTTTTCTGGTTACTTCCAGGGTTGGGAAAAAAGTACAATATAATACTATACATATAAAAGTGCGCAAAGAATGATAGAAATATACTGTTCAAATGATCTATTGTTTTGTGACAACTACCGAAAACCTGAGTAGTTTGTAACAATTTTCTCAGCACACTGGGTTAAGATAAGTGGTTATTACTTGAGTATTCTCAGATGATTCCAGAGCATGATTCAATGCTGGTGCTGGGATCATCTGAAAGTCAGAGGAGGGGCTCAGAGCTGGTTTATTTAACTGATGTTTGATTCCTATTGCTGTGCAGGATTCTGACTTAAGTTGGTGCCTGAAGTTGTAGTTTCCACTCAACTTGAGGTATTTACTGAATAAAATTTTGGGTTTTTAAAATAAATTGTACGGGTACTGGGGATCACTCAAGGCTGATGTTCTACCATTGGAGACACAGTTTCACTTCCAGATCTTGGGTTGATAATTGGAAGTAAGAGTCTCACAGACTTTTCTACCTGAGCTAGCTTTGAACCATGATCTTCAGGTATCAGCCTAAGTGGGGAAGATTACAGGTAAGATCAACAAACACCCAGCTAAGAATTTTTATTTTATAAGGATTCAAAGGGCAAGAATTCAAGAGAACAAGTCAAAGGCTACAAGACTTCTTGTGTCATATTTGAGAAATAATAGTGTTACTATTATTATTATCAATATTTCTATAGCATTCTGTTGGTTACTAAAGGCAAACCAAAAGTCAGTGTAAGATAGAACTATGCAAGAAAGTATAAAATCAAAAGATGGGCCAACTATGCATGCTAGATATCATATTCAATCCTCTCTCTGGATTGAATATTTTACACTGCTAATCGGTAAAATGTATTAACAAACCCTTCTTTCTCCACCAAAACTAATATGAAAGGGTTTGAGACTTTAGTTTACTAGTTATATGCAGATAAAAGTCCTTAAATATAGATCTTTAAAATAAAGTTCTTCAGTTACATAAACACTTCTTTAGAGAAATTATGAATGATTTTAAATGATTGACCTAAAATTACCATACCAGAATCATGCAATCTAAATTGGAAGATTCAAATTACCAGATACCAGAATTTTTGTTGTTGGTGGTGCTACTTTGGGTTGAATTCAAGGCCTAGTGCTTCCTACTTAAGCCCTCTTCCATTTGCTACATACATGTAGCCCTTTGTTTGTTTAGTTATGTTCAAGACAGTATCTTGCATATTTGCCTACACCAGATACTAACATTTAATTAAGAATCTCATAGGAAAATAGAGTAATTATAAGACAGAATAAAAGTAATAAGCATGTAGAGAAGAATTTAAATGGTAGATCAGTGGATGACAAATATTTCTGTAAAAGGCAATGCTGTAAATATTTCAGTCTGTGGAGGTCATATATACTCTGTATTATATATCCCTTTTGTTTTCATTTTATAATCTCTAAATATATAAAAAAATTCTTTGCATGTCGACTATTTTAAAACAGACTGAGCTACATCTGACGTTAGGGCATGGTTTTCCTACTATATGTTATAATAATAATTAATAGGGACTAGAAATTTGAAAGAAATATAGCAGCATTGGTCATATAGCAAATAAATAGCATTTATTCACAATTTTCTACTTTAGTGTTCTTTGTTATATTTGAGACCTATACCTTAAATATATAGCTGTGAAAATATTTTTGGCTATTGTGTCTTAAGTCAAATTATGGCTTACAGCAATTATAAAACTAGTATACTGCAGTTGTGCAGAAAAAAGTGACTCTTCCATTTTTTTAGAGAATGGAAAAGTTGAATATAAGGGGAACGCATTTTAATATCAAGCCCAACCATAACATTTTCTATGATGCATTTCCCCTGTGTATATAATGTACTTTCATACTACTCCCTGCTAAGTTACTAAATATTTCACTTGAACTGCCGAGAGCTGTTCATCTACTGGGCAGTCTGCTGAAGAAGCAGATGCAAATTGTGCTCGGTCATCACGTTCCTGGACTTTCTAATGGACAAACTATAAAAGTTATTCATGCAGAGACTAGTGTTTTCCCTATTTGTTATTGAACCTGAAGTTAACTGGCAATAGATTGAGTACTGTTGAAGCTTTAAAATCTAAAATGTTGGATGGAAAAGTTTCTCAAGTTGTCTGTAAGGATGAAAATAAATAAATGACAATTATTCCTTACAGGATCCTAGAGAGCTTGACTTCCTGTGAGAGGAGAAGTTTTCCCTTAGGAAAAGAGACAGATGAACACTAGTGAGCACAAAAATCCCTGCTTGTGACTATTACATCAGAATTTAGTGGTGTTTCCCCAGAGAAGTTGCATGGTGGTTAAAAGTTAGACATCTGGGTATCTACAGTTTTGTTACATAGGGGAAATTGGACAAATTCTATGACATTTATTCCCTTATAGTATAACAGAGGAAAGAATGGCATCTTCTCACAAATTTTCTGAAAAAGAGTTAGCTAATATATTACAACCTCTTAGAAAAATGTTTGGGACACAATAAGAGATCAATAAATATGAACTGTTTTGTTATTAGTTTGTGGTCTTTAAAATGAGATTGAGTGTCAATGTAAAGTAAATAACAAAATATTTTTCAAGTTAAAAAGTGGATAAACTGAACATTTGTTTTTTGTTATTAATAAGTTTTTTATTGTGAAAATACCATGCAAGGTAATGAGTACACTTCTTACCAAGCATTGTTGCCTCCTCCTTTGTTTCCCCTTACCATCCTGAAGGTAAACAACTGAGCAGCAATTTAGAAAAATGGACTTAAAAATCACTAATTTTCAGGGTGATACAAATGAAAACTACCAAGTAACATGGTTGCATATTTGCTTCTATCAAGAAGATGAGGTGTGTAAATAGTGGTAAGGATGTTGGTAAAAGGCAAATTGTGGAAAAATATGCAAATTTCTAAAAAAGAAATGCACACGGAACTGCTTTATGATTCAGAAATGCAACTTCTGGGTCTAAAGCTAAGAACACTAAATCAGTACATTGAATAGATACACAAACTCAAATTTTATTACAACATTGTTCATAATGACTGCTGAATATCTGCCAACTGATGACTGAATAAACAAAATGAGGTATTTATGGAATACTATTAGTCCTGAAGCAAAAGGAAATGAAAGGAAACAAAAGAAAAGAAGGAAATCCTGTTATTTTTGACAATGTAAATGAAGCTGGAGGATGTATGCTTATATAAAAGAAGTTCAGAAAGACAAAAACTACATAATTTCATTTATATGTAACATCTGAAAAATATCAAACTCATAAAGAGAGGCAGAATGGGGGCTCCCATTGGACAAGAGAGGAATGGATGTTGTGGATAGATTTCAATTAGTATTATTCACACAAAAGATCTATTGAACAACAAAGAATTGTATACTTCTTCATTGCTAACAGATTTTAAGTGTTCTCACCACAAAAACATGGTAAGCATTCAACATATGTGCTAATTAGCTCAACTAATTCCACAATGTATACTTCTTTCAAAAATATCATGTTCTACAGTGTAAATACATATACTTTTGTCAATTATAATATTAAATTAAAAATATAGTAAAAATGGCAAAATATTTAGCTAAATATTTTTCTGGAATATGAGATTTAAAGGAAAGCTATATAAAAACATATATTATTATTCTTTCATGACATAACTCCTGATGTCATTCCTTCTTGAGTTTTACATTAGATAATTGAATGTTTGTAAGTGGCAATGATAATGGATATGTAACTCCCACAAGGAGGTGGAGGAGCTAATTTTAATCATGAAACCAATTCAGTTTATTTCATCCATTTGCCATTCATGAGATAAAAATTCAGTTATACAGATGTGAAAATTTAGAGGCAAATTACTCACTTAAAAGTATTGTCTAATTAAACATTTTATTTAAATCATGCTTACTGATAGTTTGGCTAAACTGAACTTATACTTGTTTTTTATATTACAGAATACTGACAGCTACTAAATGACACATCAGAATTATTATTTCTTGACATGTCTATGACCAAAGTTACAGAGCAAGTCAAAATTTTTCTCAACTTTCTTTATCAGCCTTACAAATATTTCTCTACTGATATATGACCAGAGAAGTCACAACCTGTGTGTCATTAGCTTGTTCCAGAGTGCATCCTCCAAAATTACCTTCCTTGCATTGTACTCCTAAACTGATATCTTGACTTAACCCCTTTTTTGTGCAATTACTCAAAGATAATTTTAATGACAAAAATAATTTTCTTTAATTATCCTCCACAAAATGCTCAGTCGCTCCTTTTCCTAGTAAACAGTGTACACAGAAAAAAAAATCTTTCTAGTTTTACTTCCCTTCCCTATCCATTCCTATTCACCAGCTCCAGTCACCAAAAAGGAAAATGAGGGGAAAGTTCCCAGTTACAAAGCCAACAGTCTTCTGTCACAATGTGAAAAGACTAAATACTAACTCTCATCTCTGAGAATGTGTGGTTGTGGAGATGACAAGGGACTACACTAAAAACACACAAAAAAGAAAAGAAAAAAGGAAAGCAAAGAAGGGCAAAAGAAAACCACCATTGAAGACTATTTTAGTTCTTAGAGATTGAATTTTTCTTTCAGCAGCTCAGGCAGGTCAAGACATTGCACTTTACCACTTCTTACATCAACACAAAAGGCATTGGTAAAGGTGTCTAGCCATGGATGCACAGGGAAGCACTCTGAGAGATCCAAGGCACAAAACAGCTTGCTGACTATTGGTTGCTAGTTTTAAGAGAAACAGGTCCCCACATCAGTGGATTCTGGCTATTTGTGAGATTATTGTATTTATTATCACTACATTCAACCTCTTCCTTGAGCTCAAAAAAATCTGTGCATAAAGTGGAGCCCTGCAAGGAAACATGAGATTGGATTCATTAGGGGCAAGTTTGTGCTGACAGTGCTTCAGGACAGTTATACCATAAGAAAATAAATTTTATATCTTTGCTGTTTGCGACATATGCCATATATCCCAATAAATGCCAGACTGGTAAGATTAGATGAAAAAAATAATGACAAAGCGGAAAAAAACATGTGCTTTTTATATAGTGCATCATTATTCTCTCCTGAAAGCTTATAAAGTCATACTATTTTTAATCCTCGTATTACAGTTGAAAAAAACTGTACACTGAAGTATTTAGTAACTGTTCAGGCCACTTGTTTTGAATTAAGTAATATCATTTCACTAGATAATTACTATGGAGATGAAAAGTTTTCCTACAGCTCAGAAGAGGAAAAAATAACTATTTTAAACTAAAATAGTAATGGAAAGTTTCCTGAATTAAAATTATCCATGAGAGCCACCTAATCTTTGGTAAGGGGGCCAAAAACATAGGATGGAAGAGCTGGGTACCGGTGGCTCACATCTGTAACCTAGCTACTCAGGAGGCT
Source organism: Dipodomys ordii (assembly GCF_000151885.1). Classification (NCBI taxonomy): domain Eukaryota; kingdom Metazoa; phylum Chordata; class Mammalia; order Rodentia; family Heteromyidae; genus Dipodomys; species Dipodomys ordii. The sequence continues at coordinate 1,699,044 of NW_012267327.1, forward strand.
GAGATCTGAGGATAGAGGTTCAAAGCCAGACAGGGCAGGAAAGTCTATGAGACTCTTATCTTCAATAAACCACAGAAAACTGGAAGTGGTGCTGTGGCTCAAGTCATAGAGCACTAGCTTTGAGCTGAAGAGCTGAGGGACAGAGCCCAGGCCCAGAGTTCAAGCCCACAACCGACAAAAAAAAAAAAAAAAAAAGATGGAAGAAAGACAGCCTCTTCGGTAAACGGTGCTGACAAAATTGTTTAAAGACTTATAGAAAACTAAAGTTGGATCCTTGTATATCACCCTGCAGCCGAATCAACTCCAAATGAATCAAAGACTTTGAAGTAAAAGCAGATACCCTGAAAACTTTACAGGTAGGAATAGGAGAAAATCTAGGCACCTTGGCACAGGTCGATTTTTTTTTTGCCAGTCCTAGGGCTTGAACTCAGGGCCTAAGCACTGTCCCTGAGCTGCTTTTGCTCCAGGCTAGTGCTCTACCTCTGAGCCAAAGTACCACTTCTGACTTTTTCTGTTTATGTGCTACTGAGGGATCAAAAGCAGGGCCTCATGCATACAAGGTAAGAACTCTACCACTGAGCCACCTTCCAGATCACAAAATTTTCTTTAAAAGACCAGGAAACATAACAAATCAAAGAAAGGTTGTACAAATGAGATTGCATGAAACTGCAGCGTTTCTGAATGGCAAAAAACATAGCTAGCAAGATCAAGAGTAAACCCATGGATTGAGAGATCTTTACTAGCCATACAATGGACAGGGGCCTCATATCTAAAATGTGCTTGGGGGCTGGGAAGGTGGCTCAGTGGCAGAGCGCTTGCCTTGCATGCATGAGACCCTGGGTTCGATTCCTCAACACCACATAAGCAAAAAGAAAAAAGCTGGAAGTGGCACTGTGGTTCAAGTGGTAGAGTGCTAGCCTTGAGCTGAAGAGCTGAGGGACAGCACCCAGGCCCAGAGTTCAGGCCCCACGACTGGACCCAAAAATAAAATAAATAAATAAAATAAAATATACTTGGAACTCAAAAAATTAATCCCCTCAAAACAAATCCTCAAAGAAACAACCACCACATTAATAAGTGGGCCAAAGACTTAAAGAGAGACTTCTCTGAAGAGGAAATAAGAATGGCCAACAGCTACATGAAATGCTCAACTTCTCTAGCCAGAAAAGAAATGCAAATCAAAACAACATTGAGATTCTACCTCACCCCAGTTAGAATGGCTATCATTAAGAAATCAAATAACTACAGATGCTGGAGGGGATGTGGTCAAAGGGGAACGCTACTACACTGTTGATGGAAGTGTAAACTTGTTCATCCTCTCTGGAAAGCAGTATGGTGGTAACTCAAAAGACTACACATAGAGCTACCCTATGACTCAGAAATCCCACATCTGTGCATTTACCCAAATGATCACAGACAAGGCCATACTAAAGCTATCAAGACAACTATGCTTACTGCAGCATTATTCACTATTGCTAAGATATGAAACCGACCCACATGCCCCTTGGTAAATGAATGGATCAAGAAAATGTGATAGATAGATAGATAGATAGATAGATAGATAGATAGATAGATAGATAGATAGATAGATATAGTACCCACGTATATAATGGAATTCTATGTCTCTATCAGAAAGAATGACACCACCTCATTTTTAAAGAAATGGAAAGACTAGGAAAAAATTCATATTAAGTGAAGTAAGCCCAACCCCAAGAAACATAGGTCTCATGGTTTCTCTTATTTGCAATAATTAGTATATGTATAGGATAATCTTAGCAGATGAGTAGAATAGCTCAATAGCTATGTACATATGACCATATAAGATGATGCTAAGTGAAATGAACTCCAAGATATGGATACAAGAAGTTTTTCTTTGTTGTTGTTTTTAATGTTGTATGTGATTTTTTTTGCTTCTTTTGAGTGTTCTTCCTCCTATGGTAAATCCCCCTTGTCACTGTATTTGATTTTAGTGCCCTCGTGTTGTATATACATTTATTTGAATTAGGGAAGAGAAGGGGAACAACCAAATGGTAGGACAAAGGACAAAGGGGAAATCAATGCAACAGTGACACACACAAGACAATGTGTTGGAAATTATCTGTACAACTTGGGGAGAAGGCTGGTGGTAGGGAAAGTAGGAGAAAAATGAGGGAAGGGGTAAGAAGTTTGACAAGACATGTATTTATTACCTGACTTATGTAAATGTAACCCCTCTGTACATCACCTTGACAATTAAAAACAGAGAAGAAAAAAGAATTATTTCTGGTTTTGACTTGTATATTCCTATAGATTTATATTTAATGACATCACCAAAAATGTAAATGAGTGTCCTTCCCATTAACAGAATGTGTATAGATAATATTGATTGTCAAGTACATCAAGGGACTTTTCTGCTGCCTCACAGATTAAAAGAAATCCATGGTTAAGAAAAGTTAGAAACTAAGTTTGCCTTTTCCTTGATAAAATGAGAGTGAAAGGAAATGTAAAAAAATGTAAAAAAATAACTATTTTACTAGATAATTATTTTATGTTAATGCTTTCTGTGCACCAATTAAAACTGTGTCTCTTACCATTTGGAAAACAGTACTCTGCAGGATGTTTTAGGGGAATGCTAAAATTTTAATTGGGACTTGCTATTTTTTGCACTGCTGGAAATCAACTTCAGGACCTCCCACATATTACGACAGTGCTCTGGCAGTGAGCTACATCCCAGCTGAAATTTTTCATAAGGACAGAAAAGAGACCGTATTTATTTTTAACTCAAAAGTCTATAGTGAAGAAGTAAGACACCAAAGTGAGTATTTGACTGGTGCATTAGTATTAAATCACAAAGAGGGTAAAATGTCTGGTGAGCTATGTCAATCACATAACACCAGGTCTTAAATTTCAGGCTTAGCAAGATAAGCTGCATGCAATAGACACCATGAAAAGATTTGAAGGCAGAGACATGCACACAATTTATGATACTCTGCACAGGCTAGGTCACAAATCCAGAGAGGAAACACCTGGAGGGTGGGGAAGCAGTACACTGACACCACATCAATACAGAGGAATGTGCCTGCTGTTGCTCTGAGTGGCAAAGACTAGAAAGAGGAAAAGTGTGAACAACGTTTGATGGTCTGCATGACAAGCATTCTGTTTGCACTATTGAGGTCAAGAAAAATTCAAAATGAAATTAGTGTCCCTGCAAAGATAACTTTTAGCTTTTTCAAACAATGATGTTTGAGAGGACCATGTGGTAATAGGAGCATGATACTTAATGGCAAAAATAGATTCTCTTCTGATGACATAAGTGAAGTCACAAAATAGAGCTAGTAGTCTGGAAAATATTGCAGAGGGTGTAGGTAGGGAGAAAGTTGAGGAGAAGACGCCTGATGTTTTGGATGAGCATACTGACCTATCCCAATGGTGAAGGAGAATGTGGATGATTCACACAGTTGAGGGCTGGGATGGAGGTGGGGGGTAGAGGATGCCAGAATATAGGGAAATATCTTAGGAATGATAAAGAAAAGAGAAATTCAATGGAAAATGGGATTCTCTAGTGTCCAGGGATCCACAGAGGTCAAGGAGAGTTTGAAAATTTAAAATACTACATTTGACAATCAATATCATCCTTAGAATGCACAATTGTGAAGACATACAAAGATGAAAATGGGAAAATAAATGAATAGTATAGGGAAGAAGAAGGAATAAGCTTTAATTAAATACATGAATTCCTTGTAGTATCACAATTTTACCTTCTAAACAAAAAGAAAAATTCAAGTATCATCCAGGCAGAACTATGATGTAATGAGCATATGTTTTCTCGTCAATTTGATGTGATGATATTTTTCAAACAAGTACTCATTGTCTCATAAATGATTTGGTGAATTATCTATTTATTCATCTGATATTTACTAAGTATCTACTGTCTGTCTCTCAATACATTAGGTCCTAGAGTCACAGTTTCATAGGCTACATCTCCTCCCTAATTCATGTGCTCCTTCATTCTCCCAGAATAATGGAGATTTATAATGATCAATTAATTGCTTAGGATCTCCAGCAAAGAACACAGAACCCAAATCTTCTGACACAAGTTTGCTGGATATGACGTTGTAAATGTTCCTTATTAAACATAATCAGAGAAGCCAAGAAGAACTTAGGAATCATTAATAATAATAAAAATAATAGTAGCAATAATAAATTGAAGTTTTAAAAGTTCATGTGCCCTGCAGGGATAATAATCTTTTCCCTCAAGCACTGACCTCTACTCGTCATTTTCATCATATCTGTCCTTTCTAAATCAACAATTGTGGACATCATTAAAAGCAAAAATTATCTGACTCAAACAGCCTTCTATCACACATAGGTTGCGCTCTTTTTCTTAACAGTAATACAAATGTATGGTGAATAAATAGTAAAGGGAACTACTAATGAGTGTGTGGCAGGTAAAATTAGCCCCTAAAATATAGACCATAGTTGGCAATCAGTAGCTTAGAGGATTGGATATAGTCAGTGATTTGGTTATACTTGGGCTAAGTTTAAATGAGGTAAGTGGGTGGTTTTATATTGTTTTGCATTTTATGATATTTTAGAGCTGTTGCAAAGAGACATTAATTAGTAGCAACACACGGAGGCATTTTCTCCATAACCCCTTGCATGCTGGAATTTGTATATAGAATGATCTAGAAACCTCTCACATTCCCATCTTGTTCTCTACTGTCAAAATACCTAAGCCTTTGCTTACTAGTCTAGCACAAAAAAGGTTGTTGACAGGTAGAGATGAATCTCATACCAAATGCTGCAGTAGGAATATTATGATGGCATTACACGTACACATTAGAACACATTAGAAGGCAATCATGTTAGGCTTTTTGAAAAAAATATGAATGATTTCAGTTTAGTCTACTAAAAATACTATTACATTAATAGTTACAAAGAATTCCTTTGATCAGACTCCAAATGCTGTCATGTCTTCAAAAGCTTATACGGTCAGAAGGATTAAAGCCCTAACTGCTTGACCTAGACGTCAGGCTTCCATGGTCAGACTTTGCTGTCACTTCAATTTCACATCCCAGTGCTCCTGTCTTGCTGTCTTTATACACACTTGGTTGTTTTGTGTTTCCCTGGTGACTTTACTTGCCTTCCTACTCAAATATTACCTAATTTCTCCCTGTACCTTAAATTTCTCCACAAAACCTTTTAGTATATAACACTTCAAAATGAGTTCTTTCTTCTCCTAAATCATAATTAGCTTCACCATTTGGTGATGACATTAACAAAATCATGGCATCTATGACAGTCACAAAACAATAACTAGCTTTCACTGAATGGAAATTTTTGATGTCTTTCTCTTCTCTAGTTTGAGCTCCTCCGGGCTTGTCCACCCTCCACTCCTCCACTTTTTATTTCTCTTATGGATTGCATCCTATTCAATTCATAAGGCCTGTCTTTCTATGTTTAATCTCTAACAAAACATATTGACATTATTAAAGACAAAAATATGCAAACCATGTTATTGTATAATCATATGGTGATAAACTGCAGTTTTCATAAAGGAATCAAACAATAAATTTACATATATACAGCATATAAATACACACATGCATCATATACACACGAGAGCTTGTCAACTCAAACCTATTATCATCCTCACAAAAAAGTCCTAGATTTCGAGTCTTCAAATACAAACATTTTCTTATCATTGTCATGGTAACTCAAAGTCATTATGCTGCCAGAAATGCAGAAGAGAAAGATTTCTTAGTAATCTTTGTCTCTACCAAACCTCTGATTTCCCAAACAAAACCCACTATTCAGCAATTGCAACTTGGATTCCTTCCAACCAGAGTATGGCACTTTTGCCCTCAAAAACCAATGCTGTGATGAAACTCTCTCCATTCGATTTAATTACTGAGCCTTGTTTAGAGTTTTCTACTGACAGGTAGTTTTCTATTGGAACAATGTGCTACAGAGCTGACACAAGTAGATTTATACATGGGGATAAATCTTGACAAAACAGTACACAACGGTTCAATTAGCCTGCTTCAGGGAAGCCTGATGTAATTGCAAAAATGCAATCACTTCAGCAGAGGTTATACGTTTTGAACCTACCTTTATTATCTGAGAATAAATGTATCAAGATTAGATGTTGCTTTAGTAACTAAATTCAATAAGAAACTAACCAATGCAAATGCTGAGTAATAATTGGCAGTATAAAAACAAGTCTAGTAGCTGCTTAGACCTCCAAGCTTAAATGATAATAATATTCAGGAATTCCAAATCAGTACTTTTTTTTTTTTGCTTTAAACCCTATTCTTGGAATTTAATGTAGGAAAAAAGGAAGTAAGGAGCAATGGGAGTTTGTTAGGCTAAAATCACTGTCAGATTTTGAAAAGTCTAGTTTGATAGCATATAGGTAGGTAGACTCCATCATGTGGTTAAAGAAGTTTTCTATTTTTTTTTTCTATGAAAGGAGCAAGAACTTTTTATAAAATGACAACCTTAGCCAGGTACCAGTGGCTCACATCTGTAAACCTAGCTACTCACAGGCAGGAAAGTCCATGAGACTCTTATCTCCAAGATAACAGACATTCTAGTATTCACTTTACCACACTTTGCTAACAAGATAATAGTACATAGGAATTTTAAGGTAAATTTCAAGACATCAAGCTTTAAAATATAAATCAGCATTTTAATTTTTTCAAAGACATGCTTAAAATTATGAACCTATAAAACCACTATATGTCAAAAGACTTACTGGGCACTGGTGGCTTACACCTATGAAACAGACGGAGCCGGATCCAGCCAGATGGAACCGGATTGTACCGGATCAAACCGGTTTGAGCCGGGTCCAGCCAGATCGAACCGGATCAAACTGCGGATCAAACCGGTTTGAGCCGGATCCAGCCAGATGGAACCGGAACCGGATGTCTTTGGACTCAGAAAAATGATACAAATAGCATGGTGTTTTGACATGCTGAGGTAGAGAAATAGTCTTGATATCAAGGTCTTTCTGATTAGAAGAAAAAAGGGTTTTTCTCCCTGAAGTTCCCTTACTTGATGGAGGAAAGCTCTTTCAAAAGAAATGTAACTGTTTAGAATCTCTTTCTTGAAATCCCATTACGCAAAGATTAAGCTCATCTTGCAGAGCAGGCAGACTTATCACTAGATCTTGACTGAATTTGTCACAGCTCTTGTTTATTCTTCATCTCCCAAAGAGAATACCAATACACTCTCTCTTCTTTAGATATCTGATACCACACAAATCATTTACTGCTCCTCTCAATTTACCTACTGCACCCTTCTCCCCTTTTCCTTATGAAGAGGAGGCATAGCCTAAACCATGCAGCTTTTCTTTGAGTTTCACATAGTATATGACCCTTGTACTTACACAAATCTATTAACTTTGTGTACCTTTTCTCCTGTGAATCTGTCTGCTGTCAGTTCATTTCAGTGAATTTACAGAAGGTGTAAAGCACACAGGATGAGCCCTACAGTGTTCCTTAAATAGTGGATGTAATGAAAGAATGAATGAATACATGACAACTTAGTGCAATCTATGGTAGAAAAGTCTGCATTGGTGCATGAATTTAATTAACTATTCCAGTCTCCATATAGGAAGCAGCAAACCACAGGTTTCCATGTTCACAAAGAAGTAAAAGTACATGTCTTACTATTAGTAGAGAAAAGCTACCTAAAACCGAGTTGAGTGTATATGTGCGTGTTTGTGTGTGTGTGTGTGTGTGTGTGTGTGTTTTCAACAGTAATCTCACACAAATTCCCAATAAAGTAAATGAAGATAAAAGAACAACCACCCAACACTTCCCTGCCTCATAGGTATGCTAGTAGCTTTGATTAGCTAATATTTGTAATGTACTTTGAAGATGAAAAGTGCTAAACATTTTCTAACAGCCCTGTAAAGGCAAATCTGTGAGGTCTTATGAAAATTGACAGAAATTAAAGACTGACAAACTACACAACTTTTTTTAAATGCTTAGCCAAGACTTTGCACTTTTTTTTTACTACTTTATGTTTTATTTTATTGGTAAAGTGATGGACAGAGGGGATACAGTTACATACGTAAGGTAGTGAGTCCATGTCTTGTCTAACTTGTTACCCCCTCCCTCAATTTTCTCCCTCTTTCCCTCTCCCCTCTAATCCCCACCCCAAGCTGTATAGATCTTGCACAGGTTCCCACTTTGTCCTTTGTCTCACCATTTTGTGCTTCCCCTTCCCTTGCCTAGTTCAGATAAATGTATATACAATACCCATGGTACCAAAATTGAACACAGTGAAAAGAGCAGATAAACCATAGTGGAGAAACACAAAAGACAGAAGAAATCAAGGCTCTGCATTAAGAGAGGCCAGATGGGAGGAATATGACTTTGTCCCTAGGAGAGAGTCATACCAATCTATGCCTTGCTCCCAAGCCTGCCAATACACTGGCTGTAGATATGTTTAATTTAAAGCTTCAAAGATGGTATGCCCTGTAACAGCATGTCAATCAATGTTTTATTAAAGCCTATGGATTACTATGCAGAAATATGCAAATCACAATAAAACACACACAAGTGGACTCATTGCAGCTCTCCCTCAGTGGAGTAATGATGCCAGCTTTGTCTTGGCCAGTGGGGTAGAACTTAAATACAGGTGGGCAGTTTTACTTCTTCCTTGCCCATGGACACTACAGAATCTTCCACATATTTCCTTCCCCATCCAGATGTGCAAATAGTCGCAGTTTCCTCCACTGACATTTCTTAGTTGCATTTTAAGTGAAGTAAACCAGGCCCAAAGAAACATAGGTCCCATGGTTTCCCTTATTTGCAATAACTAGTATATGTCTGAGTCAAGCAGAAAAGGTCAGATAGTTGATGTTAGGGGAATGAACCCCAACATAAGTATTCAAATGTTTTTTTGTTTTTTTTTCATGCAATTGTTTCTATCATATTTATAAGATGATTTCTGTGTTGCTTTGTATGTCCCTTCCTCATATAGTGCTTTCACTATATTTGATGTTGGTATAATTTGTGGAGGGGAAGGGGAAAAAAATCGTTTAACTAGTGATACAGGTGGACCCACTGCAGGAATGAGATGTACAAGTCGTTATGTCGAAAAACGAACTTAACAACTTTCCTGGGGGGTGGGGGGAGAACCGTGTTGGGGGAGGGGAGGAGTTTGGGAAGGGGAAACGAGGAGGCGACAATGCTTGATAAGAAATGTACCCGCAATCTTGCCCATGTAATTGTAACCCCTCTGTACGTTATGCTCACAATAAAAAAAATAGAAAAGAAAAAGAAAAAGTGGCTTTTCTAAATGCCTTTCCCTTTGTTGACTTTAATTATACGCAGCCTAAGAAGCTTGCCTGGCCAGATAACGTTAAAAGGGCTTACACACCATAGCATTACTGGCCCACTTGTCTACCAGTTAGCAAGCTTGGATTTAATACTTTTAAGCTTGTCTCTGTCTGCTCAATTTATTTACTCAGAATTTATTTATATGTATAAACTAGATATCCAATTTAAGAACCAAAACAATGACTTCAATTCCAGTGTGGTTTTTTTTCAGCTATTTGGTCAGGATATTAGCTGAAGTTTACTGAGTTTTATTTTCAATGGATAGGGGGAAAAGTGACAAATCCTCTGTACAGAGTATTGGAATGATGAAAAAATAATATCAGTTGAAATTGAAAGCAAACAAAAAGAAAAAAGGGAATAGAAGCAAGGATTGGAGAAAATGTAATTCTCAATGTGATTCTAAAAATGACTGTATTTTGTTTAAAATAAAGAATATATAGAAAAAGCGAATAGAAAATCAGTTTATTTAACTGTCTTTTTTAATTTATTTTGGGGGGGGCGGGTCTGGTCGTGGGGCCTGAACTCTGGGCCTGGGCGCTGTCCCTCAGTTCTTCAGCTCAAGGCTAGTGCTCTACCACTTGAGACACAGCGCCACTTCTGGCTTTTTTCTCTTTTTTGCTTATGTGGTGCTGAGTAATCGAACCCAGGGCCTCATGCATGCAAGACAAGCGCTCTACCACTGAGCCACCTTCCCAGCCCCTATTTAAATGTCTTGAAAGTGAATTTTCAGCTACTAAGAAAGAAGCAGTTGAACCTTTTTTTGTCATTAAAATATTACTTTGTATTTGAGACTTGTGGTGAAAAGGTTTTGCTGTTGTGCATTATATGAAATAAATGTTATAATAAATAAATGATAATGTTATATTTTATAAGTTCTAAAGAACTGGATAGGTTTTTAAGGCTCAGAGCTTTTTATAAATATGTCAGTCAAACATCTGTGATAAAATAAACTGGAATTGGCATGATTTCACATTACTCACACCTGGAACATTTAGCATGTAGAGATCCAGTGGGTATATTTTGTTTTATTTATGAATAAGAGAGCACATATGATAATCAACTCTTCAATGTTTTAAGCACTGAATTTTGAGGAATGAATGACTAAATGTGACTTAAAGATTGCAACAAACACTAAAAAATGTTAGTTTCATTAGGTGTTTCAAATAATGGAATTCCTTGGAGAAAAAGAATATAATACTGTCCCATCTACATTTCAATGAATAAACTGGTGGTAATGGGAATAATAATCACCATTGTTTCTTACAGTGTAATAAAAAACCATTTTGTAATCTTTCTTTTCACACTAAAACAACTTGTAAACAAATAACCCACTTAAACAAAATAAACAATTGAAGGGAAGATGACTTTTTTAAATCTAGTAATCCTGACTATTTTTTTCTGTTTTATTCATCAGTTTGGAATTGAGAGTGGATAATCAAAGATTTTTTTTTCTGGGCACCTGTGGCTCATGCCTAGCTATTCAGTAATCCTAGCTATTCAGGAGGCTGAGATCTGAGGATTGTGGTTCAAAGACAGCCTGGCAAGACTCCGGTTAATTACCAAAAATGTCAGAAGTAAAGCTTTGGTTCAAATGGTGAAGTGCTAGTCTTGAGCACAAGAAACTCCCAGCCCAGAGTGCAGGCCCTGAGTCCAAGCACCAGGACTAGCACAAAAATATTATTTTGTTGCAAAATTGTATTAGTTCATCGTATGCAGCCATGTAACACGTGAGTAATTCTTCAAAACTGAGTATTTCTTGTGTAGTTATTTCTTCAATCTCTTCTACCTCTTCCAATAACTATAATGGTCTTCAATACTCTAAGTAAGTATAGGGAATAAAAGAACCATAGATTTTTAACTTATTTATTGAAATATAATTTTCCAAAAACATCTGTATTACAAATGGTAACTAAATACATTTTTCATAGCAACAGTATTATAATTGGTAGCTATATGTACTGAAGCCATTTCAATTGTCTCTATATTGTGTATATGCATATTTAACTAGTTTTATAGGAATAATATTAGCAAAATAATTATTTTAAGTGTTTTGCTTACTAGTTGGGTACTGGTGGCCTAGGCATACAATATTAGCTACTCAGGAGATTAAGATTTTAAGATTAAGATTTGGCTAATTAGGAAGATTAGGGTTTTATTCTAGTCTGAATACAATATTGTGAGACTCCATCTCAATCATTTATTTATTTGGGATAATTTCAGAATTATAGTCCAAGACTTTAATTCTAAATTAGTTGTCTATCTAGTCCATTGTTTTATTAAATTAAGTTTCTAATGTTAAGAATATTTACCAAATAATTGTGACTTTACTGAAAATATAATCATGGATGACAGAGAAAGATCTTCCAGTTAATTGGAATGAGTGACATTATATTCAACATGTCCTGTCAAAGTATAAATGCATTTGTGCACACATCAAAGTTGTACTGGCAAATAGGATTGTAAAGATCATATGACTTAAACAGGGAGCAATAACAAAGCTATATATGAATCAGCAAGATGCAGAGATTTAGGAAACTGGAAGTCTTAGGAAACAGACATCACTAGTTTATTGAAACTTACCACATGATAAACACCTTTTTTACATACCATAATTCTTTCTTTAGTCTTCATGAGGTAAAATATTTTGAAAATATTAATTAATGAGGTTTCTATTCTCAGCATCATTTCCTTCTGTCTTCTGGTCAGTTTCTTACAAATCAGTCATATGAAATTCTGTATTCATAGGAATGATGGCACATATAATCACAAAATCCAAGACATATTCTTGGCTTCTGAACTTCAAAAATTTAAGTGTCATAGGAATGCGCACAACTCATGCAAACTAAGTAGACTAAATAAAATGAAGAATGAGAGAAAGGGCTATCAGTCTCTAAGTACTAAAATGGAAGAAAAGAAGAGAGACAGAGAATATAGTGAAATGGGGAAAGGTCAGTGCTAGGATTAGTCTACATCTTCTGTGTAATCTTGGTTTCTCGATGGCTAAAAGTAAAGAAGAGGAAAATTCTTTATTTTGTACATGGATGAAACTTAATAGGTTTAAGATTTCTCTTGTGGCACTCAAAACAGCTTGCTAAGTAATTGTCATGATTATTATAATACAGTGAAGAAACTAGAATTCAGAAGTTAAATTCATTTGGCTAACCTCACACTCTGAATAAAGCAACTTACTAGAAGTTTTTGTTCAGGTTTGATTATATCAATTAGTTTTGATCTTAGTGACAAGATAGATAAGATATGACAGGATATGATAGAGACCTATGCATAGGTGTAGGTATAGGCATAGATATACAGATAAATCTCTTGCTCCTCATCTTCTGTAGGAAGAATTTTGTTCTTTTGAAAGGTTTTTGACCTACACAAATTATCTGAATTATAAAATAAACAAACAAAACTTCTAAGCAATTCAGGAAAGGAATAAGCAAGATAAATCACATAAAATATTTAGGATCATAATTTTCTCTGGGTCTTCAAAAGGTCTTAAATGCTCATATAAAATCTATAATCACAAGCATGATTCAACATCAATTTCCAGCATTTAATATGGTTTATTTATACTAGAAAATATACTAGAAATGTATTCAATAGCTATGCAAACGAACTTCCCCCATGAGTCAACCTCTATAAATCTCTAAGCAACATCTAATCCTTTATCAGAGATAGAATTTCTTCTTCATTTAAGCAATGCCAATGGATCTGTATCAAAGAAGCTATTCATAGGGCTTAGCGATGCCACTCACTCCACTATGAACAAAGGCACATCTTTTTTGTTCCATTTTAATTTTACTCTCAGGCAATCACCAAGTAGGATAGTCCTTTAGACATTTTTTAAATCTTACAATATGATATCAAAGGCTTTATTTAAATATACTGATAATGCACATGGCAACATACATTATATGTAGTCTTACATTTTTTATTTCCAGTTTTTCATTCATGCAAATGTTTCATTCTCTCAGTTACCAAACATCAAGTCTCTATTTTTCTAATAATTCAGGCCAAAGAGTTTTCATCATTTCCAATAAATATTTTTAACTTCTCTGATGTATAAATGTCCATATAAATTTAACTAAATGGTTAAATGTAATTATTACAAAAATGGTTTTCAATCTTTCTTTTCCCTGACTTTACAGTATTTACAATGTGATTTTTAAGGATACAGTTAATTTCTCCAGTATTTATTATGGGTTGGCATTTGGGTTAGCCAGTTCTGAGTTGAGGATTTCAGTGTTTCTCAACCATGCAAATTTAGGTGGAGAAATTGAATTAAAATTATCAAGTTAATGTATCTAATTCCAACCTAGAAATATTTACTTGCTCTCAACTAACAACCTACCATGTTAAGCTACTGTTACAATGTCATATAATAGAAATGTAAGTAATCATAATGTCGCAGATGACCATATAATTAATTTTGTTCTTTATGCAGCTCACTAGCTTTTCAGAACTGAAGCGTTTCATCCTAAGAAACATGTAGATTCATGTTATGTAATAACATAATAAAAATAAGAGAAATAGAGAAATGAAATACAAGTTACATTTTAAGTTGGTAAACTATCCCTTATATAATGTTGCCCAATCCTATATTTATAGCTCAGCATCCAAATGTTCTGAAAACTGAAGAAATTGGCTGGAATGTACTCCTGGACAGAAAAATCTGGGCTGAACAGATATGAAGTTATTTATAGTTTCTGCTTATACCATTGAGTGTGACTATTTGTTCATGTTATTGAAGAAATATTTATGATTACATGGTTCTGCTCTAAATCCTGCAAGGATATTGGATAATACGGAATATATGTACTGCATGAATTTTCTAAAAATTCTGAACAGACATATCATAAGTAAGAAGATTGAATCTATGATTTAAAAAAAAAAATCGCCTGTCAAGGAAAGCTCAAGGACCAGATCACTTCATGGCTGAATTTTATCAAATCTTTGAGAACAGATTGTGCCAATTCTTCTCGCTACAAAATACTGGACAAAAGGGAATACCTTCAAACTTAGGAGGTTATTCTGAATGTTAAAGACATTGTATAAAAGGAAAATTACCATTCAATAGTCAGGATAAACATAGTTTATCGATACAAGCAACCTAAATCCAACAGCATGTTAAGGTGAAATTGGTCATTTTCAAGTGGGATTTAGTCTAAAAATTAAAGAAGAAATTACACTATTTTATAAATAATTTCTTTCAGAAGATAGAGAAAACATACATCCTCACTGACTCTAAAAGGCCAGCTTTACTCTAACAAAACAAAAATCCAGAAAAGATATTACAAGGGAGATGGGGGTGGGGAATATTACAGGTCAACATCTCTACTGAATACAAATACAAAACACTTCAATGAAATGTAGTAAGGCAAATTCAACTGTCCTCTAGGTTGCCAATTGCCTAAAGGCAGAACCCAGTCTTCATCATAGCTCTACTCTCAGCATCTAGTGCAGTGTCTAGATCATAGCAAATGTGCAAGAAATGCTGGAGGAAGAAAGAATGGCAGGAAAGAGAAGGAGACGGGGAGGGAAGGAAGCAATAAGGAAGGAAGGGAGAAGGAAGGGAGGGAGGAAGAGAGGAAGGGAGGAAAGAAAGAAGGAAGGAAGGAAGGAAGGAAGGAAGGAAGGAAGGAAGGAAGGGAAAATAGATTACTAAGGCTATGTCAAATAAAGCAGAAATATAGGGTGAAATATACATAAACATTTCCTCTAACTCAAGGCACCCAAGACTTTCTCTGACTGAAAATATTTAAATGTTACTAATGTGCAGATTGGATTTGCATTTGCCTCATTGATGTTTTGCAAGCAAATATACAAATCTTCCTTTCCTTGTATACACAAGTACCTGGGAGCTGGAGAGAGAAATCTTCTAGGTGCTGTTCATTTGGCTTTATTCTTTTTCCTTACACTGAAAGCTCCCTTGGACTTGTTAAGATGTGAAAATTCCTGAGAGTGCATGACACATATTACAGCATTTAATGTCTTTACCCAGGCACCCTTGCTGTTATTTGTGAAGAAGAGTTGTCCAAATTATCCTGGAAGCCTAAGAGTAAGTAGCCCAAAAAGAAGAAGGAAGTGATCCAGAACCGAGAGGCTAAGAAATCACTGAAGTCAATCGACCTAACCTTGTTTTGAGACAATCCAGGATGAACGGTCTCAATTCATAAAATACAACCAGAAAAATTCCTATTGTTGTAAGGTGAATCATCCCGGAAGCCACATTTTGGAATATGAAATATTGGAGTTTTTATTATTCAGCTAGCAAGCTGCCCGTTGTTACTGAGGCCTGCAACCCCCAAATTCACATAACACAGCTAGGACGCATGGTAGAGAGTAAAGAACAAAAATAAAACCAATTCAGCTCCAATGAAGAGCTGAACTGGGACCATGATGAGGAGTGACAAGCCAGGAAGCAGGACACGGATATGATCAAGGAACACATGGCCTGGGGTTCTGGCAGCTGGGCTAGTTCTGGCCGGATCAGGGGGCGGATGCACAGTAAATTCCCAGTCCGAGGCACTGGACTGGCAGATTCAGTAACCTATCAGCCAAGTGCCCACCTCTGTCTCCAATGTTGCGGCATCCGTCACCAGAGATGCAGGTGATGGACAAGAGGGCATTTCCTTCCCCCAGCATGAAGACAAGATGCCAGACCCTACCATCCAGCTATGCGGCCAATGTGGTGTTGGTCAGATCTCACCGCCTTACTTCATTATGTGGAGAAAAAAAAAAAGTGTCATGGATCTCATTTCCAAAGCTGATCAGAGATTGGTGGAAGAAATCGCTGGACAAGGAAACGTTGGATAAAGATTTGGTATGGAATTGGTCATCCCCAACATTCTCAGTGACTCTAATTAGTGCCAGTCTAGGTAGGCATGTGGCCAGGGCAGAGAGGTCCTCTTCTATTTTACCCACATGTGGCTGTTTGTTTACGAAAGCCCTCCTCAGACCGTGGTGAATAAGACAACGTGGAAAGTTGGCAGAGTCACCCAACCGCAGCTCCTCAGTGCTCCGGTGCTCACAGATGTTTCCTGCCTTCCCCACAAAGTGCTGCTCCTTTGAGGCCTCCGTGTTTTCTTGGAAACGCATCTGCTGTCCTCAGATCCTGGTTAGGCTTTCAGGATCTCTTTCTACATCATTAGAAGGACAGCCATGGAGACATTATTAAAGGAAACACAGAACACAATGAAATGATCGAACATATCTTTATTTCTCTTTTTTTGAGGATTCCAATTTTATTAACTGGCTTTTTTTTTAAGAAGAAAAGAGAGAGGAAAAGAAGGGAGGGGATAGACAATGAGAGGGGGGTGGGAGAGATGAGAAGAGAGAGAGGAGATGAGGGAAAGAGAAGAGTGGAGGGGGGAGGAGTAAAAAGAGGGGAGAAGGGAAGGAGAGAAGGAAAGGAGTCCAAGAGGAAGGGAAGAGAGAAGAGCCTACTCATCCTTAAATGAGTAGATAGTTAAAAACAGATTCACAGAAATCAGTAACATTTAAATGCAGATGCCTGGTGTGTTTTGTGTGTGCTGAAGGCAAGGGGTGTTTTAATTTAATCTGCTCTTTCAAAGCATCTAAATGACAACTCCAACAGCACAAAGTGCCTCTATTTCCCGGCAACTTTAAATAAGGACAACATGTGCTGTGGGAGTTTGTAACCACACTCAGTGAACAAATCTGTACCCAAGTGATATTTTCAAAGCAATTTGCTTTGCTTCTGCTGCAGCATTTTTCTAGGCATCTTTTTCATTTATTAGCATATGTTGATTGTACAAAATAATGGATTTCATTGTGCATTTTTGTATATATACACCTAATGTACTTGAACGTGCTTACCTCGTTTCTCTTACTTCTTCATTTCTTATGAGGGAATCCAAGTTCACTGAGATTTCACCAACCACTCAGTGCAAGGTACTTTCATGCACCAACTGTGATTCTGATTTCTTGTTTCATTTTCATTGCATAATTTGACATTATCTGAGAGTATATTATATATTTCTTCTTTTCTATGTTTGTTAGAGAGTGGAGCCTAAGTTAAGGCTTTCTCAGATTAGTATTCTCTCACCAGAACAAATCCTTAGATGTGTTAAAATTTAAGTAGAAAAATGAAGGATCTGGCCTTCTCTTAGTCCTGAGAAAGCAACAGTTATTGAGCCTCCTTTACTTGGTCCAGGAGACAGTTTTTCAGTTTTGAGCCATCTTTATGGTAGAGCAATTTCTGCTGTACCAACATATTCTAGTAGGACTCAAATACCCTAACTAGCCCAAAGTGGTATTTTGTTATGTTTATCAAGCCCTTTTGACACTCTAGACACAGTGATCTTATTCTATTACTCAGTTTCTCTACTTGAGGGAGTCATTTTTGTTTTAGCTATCTTCTTGCTCAATGATGCTAGTTTATAAACATGTTCTCTTGGGAGAGAATTACTTCCTGTTCTTAGTAAAACTGAAATTGACATTACAAAGCACTTCTTTGCCTTTGGAACAACAGCTTGGAATGTTCCAGGTTAACTATTTCATGTCCAGCATCATACTGGCTGTATATATGTGAAGCGTGAGATATTGTGAACTATTTGCCCCTGGGCTGACCAGACTCCTCTTCATTTCATCAACTGTCGACCTGCAAAGTATTTTCAATTTCAGCATTTTGTCGACCTTGAAAATGTGAGCTTGAGCATACAATTCAGCCTTTCAAATGTCTCTCTAAAATCTCAAGATATGGGGAAAGCAGACACTTATTCTCTTGTATGAAAAATTGGGTTAGGCTAATAGCTGCACACAATCCAGGAGGTCATGAGGGTTCCAGCCACTCAGCTTTTTTTTTTGTGGTTACTGGGGTTTGAACTCATGAACTCCTGCTTACTTAACCCGAAATTCTATCACTTCTGCAAATAAAGTTGATAAATACCCAAAATATCAACTCCAACAGAATTATGATTCTTTTCTGAAGAAAGAATGGGGAAAAAAGAGAGATGGGTAAGTAACTGACTCTCTTGTTCTCCACCTTCTTAACCTCCCTCACAGATCTGTTAATAGAAGACAAGACAGCTTTGCTTTTTGCTAGGTACATTTTTGAGATAGGAACTGGAAACTCTTTGCTGGGGCTAGCCTTTAATGGCAATCCTTCCACTCTTAGACTCTAGAGTAGCTTAAAATACAAGCATGAGCCACCACAGCTCTGTAACAGACAACATCTTATTGGTCCCTATGGCTGTTCCTCATTAGCATCAGGTTCTGTCATCCCCAGATATCTGTCTTCATTCAGTTTCTGTAATGCTTGAGTTGTGAGTAGATTTCAGCTCTCATTTATGTATTCATTCTGCAGAGAAACTGATATACTATTACGATTTATTTGAGAAGAGCCACCTACATCTTACCACTATATTAGTAATAAATTCATTTCATTTTTCCTAAATACACAACTTAGAACAGAAATTTGGAATAGACATCTACTGAAGACTTCTCACATAGGGAAACTATTTTTAACAATCATAGCTTTGCTTGGATTACTAAATCAAGGTAATACTGAATAAAAGCTTAGCTTTCCTCATAGGAGTCAAATAAGTGGATTCCTTTCTCTTGACAGTCCCAAAGCGCAGACTATTGAAGAAAATAGATCTTGTTTCAGTTCAGACTTTCCCTTTACTCTCAAAAAGACTTTAGCAAGTCACTCAAGCTTTTGTCAATCAGATCTTTCACCTGAGTTAATAGCATCTGTCTGCCCCTCTGTGAGAGAAAAATAAAGATAAAAGTTAGAATACATAAAGTACATAATCTTACACTCAGCTAACATACACTGCTCTTATAGTTTAATCTTCACTACATCCTCATTTTCTACTTTCTATTTACAAGGCATGCTGTGGATTCTAAATGAAAGACTTTTAAAAGTTAAGTTTTTTGTATAATGGATTAAACATAGGGAAGAAGAGACATTGGATATTCTCCTTTCTGACTGCTTTCTCTGCCTTGTTTTCCACTAGAAGTCTGTGAGGGGGCTTAGGAGGTGAAGTTCAAGATGGCTAGTTACTTACTCATCTCCCTTTGTTCCATTTATCTTAAGAAAAGAATCCTGAGTCTGCTAGAGTTGGTATTTTTGGCATTTACCAATTTCATCTGAAGAAAATGGTGGCCAGGTGGACACCATTCTAGATAATGAGCTCCTGCAGAAATTGTTGGTCCAGGCTTGAGGAACATGCTCTTCCGAAAGAAGCTATTGATTTTTCACTTTCTGTGTCCTGCCTAGAATAAAATAAAGCATGTAGAATAAATATTTGAAGATACTGAGTCAGAGGCACCACCTATCACAAACTCATGGTCCTGACATTCTTGAGATGCTGACCCAATGCTAGTAATTGCCTGCGCTGAGCTTACTTGTATGAGAAAGCATACATCCTCTTATGTTTATGCTGCTGTAGTCACAGGTCTCTGTTGCAACCACACTCATTCTCTAACCTAGGGGAAAAAAAGCAATATATTTTTCTCAGTATCAGAATAAAAAAAAACAGTCATGGAAAGAGTGTATTACTTCACATCTGAAAATTTGAAAGGTAATTATATATTTGTCATAATATGTCAGTTTGTTTCTTTAGGGATTTGAAAATAGAGCCTGAGTAATCTCATTATTTGTCATTGCATGTATGAGTAGATAATGCTCATGGCTCCTATGTGCCGTGAGTTAAACTGTGCTTCACACAACAAAGAACAGTACAGAACTTAACCTCCAAATACTATCTTCTTTAGAATTAGGCTTCTTGCAAAGGTAGTTAATTAAATTATGATGAAGCCAATCCAGAATATAATGGGTCCTTAATTCAAGATGATTTAGGTCAAGAAGGGAAAGGACACTCGTGAAGGAAAACACTATGTGACAAGTAAAACAGAAACTGGAGTGTGGAAGTTGCAAAGCAAAGGAATGTCAAGGTTCAATCACTACCATCAGAAGCCAGGGAGAGACACAAGAGGATTCTGTACAACAACTGAGAGTTTGAGCCTACTGATAATTGTGCTATGGATTTCTAGACTCCAGTATAATAAGAAAATAAATTTCTGTTATTTTAAGCCCTCAATTTTTGAGTGCTTTATTATGACAAACATAAAGAATAAGACAAAGTAAAATCAAACTAATTTGCACTCTAAGAGACACCCAAGAGAATTTTATATATAACTTAGGTAACATTCCGATTACAGATTTTATTATTTTTAATGTTAGGTAATATGGAATTGTTAAAAGGAAAAGAAAAATTATTGACAATCATATAACCCACAAAATATAACTGATATATTGTTACATTTGTTTTCAATAGTTTGTGTAAACAATATATATATTTATATGTGTACCTGTGGATTTATTTTCTGTATTCAGAAGAATAAATATATTGTGTGAATAACACCTTTTGTCTATGCCCCACAACCTTTCTACTTCTCTCTCTCTGTGTCTCTCCTTTTCGCTCTTATGTTTTCCCCTTTTTTTTAGTCAGTTGTGGAGCTTGAACTCTGGACCTGGGTATTGTCCTTGAGCTCTTCAGCTCAAGGCAAGCACTTTATCACTTGAGCCACAGCACCACTTCCAAATCCATGGACTTTTCCTGCCTGGGCTGGCCTTAAGCCGTGATCCTCAGATCTCAGCCTCCTGAGTAGCTAGGATTA
This sequence comes from Dipodomys ordii, assembly GCF_000151885.1. NCBI lineage: Eukaryota > Metazoa > Chordata > Mammalia > Rodentia > Heteromyidae > Dipodomys > Dipodomys ordii. The sequence goes on from NW_012267327.1 coordinate 1,720,028, forward strand.
CAGGCATGAGCCACTGGCACCCTGCCATGTTTTTCACCTTATTTGGAGAGCACTATTAAGGCTCCAGTACTTTTCTTGGCACTAGGGATACAGTGATAAATGGGACAAAATTTCTCCTTTCAAATGTTTGACAATTTGAATCATTGCACAAAAAATTTAACCTGGGATTTTCAAAACATTGTTTTAAGACAGAGAAGCAAATGGCAGTTTGACCCATTGTAACAATGAGATGTACAAGACACTATGTTGCAAATGAACTTTACAACTTGTGGAGAAGGGGAGGAGTTGGAGAGGTGGGGAGAGAAGGGATGGTTAGGGGAAAAACAAAGGATGGGGTAAAAATGCTCCATAGGAAATGGACTCATTACCTTACACACGTAACTGTAATCCCTCTGTACAGTATCTCTACAATAAAAAAATATATTTTAAAAAGTAAGTTTATGTCCACTACTTCTACACCCTATGTGAGAACTTGAGGAAGGCTTTTGGAGTCTCCATAAGATCAGGTCTTAGCTGAGATCAGGTAGATGTGCAGTATTATTAGGAAAGGCAAAGCAAAGGGAGCTCCAAGCAGAGGGAGCCACAGACAAAGGGCATAAAGAACCCATAACTCTTGCATCTAAGAATAAAAGGAAAACATTGGAAAAAGAAACAATAGGCAAGACCCAGACTATAAAAAGTCTATTAAGTGCATCTTTAAGTTTGGACTGTATCATCTAGATTGCTAGATGAACAGAAAAGCATTTATTTATGTAGTTGAGGTGAAATCAGCAGATATACACAAGGTTGATTGAGCAGGAGCAAGGCTTCTGTGCTAGACTATAGGGAAGAAGAAGGACCTCTAGGAGGCACACATGGTAGGACTGACTCATTATCAAGAGAGCAAAAGAATAAATAATCAACACCTGTGTAAGCAGCTTACTGTCTAACCAAAAAAGGAAAGCAGTAGGAAAGAGAAAGACTACGGCTACTCTTAGGTTTCTGGTTTAGTCGAGTGGGTAGGCAGTGATGCTTCTCTTTAGAGAACACAGAAGACACAGTGAGAGAGAACATTTCGTTTGGAGTGACATTAAGAGGGCAATGAATATGTGATTTTTTAAAATTATAAGTGACTGGAAAAAATCTACAAAAATAGACATTGGAGGGGTATGGCTAATTCACAGTTAAGAATTTTCCAGCAGGCTTGGCATTTTGGTGATGACAGACAATTTGTGTCAATGATATGGTTTTAGGACTAATCAAAAGAGAATGTATTTAGAATATGCAGACTGAAAGGAAAGCCATAGGCCAGATGCAGAGGCCTGCCAGTATTTAAAGGGGGCAGTTGAGTAGATGAAATATATGTCACTTACAGCAAAGCTGAAACTATAGCAATGTTGTTCTGACACGTGGAAACTGCATGTCAGGAGCAAATAATTTTGATCATGTATAATAATTTTAAAAAGTTAATTCTGGCATAAGGATTTGTAGATTGATGGTAATTGGAGTGATTTTGGAAAAAGTGTATCTGAATATATGCGAGAATGTATTGTATGAAAAAAGTGACATTTTAAATAGGTGATAGAGAAATGGGTTGTTTAGTAACTAATATTGGAGCATGTATCTAGTCATATAGAAATATGGACATAGGAAATGATCCTTTCTATTTCATTATAGAACAGGTATACTAGAAATGTAAGTAATTTTACAGTAATATTATATAAATACAATAGGAGCAATCACTTAGAGTGTTGTAAGAAGATGACCATTCTGAGTGTGACATGAAGATCACAACCCTTATAGGAAAAGATATACACACATAGCCATGTGCAAACTGAAAATGTTTCTCTAGGAACAAAAATGTCAAAAAAAAGGTATAGAAACTAAACACAGGGGAAAACTTACAAAATATGTGGGAAAAAAGGCTACTACCATTCTATTGGAAAAGCTCTAAAAATAAAAGCATGCAGTTAAACACATTAATAAAAAATGTACAGAAACATTCTTATGCAGTACATAGATGATAAAATGCCAGGAGATAATGACCGTAGGAAAACAAGTATTTAGAATCCTGTTGAAAAAAGAAATGTGAATAATTGCAGCAGTATATCCTGTTGCATATCCTGACAAAGATTAAAAAAATAACTATCAAGAGTAAGAGCTTGGGGACACAGTTGGCCCAAGTTTCTGTCTTCTTCTAGGCAAGCAAAACAACAAATGGTCTTGAGGCCACAATGCTTAAGTTCAAAATTTCTACAGGAGCAACACTGATATTACTTTTGAGGTCTTAGTTTTGGTAAATCATCATCATCATCATCATCATCATCATCATCATCATCACCATCATCATTATCTATCTTATAGAGATGTAAAAAGAATAGGAACCAAATGTTAAATATTTGGTGCATAGCATAAACTAAAGGCTCGTCATAGTAGGAGAGTATTTGGCGCAATTATGATTGGTTTCTACCTCCTTTTCCGCTTAATGTCCCTTGCTACTATTTTAACATGCATCTCACACTCAAAAATATCTTCAGTGTTTTTTTTTATCATTGTCCTACAGTCTTACAATCTTGAACATTGAAATAAATTATTTGTATTTTGACTGCAGAATGGGAATTGTCTAATACCACACAGCAAGAAAATCCTCAAGTCTGGCAAATGTGCAAATTCCAGTTTGGGTCTATTAATTTTAGCTGTGGCTAATCAATGGTTGTATTAACCTCTATCCCTGAAAGAGAAAGATAGGACATCAGGCTGCAAGGACAAGAAGGGGAAGAAGGAGCAAAAGAAAGTGAGTGAGTTAAAAGAGTCTGGAGTTGGATGGTATTTTCTTTTTTGCATTATTTGCAATTACTAGTATATGTCTGAGACAAGCAGAAACAGTCAGATCAGTTGATGTTAGGGGAAATGAACCCCAAGATAAGGATTCACATGTTTTTTTTTTCTTTGTTGCGATTGTTTCTAACATATTTATAAGATGATTTCTTTGTTGCTTTGTATGTCCCTCCCCCACGGCATAACCCCTGTTTTCACTGTGTTTGATGTTGGTATAATTTGTGGAGGGGAAGGGAAAAAAAACCCAATTGTTTAAATAGGGATACAGGTGGACCCATTGCAACAATGAGATGTACAAGACATTATGTCGAAAAATGAACTTTACAACTTTGACCGGAAGGGCAGGAGGCTACAATGCTTGATAAGAAATGTACTCATTACCTTGCCCATGTAATTGTAACCCCTCTGTATGGTATTTTCACAATAAAAAAAGGAATCTGGAGTTGGATAGTATTGTTTCTTTTTTTGCATTATTCTATTGCCAGTCACAACATCATGAGAAACAGGATCTATCTGTACTGGAAAGCTGTTTTTCTCATCATAAAATGCAAATAATATAAAATAACTATATAACACACATATATGTCATTCACACACACATATACTATAGATACAAATATAGATAGATATCGATCATGTTTGTCTTTATCAAATACTACTAATCTAAAAATGAAGGAATTTTAGGGAGTGCTTTTTGTGACCAGAGGTAACCTTGAAGGATCTAGTTTCTATTGAAAAAACACCCATCTTCTTTATAAACCCACAGTTTCTTAACACATATTAAAAATATTTTATGATTCTTTCTCAAAGATGGTCATTTGGGCTTCTAACCATGTATACACATCGCAAAGGAAGATTCACTGTAATGTGGGAACTTATTTTGCCTTTACATTTCTTTTAAAACTAAGTGATAGCATAGTGCGGATAGTACTGGAGAAAAGCTGCAGAACCTTGTTTTTGCCTCTCAGGAAGCTCACAGGAAGAATCAGTTAGTTATCAACAAAAAGGGTGAGCCCAGAGCTACACAGTGGAATTTCATTGAATAGAATAATGCTCAATCATCTCTTACAATTCCTGAAAATTCCTTAGCATTGTATAATTGTCAATTATTACTGAGAATAAGACATTAATGTTATAATGATATATAGATATAGATATTAATGATATATAGATATATAATGTTATAATGCTATATTTCCTAATTACCTTCCTTACTCATTTCACAATTGTCAATATATATTTTAAAGTTCTCTTTTTTCTCCTTATCATAATTTTACCTATTGAACTGTGGGTAGATAAACAATTAACTAGCAATGTAGCTGTGCATTTTTTCATCATAAATTATATCGGGTCAAATCCAAAACAATGAAATACCAGGTTTCAAAAAAAAAGCCCCAGTAAACACGATAACTATTCACAAGAAATATTCACTCTCTATTTTCCCAAGAGTGTAGGTTTGTTGTGATCACTTAGTGACAAGAACAACAAATAGTCTTCCAGGGTGGCCAAGCCTAGAGCTGTCAGCAAGATCTACAAAAATATAAGTGAATCCCTGTGTTTGTGGCTTTCTGATAGAGAGAAAGATTTCCACACTTCAGATGAACCTTGGGGATTGCCACCTGAATGTGATTTGGGGTTTACATTATAAAATCAAGGAGGTGTGATTCCATGAAAATTGCTCACATTTCTTTGTACTTTGCTTCTGTCATCTACTTATTCTTGAAACTATCTTCTCTTCTTTCCAAAAACAGCCTCTTGAGTTCCACTTGAAATAAAGGCTGATTGGTAAAGAAGCAATAAGGACTATTCACTAACCTTCACAGCTCACTGAAAGACATTGCTAACGGATGCTTTTCTCCAGGGTGAAATCTATGTACCAAAGGTGACTGTGTGTGCACATCTGTATTTGTCCTTAAGCTACCTTTTCACTGCTGAAGATCAAGCACAGATTGTGAGTTATTTCATATTTAAAAGAAGGAAATGAGAACGATACTCAGAAGGTAATACGCTGTGGTTTATGAGGCATAAATATCTGACCTGCCTAGCCACTAACAATCTATTCTCATTTCTCCTCTGGTCAGGGACAGAAGCAGAAAAACAGCTTCTCCCTATCTTTCTCACTCATTAACTTCCTGAAATGTAACCACTAATATTCTATTTCATCATCCCTGCTCATCCCATGTGAGCTACAACTCTAAATTCTGTTTACTCTCCTGAGTCCTTTCCCCGCTTCATGCCAAGATTTGTCTTGATATTTCCAAGAATGCCAGCAATGATTAGATAGGAATGTTCCCAAGTCAAAACTCAACCAAAAATTTCAGAAAGCTGAAAAATGAAATCAAATGACTCAAATGTCAAGACATATTTAGGAAAGCATAAATGAACAACGTAACTAGCCCATTAGATTAACAAATACGTTCACCAAATAAGTGAATGTACCCATTCATCTATGTACTTTTTTGTGGTGGTAAGAATATTTACAACCTATTCTTTAAGGAATTTTTGAAATAATACACTCACCAGTTACTGTGTTATGACAAAGCACTTGCTCCTTCTGTCTAAGTATGAATTTTTACTCTTTGAACAATATCTCCTTTCACTATCCCACTACAATCCCATTCTTGGGTGACCATGGTTCTGTTTTCTACTTTTATGAATTTGACTCTTTCTCATTTGCTCGTTGTTTTGGTTAGTACTTGAGTATGAATTCAGGGCCTCAAGCTTGCTCCACTTGCTTATTCATCTGGTGTTCTAATGCTTTAGTTAGGCCTTTAAACCAGCTCTTTACTGTTTGGTAGTGTGTGTGTGTGTGTGTGCGCGTGTGTGTGTGTGTGTGTGTGTGTGTGTGTGTGTGCATGTGTGTGTGTGTGTGTGTGTGTGTGTGTATGTGGGTGTGGGTGTTTGAGATAGAGTCTCTTGAGTTTTTCAGCCTAGCTCTGCAAACCACAGTCTTCCAGATCACATCTCCCCGAATAGCTAGGATTATATACATGAGCTATTGGTGCCTGGTTGCATTTGATGTTTTTAATCTAACAGTTTTAGAAGAGGATTCTCAGCCTGGATAGAGCCTATGGATTCACAAGTGTCACTCTAAACAGAAAAGTGGGACAAGCCAAATGTTACTTTTTGTTTTCATCAATGCAACTTTCCTTCACTTGTAAATGTCAGCATGCTCCAATTATATCAATAGTATCAACAACTTCAACATTCAGGAAATCTCTAATACAACTGGAGAGTCTTCTTTTCTCCAACCACAGGAATAGTTTAAACAGAACTAGTAATCTACAAGAAAGAAAAGAACTCATCATAAAGTAAACTAGCTCATGAAAAAGGAAGAAACATAAGAAGGAAGGAAGGAAGGAAGGAAGGAAGGAAGGAAGGAAG
>NW_012267327.1:1726363-1727189 GCF_000151885.1 Dipodomys ordii
GGGAGGGAGGGAGGGAGGAAGGAAGGAAAAGGAAGAGGGAAAAATCAGACTCACAACAACAGGGAAATTAAAAACGTATTTGTATTTGCAAAAAGGGAAAATGTATATCTTATTTTAGCTTTGGTTCAGAGAAGCAAAGGAATCATTAACATTGATAATCTGTAAAGATGGTCACATAATTCTTTTATTGTGAAAATACCATACAGAGGGGGTTACAATTACATGGACAAGGTAATGAGTACATTTCTTATCAATCATTGTTGCCTCCTCTTTTGTTTCCCCTTCCCATCCCTTCCCATCTCCTCACCCTTTCCCCCTTCTTACCTTTCCACTGCCCCCCAACCAGGCCAAAATTGTAAAGCTCGTTTTTCAACATAACATCTTGTACATTTCATTGTTGCAATGGGTCCACCTGTATCCCTACTTAAACAATTTGGTTTTTCCCTTCCCCTCCACAAATTATACCAACATCAAATGCAGTGAAAAAAGGGGTTTTACTGTGGGAGAGGAACATACAAAGCAACAAAGAAATCATCTTTTAAATATGTTAGAAACAATGGCATGAAAGAAAAAACATTTGAATATTATCTTGGGGTTCATTTCACCTAACATCAACTTATCTGACCATTTCTGTTTGTCTCAGACATATGCTAGTTATTGCAAATAAGAGAACCCAAGGGACCTCTGTTTCTTTGGGCCTGGCTTACTTCACTAAATATAATTTTTTCCAAGTCTTCCACTTCCTAACAAATGGGGCAATGTCATTCTTTCTGATGGAGGCATAGAATTCCATTGTGTATATATACCACATTTTCTTGATCCATTC
>NW_012267327.1:1728343-1772110 GCF_000151885.1 Dipodomys ordii
CTTGGGAAAAATTATATTTAGTGAAGTAAGCCAGGCCCAAAGAAACATAGGTCCCATGGTTTTCCTTGTTTGCAATAACTAGTATATGTCTGAGTCAAGCAGAAACGGTCAGATAAGTTGATGTTAGGGGAATGAACCCCAAGGGCAGTTGTTTCTTTGAGGATTTGTTGTTGGGGGATTTAATTTTTTGAGTTCCAAGTATATTTTAGATATGAGACCCTTTTCCGTTGTATGGCTAGTGAAGATCTTCTCCCAATCGATGGGCTTTCTATTGATCTTGCTAGCTATGTCCTTTGCTGTGCAGAAGCTCTGCAATTTCATGTAGTCCCATTTGTCCAACCTTTCTTTAATTTGTTGTGCTTCTAGGTCTCTTTTAAGAAAATTTTTGCCTGTGCCAAGGAGACCAAGGGTTTCTCCTATTCTATCCTGTAATGTTTTCAGAGTTTCTGCTTTGACTCCAAGGTCTTTGATCCTTTGTAGTTAATTCTGGTACAAGGTCACATAATTTTTGTTTGGAGTCTTTTTCCAAGGACTAAAGTGTTAACACTTTTATTTAGTTTGCAGCATTTGAAAGTTCAGTTAATAACAGAGAGGCTGATTTTATCAACAAAACCATATCATTTTGCTACCACAATATTTGATAACGTATTTTATGCATAGTGGATAACTCAATATTTATTGAAATGAGTTACTGGTTAGTTGTATGAAACCACTGCTAGTCATCAGTGCTATAGAACAGTATCGCATGATAACGTAAACCTCTAGTGATTGGATCTTCTAAATGTATACTTAGCATATGCAAATTCTTTCCACTCCTCTGATAGGCTGTATTATAAAAAGGCTATATGCACCATAAAAATTTTTACAGGGACAAAAAAAAATCCATATGACTCCATTCTTTCAACACACTTTCAACTGTTAGCTGCTTTGTCAGAATTACTGTTGGTCTTGATAAATGTTGTGGAAAATTAAGGTTTTAGATCCTGACTTTGCGAGAAAGCAATATTATTACCTCAGGGTTTTCCTGTGAATTTGAATCTAGTTTCTTTGGTTAAAATCAGCTACATATGATGTTCATTGTTCTCAAATACGTAACCTGAAATCAAATGAATAAGCTGTAGAGAATTTTAAAAAAAGAGTAAAAGAGTTCTGGATCAAGAATTCCATGACTTCTTTTCTAGCCTTAATTAATCAGGTGACAATATTTGTGCCACATGGACTCCCAAATCCCTTTAAAGTTCCCAAATTCTATTAACCTGTGAAGTCAGATTTCAAAGATCAAGGATGTCACCAGCATTGCTGTAGACTGTCATCTGACCTGGACCAGTCACAGTGTTCATCCATATCTCCTTGAGCAGTATTACTTCAAAGCTTCACATGACATCAAATATATGTTCAGATCATTAAGGTCCAGATGAAAGCAGTCAACTAATCCGGGAGCAAAGCTCATTACTAAGCAGCTATATTTAGCTGAATAGCAGGTTAAAAGCCATTCACCCACACACATATACATTGAGTTTTGAGAATGAGAAAAAATCCTTAGCAATGGAACCATGGGAAGTATGGTAAACAAAGTAAACAAGACTCTAGAAACAAAGGCCCTCCACTCATCTGGTTGAATCATTACTAAATGACCCCACGCTGCTGACCACATATATGGTATATAGGTACACATCAGAGGGAAACTAGAAGGAGGACACGGAACTAGAGGGAAACAGGGGAAAACATACAACAGTGGAACCCATCAGCTGAAATGGACATTGATCAAAATGAACTAAGCAACTCAATGGCAGCGATGGGAGGGAGGGAAGGAGAGAGAGGGAATGAGTAGGAAAGAGGGAACAGCTGACACTATGCAAAAGGAAAGGAATGTACATTTCACCCATTGTGAAGAAATAACTGTATAGTCAAAGCCCATAGAACTCATAAACTTTATAGACCACAATAGACAATTTGCCCCATGAATGTTAGCATGTGTAACTTTAACTAAGCATCACTATCCCACAATACTGTGAAATTTGTGAAATTATGTAATCACTTAATCACAATAAAAAATTTGCCAAAAAAAGAGACAACTGGAGGCAGGCACATTTTTAAAGACACGTGTGTGTGTGTGTGTGTGTGTGTGTGTGTGTGTGTTTCTGAAGGGGGGAAGAATGTATTTAGATTCACTGGGGTCCTGATTAAAGAAAGCTTGCTTTGGTTCCATTTAAGGCTGGGGAGCAGTGATGACAGTTTGAAAACTTTCCAATGCAGCTAGAAATCAGACCTGGTATTGATCACGTGACCATGACCTCATCCAGGGCCTGCCCATCCTCCGTACAGGCACCACTAACTGCAATATGGGGTCAGGGACATATTATGCTCTACTTTGCATGATTTAACCTCCCCTGCATTGTTTCAGTCACAGCTGGTACTCTACTACCATGTCTCACCTCCACTTCAGGCTTTTTGCTGGTTATCTGGAGATAAAAAATCTTGTGGCTTTGTCTGCTGAACTGAGTCAGAGACAGGACGTTCAGATCTGGACCTCCTGAGTAGCTAGGATGATAGGCATGAGCTACTGGTGCCTGTCTATTTTTTTATACAGAAGCACTAAAAAGAGAGAAGACTAGATATAAAACCAAATTTGACTATATTGCCCCATCTATCACCTTGCTGTTAACATCAATGCCACAGAAGGCTGTACAGTTCTCTTAGATTTCACCAAAGAGCAACTAAAAATAAGGATAACAACAAAGAGAGGGATATATTTGATTCAAAGGACCCCAAATCCAAGAATAAATTATTTAAAATTGATAAAACTTTCACAGAAGAATATTTCAAAGATACTCATGCTTCTATTTTTATTTACAACATCATTTGCTACGTCCATAGGTATAGCTATTCTTGGAGAAACCATACCATTTGGTTCCTGTCCCTCAGTTTGATGGTTAGATATAAATTTTTCAGAGTCTGGATTGAAACATGGCAACTTTGTCATTTACATATTATTAGTTGGAACTACTTTCTCAAAACATTGTGATCTCTTTCAGAACATGAATCTTAACATTTTCTGTGTACAAATTTTCATATTTCCTGATTTTTCTTCATAGATAATGAATAAATTTGACAAAGAGAAAAGCCAATATGAGTTATTACTGTTGTGGTTATATTTCTTTAAAAATACAGTATAGATGTTGAGCCCTAGAAAGTTAATGAAGCAAAGTCTTTGGCCATTTCTATCAAACTGAATTCAATAAAATGGATAATGATCCAAAATAGCTCATGAAAAATGCCAAATGCTTTCTCACATTTGGGCTAAATAGTAGAAACTAGTGGATTAAATGCTATGCTCAGAGATCACATATTGACTTGTATTTATAAGGAGTCTCAGAGAGACTCCTTGGAGAACACCGAACTCTAATACTCAATGGTCTCAGCACATTTTAGCTCAGACTGGCTGTGTTTGCAAGCCTTGTCACACTAGCACAAAAGAGGGAATATGCAGATATTTTTCTCTGATGTCAGGGTGCAGCCATTGGGAGTCCACTCTACTCTGAACTCTAAAGTCCACTGAACTCTAAAAGGAGGGGAAATAGTATACCAACAAGGAATACATTTTATGAAGCATTGCATCATAGAATATTGGAATAAAAATGTTACAATCTAATAGGATTAGATTTGAAATAAGGTTTCAGGTAATACTAGTAGTATCATTTGGGGGAAAATCATTAATAATAATAGCATTTGGGGGGTAAGCCCAACTGCCTTCACATGAGTGATAACTTGTTAAAATCAGTTTCTTGCTGGCTTAATTTCCATAAGGATTTAAATAAGAATAAAAATTAACAAGTGTTAAGTACAATATCCAAGAAGCAGTAGTTACTAGAGCTTCTCAGCTCTGTTTATTATTATATAATAGATATTATACTTTTTCTAATCTATTCTAGTCCTTTAATGGTGTTCAGCTGAAGAGATTGCTAGAAATTATTTCTAAACCATTTATTACAATAGAAAATAAATACTTTGCTTTAATAAAATTAACACAAATATATATGGTCTGGCAAGCCAAAAATATTCCATAGAGAGGTGTCAAATAGATCCAGGGACCTAAAATAGATTGAGTGGATTCATACCTACATGATATGCGCATACAGAAGAGCCCTTTACTATTTTACCTGTTATTTCTTCAAACAATCTCTATGTGTTAATCGTTGTTGTGTTACTCTAACAAAATACTTGCTATAATCCACTTAAAAAGAGAAAACATTCATTTGGGCTTTCAAATTTCTGTTTATGAACTGTTGGCCCCATTGTTTTGAGCTTGTAAGAGCACGTCATGATGGGAACTCACAGGAGAACAAAGCCATTCACTCCATGCCTGGGAATGAAAAGAAGAGATAAAAGAGGCTAGGGTGCCAATTTCCTTCAAGGGCATATCCTAGTGAATGGAAGATCTCCCACTAGCTCCCTCCTCTTAAAGTTTCCATTGCCTACCACTATTGCTAAACTGGGGACAAGGTGGGCCTTTGGAAGACATGTTGGATTAAAACGGTGCACTATCTAATATAAGCAAAAAAATAAAACATCCTGAGATCTCACATTTACCATGATCCTACCAATCATTCTCTCAGTCACAGGGCTCCATTCTTCTTTTCCTCTCTCCCCTTCCTTTCTTTCTAATTGTTTGCATGCTTTACTGTTAAGGGAAAGAATGGTAGGGGGAAAACAAAGGAGGAGATAACAATGCCTGATAAGAAATGTACTCATTACCTGCTCATATAACTGTAACCCCTCCTCTGTACAATATTCTCACAATAAAAAAACTTATTTAAAAAACGTATATGCAATTAGTAGATTGTTGATAGCATGTCCCTTGCTGTTGAGTAGAATTATCTAAGATGATTGGAAAAAAAATAATTTGAAAACCAAAATGAACTTGTCACTGGCATTTTTATCACAAGATGAAGGCACAATGACTAGGTAAAAGTAAATGTGTAACATTTTTAATGCATGTCTTTCATTTTGTTTTGCAGCTTAGCATCTGTAGTCCTTCACTGATTTGACTCGTGTGTGATTTCCTCCTAAGAAATTTATTTATTTGTTATCCTTTATCATAATATAATTGTTTAACCTTCCTGCTTTTGAGAAAATAAAATATACTACAATTAAAGAACTGAATGAATATTAATTAAAGTAGGTAAAACTAGTAAAACAAATTACATTAGTGTAGATAAGATGAAGAAAGTAAGTGTGACAAATCTAAGCCTAATTTTATTTTATTCTCTTTTATTTATTTATTTTTTGGGTCCGGTCGTGGGGCCTGAACTCTGGGCCTGGGCGCTGTCCCTCAGCTTTTCAGCTCAAGGTTAGCACTCTACCACTTGAGCCACAGTGCCACTTCTGGCTTTTTTTTCTGCTTATGTGCTGCTAAGGAATCGAACCCAGGGCCTCAAGCATGCAAGGCAAGCACTCTACCACTGAGCCACCTTCCCAGCCCATCTTAGCCTAATTTTAGAAGTTAATAAATGTCTCAGTGCAAATCTCAAGTTGTTCTAAGTAATATTCAGAGGCTATAAATTTCAACTTTTTAAATCTGCTAAAAGTTATCATTATATGGCTTTCCATTGTCTGTGGAATAAACTATGGGTTAGAACAATTAACCTTAGTGATTGATGTTACTTCTTGCTGCTGTTTGTTGATTAGCCCTTGAGCAGTCTGGTTGCCTACTTCTTTTTAGTACAGAACTAATTCTATTGATTTTATTCAGAAATCTGTCTATCTTTGATGATTCTGTGTATTTAGTAGCCAAGCATAATATTTCCATCTATTTTCCAGTAATCACATACAGGGAAGTAATCAGTGTGGAGGATACATATGACCCATTTCAATCTGACAGAAGACCTGGTAGAGTCTCCTCAGATGATGTGCTGTGCTCTCATAGAGAGACATGCGGGAAGAAAATCCACTCTTTTGAAGATTTTCATGTCTTTTGAGATTCCACAATTGTGGCCTAAACGCAGGGCACTGCCCCTTCGTTTTTCTGCTCAGGGCTAGTGCTCTACTACTTGAGCAACAGCTTCACCTCTGGCTTTTTTGGTGGTTAATTGGAGGTAAGAGTCTCACTAATTTTCTTGCCTCCTGAGCAGCTAAGACTATAGGCATGAGCCACTAGCACTGGCAATATAGTCAATATATTTTTTACCAACAAATAGCATCTAGTTTGTTTAGAGATCCATAACTTTCTATCTTATGTAAATCAAGGAAAATGACCCAGTTTGGGGCTTATAAGTAGATTCTTAATAGCTAAAACCAATAACTATAAATTATAGCTCTCAAGTCAAGTGTAAGTCTAAGTCATACATTATGTTACTATAATGAGTGTTTCTAGCTTAGTAGATATATTACTTCAGCTGACTGAATGGGAATGAAGCAGAAAGCATGAGTCTGCCATAATTAGTGGGGAATGATAGGTCACCAAGCACATGAGCATGCTTGTTGACAAAGTTGCTGCTAGTAACCATTGCCATGCTAGGAGGGAAGACCTCTAAAAGATTAAGACACAAGAGAAGACAAAACTGAAAAATCTGTAACTAGGATTAAACACTACTACTACTTTGCTAAGCTGCTTGAATTTTAGCTAAAAAAACAACCTAACTACCCCCCAAATATCCAGGAGAAATGAACTAAAACTCATTCATATATTTTAAAAAATGTTCGGTTTGGAAGGCAATTTAAAAAAACTCAAGAGCTGGGAAGGTGGCTCAGTGGTAGAGTGCTTGCCTTGCATGCCTGAGGCCCTGGGTTCGATTCCTCAGCACCACATAAGCAAAAAAGATTTTTAAAAAGCCGGAAGTGGCGCTGTGGCTCAAGTGGTAGAGTGCTAGCCTTGAGCTGAAGAGCTGAGGGACAGCACCTAGGACCGGACCACAAAAAAATAAAATTAAATAAATAAATAAACTCAAGAATGCTTAACATTTGTTTATGGAATAAAGTATGATGCTTACAATACAGTATAATAGATTATTCAATTTTACTTTCTTTTCATAGTCTGTTATTAAAGGATTCAAAAGAAAAAATATTACTCTATTTCCTGTATCTAAGTAGACTGGATCTCAGTATTCAATGCATCTTATTAGGTAGGTAATATTGTTGTTAGGGGTATAGCTCAAATAGGCTATTAAAATGAAAATGGATAGAAATCCCTTTAGATACAGACTGGAGTAATTGGAAAGATGGATAAATAGTTAAGTGAAAAGACAGAAAGACAAATGAATAAATAAACACAAATGAGTTAGACTGTGAGACTGACCAAAAGATCAACAGCAGAACAGAACAACCGGCATCAAGTCAGGTGGATAGACAGACACCCTAATAAGTGGACTTAAATGCTGTATCATGTGCAGGCTGAGGGATGTGAAGGCAAGAAAAGTTTAAATTAGCCAGAAAAGGTTGATGGTTCTTTAACAATAACATCTATATCAGCGTGGACATGGTGAACACACTGGTATGTTTTAGTTTCCTCTGTGTGTCTGGAACTAAGGCGAGATCGCCTGTTTGGCTTTACACAGTCAGCAGTGGCAGACCAGAAATATGAACTGAATGTTGACGGAGTCCAAGCCACACAGCTCTGCACTCCATCTGATACACCACCACCACATGGCAGCCCAGATGGGCCACCACAGCTGAACAACCCCCATCAAACAGCAAGCAGCTAGCACTACACCAACTAGTCAGAGATGCTTGTATATATGTAACAAAATAGCTATGCATAGACCTGTGATCAAGATTTAAATCAAGTAGAAACAAAGCAACTAAAACTAAAACTAATCAAATAAAAACTGTATATTTTGCCCCAGTGGTAATTTCTTTGTTGCTACTTGTGTATTTTTAAGAAGTGGAATTTCATTTTGCTTTTCGAACAGGATAGAGGCAGCATATTTACTTATATGCTATGATAAAATTCTCTGTCTTAGATTCAAATTACTATTATCATTGGTTAACGTAATCCATACTATTAATGCAAACATTTATATGAAATTAACCTGTAGCTTGAATAAGCACCATATAGACTGATTATAAAAAGTACACACAGCGTAATATACCATGGAAAACAAGAATAGCTTAACTAAAATGCAATTGGCAGATATCGTGATTCAGTTCCCTGTGGTTAAACTGAATTTTATGATACTGCCAAGGTTTCACATCTCCAGCTTACCTATCAGTGGTGGGTTAATATGTGAATTATCATTGCTTTCATTTATGAGCAAATTGTCATAGAAAAGTACTTACTATGAAATGTACAAGGCTTGAGTTTTCATTACAGACCACAAAATCCAATCCATAGACTCTTTGGCCTTACTATTTGCAAAACCTAATAAAGCAGAACATTTATTACTGATAATATTGGTATATTAAGATATATTCTAGAGACATATCCTGAGAAGTTATACCCATATCTCTGATTGAGGAACTAAAGTAGATGTAGATAGTGACTTGCTCAAAATGCTATTTATTGAGATTCCCAGGGTTTCTCTTAAGTCGGCATACAGAAAGAAACTGAATGGAGATTCATGAATGTGACTTTGTATTCATACATCCAGATTTTATTTATTTTTTATTGTGAAAATGTTGTACAGAGGGGTTACAATTACATGGGCAAGATAATGAGTACATTTCTTATCAAGCATTGTAGCCTCCTCCTTTATTTCCCCTTCCCATCCACCCCCACCCCCCCGGCCTCCCACCCAATCCTCCTCCTCCCCAACCAAAGTTGTAAAGTTCGGTTTCCACATAACGAAATGTACATCTCGTTGCAATGGATCCACCTGTATCCTTATTTAAACAATTTGTTTTTCCCTTCCCCTCCACAAATTATACTGACATCAAATACAGTGAAAGCAGGGGTTATACCGTGGATAACCAGATTTTAATATAGCTATTTCCTCTAATGTTTGAAAAGGACCATGGAATGAGGTAGAATAAAGTAGAAACTGACATGCAAGCTTACATGTTTTCCTTTTGTTTTAATTGTTGCATTTATTAACCACTTAACAGTAATAATCACATACATAGCATAGATTGGTATTGTATAAACATACCAGTAGGCATTAAGTAGGATTCCCAGGATTAACCTTGGAGCCACTTATATTTATAAAATTAGAAAACTAGCCAGGCACCGTAACTCATGCCTGTAATCCTAGCAATTAAGAGGCTGAGATTTGAGGACCTCAGTTTGAAGCCAGGCTGTGCTTGGAAGACAGTGAGATCCATATCTCCAATTAATGAACAAAAACCCAGAAGTGGAGCTGTGACTCAAGTGGTAGAGCACTAACCTTTAGTATAAAAACTCAAGGTCAGTTCTTAAGCCCTGAATTCAGGCCTTAGGACAGGTGCGCGCGCACACACACACACACACACACACACACACACACACACACACACACACACTGTAATTCTTTGAGATAATTCTTTAACAAACACATCACAGACTCCATGATTTTCTTTGCCTTGGTCCTTTCCCCTTCTTGGTGTCTTTTGTGAGTTGTTCTCATCTCCCCTCTTCTTTTGTCATTTAAATGTCTCAGGACTCAGTACCTAAACAACTTGTCTGATTAATCTCTCATCTATGGCTAGAGCAATAAAGTCAGTCTATTTGTCAATGGCTTCTGAGTTTCTATCTCCAGCCCAGAACACTTTTCCTAACTTCCAATTTGTACTCAGTTGCCTAACTACTATCTATGCCTAAGTGTCTGATAGTCACCTCCTTCTTAATAGATCTACAATTGAGCTTCCAACATGCCGTGTATCCATCTCTATTGACCAGCTGCCAAATGCACTTCTCAGATGGTATTTAACTTCTCAGTAAGTGAGTACTATTTTTCTAATTGCTCAGGCATAAGTTGCTGAAATTAGTTGGTATTTCTTTCTCAAATCCTTCTCTCACAACCTGCTCTTGACTCTAAATCCTATTGTATTCACCATCTAAATATACCCAGAATCACTTTTTTTTCCTTCAGGTACTGGAGTTTGAACTTAGGGCTGGGCACTGTTCCTGGGTCTCTTTGTGTTCAAAGCTAGCATCTTACCACTTGAATCACAGAGCCACTTCCAGCTTTTTCTGAGTAGTTTATTGGAGGTAAGAGTCTCACTGACTTTCCTGCCTGGGCTGTCTTTGAGCCATGATCCTCAGATCTCCACCTAGTTGGAGAGCCACCATGAGCCATGGAGAGCCGTGAGCCACCAGCACCTGGCTGCTCTTTTTTTGTTTTCCAACAGGCTTTCTGTTAGAACACAGGTGTTATAAAAACCATGACTAAGTTCAAAGCCAAAACTGGGCAGAGGACTCATTAACACTTTTATCATTGAACACTGTCACCATTGAGCAGGTAGATTTGGGCAAGTCCATCACCACTACTGGATACCTCATTTGCAAATGTGGTGTGAATGGACCACAGAACCACTGAAAAGTAGAAAATCATCAGTAGAAGCCTGGCGGCATCACTGAAACTTCTTTGTGGAAATCTGAGACTAACATGTATTCTATGATGATCATTGACACAGAAACGTATAAGAAAATATGTTTGTCTAGAAATTTATGGTATGACTACTGTGCATATGCCAGGTGGAGATTGGTGATCTCAAATGGAGGTGTGGCCCCTTTGCTGTAGATAATGTCACAGATGCAGTGACATCTGTTGAAATGCATCATGGATATTTGGAAAGAACTCCTGTTAAGACCAGTGTGTGCTTCCATAGCAAAACCATATCTGCCAAAAATGTTCATGGGGACAACATTGCTAGTCATAGCAAGAAGAAGTCACCAATGAAAGCATTGGGCTTCTGTGATGCTCCTGAACCAGCCAGGCCAAGTCAATGCTGGTTGTTCCCTTCTAGTAGATTGACACACTGCTCCATCACTTGCACATACATCTGCTGAATTACAAGACAAGATTGGTTGTCCTTCTGTTAAGAAGCTATAGGATGGGCTTTAAACTTCAGATCTGATGATATTGCCATTATTGGTGTGGACCAGGCAAGCCCCTGGGTGTTGAGATCTTCTCCATCTATCTTTCTCTGTGCTCTTTTGCTATTCACACTATTAGACAGACAGATTCTGTGGCTGTCAACCAAACAGTGCACTAGAAAACTGCTGGAAGTGACAAGGTACCAAGTCTTCCCAGAAAGCTCAGAAGGTTAACTGAATTTTATTTTAATATCTGCCACTTCCACAATTGATGTGCAGTCTCAGAACTGTGTGTCTCAATTAATCATTTAAGAGTAAGAGGAAAATATTGGTTAATTATAACATTGTACAGTAAAACTTTCAGAAAGAAAAGAAACATTTTATAGACCATTTGTATTGGGGGAGGGTGGTTTTAAGTTCTTAGTTTAAAAGATTAGTATTTTAAAATAAAACAACATGACTAAAGATATTTTACAGAATTTTGAGGCCAATCCAAAACACAGTTGAATGAGAAAAAGAAAATAACCAGAATGTAACCACCTATTACCCTATGCAATATGACTACCCTTAACTAAAGCATCATTTTTAATTACTTTTGCACTGACAAATAAATTTTATTGTATAAAGCATGTTATATTGAAACAGGAATGATGAACAAAAATGAGCTATTTAACCTACACATTAATGCACACACTCTGTGAATGAATGTATGAGGCATCTGTGTATGATGAGAATTTGAAATCTACTTTTTTACAAGTATTCAAGCAATCATCATTTATTTTGCAGGATTATTGCAAACTGCTTCTTAATTATTCTCTCTACTTTCACTCTTACTCCCTTTTGGTCTTTTCCAACACAGCACGTGTGTGTGTGTGTGTGTGTGTGTGTGTGTGTGTGTGTGTGTGTGTGTGTGGAGAGAGAGATAAAGAGAGAGAGAGAGAGAAAGAGAGAGAGATCCTTGAAACATGAAAGTCAGATCATGACACTCTTTTGTTCATGTCTCTGAAGACTTCTCCGGGAATTTGTAGTAAGAAATCAAAGACTTGTAGTGGCTGACACATTCTAATATTCAAAAGTTCTTCCTGACCTCTCTGACCACAGACACTGTAAGCTTTAGTTATAAATGGACATATTCCTGTTCCTCTAACATCCCAGGTCTCTCTTGATTCTGAGATTGTTTTATTCTCTCTGCTGGTGATGCTCTTCTCTCAGATCTTTACATGGCTAAGTCCTGCACATTTGAAGACTGCTCAAATTTCATATTCTCAGTTGAAGCCATCCTAATCACCCTAAAACAAATATAGTACTTCTTACCTGCCAGTTAGAGCTGCGTCTAAGAGAACTACATAGGTATTCCCTTAAGATTTGTACTTACTAATGAATTGCCCATGCTACTTATTTGGTTATTTTATTGTCAATTTCTTTAATATAGAAAATAATTTCTAAGCAAAAAGCCTATCTTTCTGTTTTGGCCACTATTATCTTTGTCTTAATGTTTGGTGCATGAGAGATAGTCAAGATTTGTCAGCAAGGAAAGTAAATAGAGATTTTTGCCTTATCTCACAGTATTAATGGAAATAATATTTATATGGAATAGAGTTTTTCAATGCATAATACTTGTTGATCATTTATTGAGATCTTTTATAATTTATTTTTATTAGTGTATACTAATTTTACAAAGTAAAGGGTTTCATTGTGGTATTTTGATGCATTATACAAGGAATCTTTATCATCTATGATGTCTATCAACAATTTTTGAATCTTGAGCATTGTAAAATCTACTTCTGTATACTTTATGCTATTGGCGTTGTAAATGATATTTTAAAAGTTATTTAATTTTTTACTAATATAGAGATATGAATTTGATTTTTGTATATTTACTTTGTATCCAGTAACCATTTGACAAACATAAAATCTAGAACTCAAGCTTATATGTTCTTGCAAAGTGGTATGCCTCCTGAATTGCTTTTAATGAGAAGCAATAAGCAGGAGCTTTCTTTCCTAATTCCAGACCTTAGGGGAAGAAAATTCAATCCTTCACTGTTAAGAACAGTCATAAGCTATGTCTTTCCTAATTAGCCTTTATTAGGTTAAAGAAAATTCATTCTATGTGTATTTTGTGTTTATCATGAGTGAATGAATTAGGGTACTTATCCAGATTAATCTTTTTCTACCTACCGAGATAATATGTAGGGTTTTTTTTTTCCTGATTGAGACTGGTAAGCAGATTCCTTTGATTGATTATCTTACATATTGAAGTAGTGTTCCTATAATGAACTTCGCTGCAGTGTGTATTTGAATTTTATACATTTCTAGACTTTATTTACTAAAATTTCATTCTAAGACATAAAAAGAGAGGGGGGAAGAGATATGAGTCTCAAATCTTCATGCGCTTACCCTGGGATGTACAACCCCCTGCAGGACCTCTTACAGTTTCCACTCCTTTCCAAGTAGGACCAAATTGATGTCTAAACTTTTAATACACTGGGCTGTTATGGGGCTCTTATAGCCCAACCTTTATCAGAAAGTATAATGTACTTTCAAACACACAGCATAGAAGTTTAAAAATCTGTATCATGCATGTATGTAAGAGTTATTATAGTTATAAAATACACACTCACAAATACTTTTATAAGTTAAAATAGTGTTTAAAGGAGGAAAACTTAAGAAAGAAGTTAGAGCCAGACACCAATGGCTCATGCCTATAATCTGAGCTATTCTCAGCCTTAAATCCATAAAATTGTGGTAATCTCAGAAATAACCAGGTAAAAGCATGGTTATAGTCATGGCTCAAGTAAAGCCAAGCAAGTGCTAAGGCCCTGAGTTTGAACTTCAATACTGCAGGATGGAAGGAAGGAAGGAAGGAGAGAGGGAAGGAAGGAGGGAAGGAAGGCGGGAAGGAAGGAGGGAAGGAAGAAGGGAAGGAAGTAGGAAGGAAGGAAGAAAATAAGGAAGGAAGGAAGGGAGAAAGGGAAGGAGGGAGGGAGGGAGGGAGGAAGGAAAGGAAAGGAAAGATGAAAGGAAGAAAAGAAGGAAGGTCAAGATTGTCATTTTGGGCACAGACTAAAAGGTCACTGATTGTTTTCCAAAAAGTAAATTAAAAAGTTAATACTTTTAATACACATTTATATATATATACTTATGCATATATATACATATACATTTATATATACTTATGCATATATAAACCCATACACATGTATATGATTTTCAACACAAAAATATAAAAGACTATGCAGAGGCTTGTAAAACAATTTGGAGGATTTTTATATTATAAGGGAAATATAAAACATTAAGTCAAAAACTTTAATTACCTCGATACCTCCATACTTAAATTGATTTTGCACTCTTAAATAACGTTCACGCTAAGGTTTTAATATGTTATTAACTACAAATGGTGTATGCAAAGCCTGAACCAGCCTAAAGAAAAGAGTTCTGCAAAAAAGCAATTATATACCCCAAACTTAATTCCCTGTATATTTTAATATTAGAGTCTTCACGAAGCTACTCTTCGGGGATGATTTGTTTGCAATAAAAAGGCAAATTTCTCTGCTCGTGGAACCCTACTGTGTAAGCTCCTCCATGTTCCTACTCCAATTCTGAGTGAAGGATCTTAAAGAAGACTTGGCAAATAACTTTCATCACTTCAAGCACCAAAGGACACCAAAGGAGTCAGCAGGCAGTCTAGTCATCTGGATGGGAAATAGAAACCAGGTAGCCAAAGAAATAAATCCTGGGTATAAGAATGCTCATTGGAATGAGGAGAACATAATTTATCAGAGTTAGAAAGTGACATGGAAGTCAAAGGAGACCAACCCGGCAGTGCTGCTGAGTAGCTGGGTATTGCCCTAGACCAATGATGCATCCTCATGTGAGACTCCGTGACTGTGCACAAAGAAACTTAGCATCCTATACCTTCACAGCCCACAGGAAATTGTATGCAAAGCCTGTGAGGTGTAGATGCCCAGAGAAGGTGATGGAGTTCTAGGCAGCCTGCCAGAACTACAGCAGCAAGAGTCTCCCAATGTCTGAAGGAAGCAGGAAGACAGCTGATCCTGACTACTATTAGACAGTGCAGCCTCAAGGGGAACCAATGCAACAGCAATATTCACAAGACAATATGTTGGAAAGCTGTACAAATTGGGGCGGGGGGAGGGAAAGTGGTAGAAAAAGGAGGGAAGGGGTAACAAGTTTGACAAGAAACGTACTTATAACCTTACTTATGTAACTGTAAGCCCTCTATACATCACCTTGACAAAAAAAATACAGATTCCTCTCTCTGCTCACGCTTACCTCCATGTGTGTGTAACCCGCCTATACAGGTTGGGGGGGAGGGGGGAGGATGGGAAGGGATGGGAAGGGGAAACAAAGGAGGAGGCTACAATGCTTGATAAGAAATGTACTCATTATCTTGCCCATGTAATTGTAACCCCTCTGTACAGTATTTTCACCAAAAAAAATCAAAAAGAAAAGAATAAAGAAACAAAAAGTTATAAAATGGAAAAAGTAGAAGAAAAATTTAGTTATAAACTCTGGGAAAGTACGAAACAGATTTTTTTTAATCTACTGATCATGGAAATTAATTATGGAGCAAGAAATTATACAGTGGCCCCTAATTATGGTTGCATTGGGTACTCTAATCACACTTAATGGATTTATTATTAATGCTTTTAATTAGTCAGTAGCTTCTTTTACTTCAATGCTTTACATGAAACATGGATGTCCCTTTAAATTTTGTCTCAGGTGTTATTGCCTGTGCTATTTATTTTCCCCTTTTGACTCAAAGCAACTGGAGCATAGATAAATAGATGACAAGAGTCTCCCTTCTAACACTTTAAAACCCCATTCAGGAAAGTATTTATTCCCTGATTATTTTTCAGCCCCTCTGGTCTTGCCTCATTAGGTCCTGTTTTATCAGGTTTAGTGGACAGAATGTCTTTCATCTATCTATCTATCTATCTATCTATCTATCTATCTATCTATCTATCTATCTATCTATCTATCTTCAGTCTATAATAACTAATTGTTAAATAATTGTATGAAGGTATTTTAATTCAATATGCCAACTTGTGAGTACAATCCTGACTAATGTCACCTCTTTCGACATTCTTCCCCACCTGTCCCAATCTTACCTATTTCCTCAAATTACCTGGTTCCGTTTTCACATATGTACATTGATTGTTGTGACCATATTTTCTCACACTTCCCCTCTCCATTTTGTTCCCATCACCACCACACAAAACATGTCTCAGCCTCCTGGTATTCATTTTGTGTAAGTATGTTTCTGATGGTTAGAAACCTGTGTTTTCATCTAACAGCAAAGAGTCAAAAGGCAAACACTACATTCAAACAGGCTTTCAGCCAACCTTCTATCTTACAAACTTAACTGGCATTTGGCTTTAACGGGGTGTGAAGTTTGAAAGCATTACAACTTGTGGAATGGCACAGAGATTAGTCACTTTCTCCTCCTGCTCATGGAAGGTTCTGCAAAGAATATTTTTAACCTCTCTCTCCGAAAATATAAACTTTTGAACAGTTTTCTACTCCATTTCTGCCCATTGAAAGTTTCAGGCAACACACTGAATTTTTGAGATGCTCAAAGAACTGAGAAGCAAAACACCACTGCCCCCTAGTGTTTGGAAAAGGCAACTCCTTAGAAACCAGCCTTCGGTTATGACTTTGCTGATGCAGCTGCGTCTATTTTTTTTTTTTTTTTTTTAGAAATGTGTTTTCTTTTTCCATTATATCTCAGTAACCAGAGTTTCAGATTTTCCCATGAATGCTCTGGAAACAGAAATGCTGCATTTTTTTTCAGGATAGGAGACATTTATTTTCTAGTTATCTCTAGAACCCAATGAAATGCAGTTCTTGAAGGGACTGAGAATAGAAATATTTCTTTTTAAATCAAATAAACCATTTCAGTGTGTATCTTTATTTGAGGAACTTTTATACCAAGAAGTTAATATAGTTTTATCCTATCTGGCTTGTGTATATGTATCTCTCTCTGTTGTAAATTTGACTTTAAGTAAATGTGAATGTGACTTGTTCTTATTAATAAGATAATGAACAACATATTTAAAGATCTGCAAAAAAAATCCTTCTTGTCCTGAAGAGAGAGATTGTATGGACGAAGCCATCTGTTTGACATCAACCTGATTATCAAAGCTAGTTTGGTCAGAAGGCAAGCACTAAGTAGAATGTTCTTAAAGGTGATACATCAACCCAGAAGTTCCCAGTGACCTGAACCAGGTAATATTCCTACTAGGCCTGATGCATCCACAGAGCTGGGCTCCTTGAGGTGCTGTGCAGATTCCATAATGGGCACCACACCTGGACCACTGCTGAGAAAGCAGAGGCCTTTGGGCTGTCTTTGTCCTGTTCTAAAGACATCAATAACAATGATGAAATATCAGAGCAGGATGACTCAGAAACTCATATGAAAACATCCAAACTTGTTTAGTTTGGCCAGCAAGAGAATGATGGTGGTCAGCAAATATGTGAAGCCTGGAGGAGTTGTTTTCCACAAGAAAAAAAATGATGTGGAGGCTAGAATGGCTGTGTGCACGTTGACTTTCTGGAATTATTTCCCAACTAGAAATGTAGGCAATTATGAAAGGATTTCCAGGAAGAAAGAGTAGTTTACATTAGCTGACTCAAACTCCAGAGCCTTTGTCTTCAAAGGTGCTTTGTGCACAACTTGGTATGCAACATGAATGTCTAGAACATTCTGACTAGCAATGACTAAAGTTAATATGTTCTCCCCCACTTACAGTTTCTATGTAAGCCAATCAATCCATCTGCACTGGGAATTTATTTGATTTTTTTTTCTTTTAGGCCACCTCTTTCTTCATTCATGTTGTGCCTGTCTTGAATACTCTGCCCTTGTCCATAGGATACATTCTCCATATTCATAGTTTTTCCAACAGAATGTTTCTAACTTCCTAAGGCATTGGTGCTCTAGGCAAGTATCTCAGATGGTATAGATGGCTTACAGATCATGGCAGGAGCATGGGGAACAAAACTACTTAGTCTTCCATGGTTAGACGTAAAGTGAGCCAGACCAACCATGGAACTTCCTTTTGCTTCGGTGTGCAAAATGGGGAGGGGAGAGGGTGCACAAATAAGATGAGCTAAATGATAGACACTTAGAAAAATTTGTCACATATAACACTGTTAATATGTAAACAACCCTTCATTTTTATTACTACAAGAGCACATTTTACCTTGCGACCATAAATTTGTATTATGTAAATATCTCAGTGTATACACGTAGTTACATTGAACAAACATTTTATCATATATTACCTGATGCTGTCCAGCCTATTCCATTTTACTTCTTTATACTTCCTAAACAAAATGATAATCATGGCCCACCACCTGAAGTTTTTTTTTTTTTACAATGTCTCAATGTTGTTTTATTAGATGCAGTTTGCAAAAAAAAAATAAAAAAAAACAGGCGTTAAGAGTTGTGTCAGGCTGCAAAGCTTTCTGGGATATTAGGGAAATAGGGTGTTCAGATACCTTACTAGGCATTTCTAATAAATGTTAGTGTCTGCTACTTCTTTTCTGCTTATCCCAGTCTGAAGAAGCTGCCTTCATCCTTTCCCACCCAAAGAATAAGACAATCAAATGTATGTGCACTCTCACACGTGTATGATATGAAAAAGTATGATCTGCATGAAAGATAGTATTACTTAAAGCTATATTTCATGCCATATATGTATTTATAGATGTAGGAGCCATCAGAATGTATCACTTTGTGAATGATTTCAAGAGAAGAGGTTAACTTCCACTGGTAACTGAAGTGGTTTTTTCTTTCCTGTTGATTTCTACTATTGGTTTCAAATTCATTAAAATGTATAGATTAAGTAATAACATTCTAAAAATAGCAGAGGTGTGCCGGCAACCAAGCAAAGTCAACATAGCAATAATGGTGCATTATATAGACTATAGTATATGATAATCATAATAGTAAGTGATGTCAAATGTGAGCAGCAGTGCCCTGCAGCAGCTTGTGGGGAAAATGCTGGAGTTGAGGAAGGAGCTGGCTCTTCAAGAGGCAGTCCGCTGAAGAACCTGAGCTGCAGCCCTCAGTGCCAGACAAAGTCCCTGCTGCCCCTCACAGATCCAACCTCAGTCCATCAAAGCTCTGGACAGGAAGCATACAAGCTAAGAGCAAAGTCACATCCAAACAAGTGGTAACTACAGAACACGTTCCTCACCTGCCTACTTCGTTTTCAATGTTCCTTGCTGAGAAGACACAGATCATAATTTGATTGATATACTAAGTACAAAAAAAATTACTCACCCTCAGCAACTCCATACATTATGATACCTGTAGAGATTTATTCTCAAGGATCAGAACCAGAAAGCAGAATACATCTTGAGAACCAGAATGCAGAATACAAAACCAGAATGCATGCTGAGCCATAGCTAGATGACAGAAGCCTCGGGCCTATGTGCATGGGAGTGTTAAGCATGGGAGAAAGCTCTGCATCACCTTCAGCTATACATCTGTGTTCAGTTTCTAATAGATGTGTACTATGGCACCACGGGCCACTAATACAGTTTAGGTTTGGAACACTGTTCACTTGAACACTTACAATGTAAGAGATTTCAATATTAAACTGTATCAAGAAAGAAAAACAAAAGAATAGTTCATTTATGCATCAAATGAATTATATTCACTCCAAATCATAAATGAATTTATTCCATTCATATAACCAATCCATCTGTACTGTATATGGATTTAATATCCTCAACCTACCATATTTCAATTTATATTCTTATTTATCATTAGGAACCTATAGAATGGAATCATCATCACTATTATCATGTGTTTTGGTTTTGAAATCACAGAGCACACACTTTCAGTAAAAATAAACCATAATTCCACTAGAGACAATGTTGTTTTTATGTTACCATTGAGATAAATTGAGTTCCATGTAGGGGTGTTTGAGTCTTTGAAACAGTATCAGAAACAGCTAGTTCAGGTTCATTCTATTCTAATGAATCATGACAGATAACATGCATTTTTATTTATTTGGTTTCTTCATAGTGGTCCTAGAGATTGAATTCAGGGCCTCATATCTCACTTGCTGGCACTCTACCACTTGTACCACAGCTGTATTTCTAGCTTTTTGCTAGTTAGTAAGAGCTAAGAGTCTCACAGATGTTTCTGCCCGAGCTGGCTTCACACTGAGATCCTGAGATCTCATCCTCTGAGTAGCTAGGATTACACAAACTGATAACCCTCTTAAGGCTTAACAGAAGGAAAGAGTTTCTTCCCCTGCCCCCACCCACTCACTAAAGTCAGACCCTTCTTATTCAAAAGCTGTTCAGTGCCAAGATCTAGTGTTCAACAAGGTCTCCTTCCCTCTTCTGAACTTCTGGGAGATATTCCAACTTCAATGAGGCTGGAAACATTGTAAGTGTCAGTGTAGAACTGGATGTTCTGTGAGTTGGATCCAATTTTCTAAGAAGCCTGGAGATTCCCCTGTGGAACACAAGTGCATGAATTCTGCATGCTCAAGGAAACAACCAGAACATATTCTATTCCTTCCTTGCAGAATCTAAACTTGTTCCAGTCTGCTGATCCACCGGCACATGCTTTGTGGAAAACTGAACTCATCTCTGGCTTAGCAGATGTGTTTCGATGACACTTTCTCACTCAATCAATTCCTTTGTACTATGACTGATTTGGAAAGGAGGAATATGGAGAGCATGCTTCCATGATGTTGGGTTTTCCTAAAGCTTCAAGGAGATGTCCCCTTAATAGAACAATAATGAAGGAAGATATTGCCGTCTCTTTATGTGAGCCAAGAACAGCTAGAGCTAGCTGCACACATGAAGGGAAACTTTCAAGCCAGGTTGGCTGGGCCAAGAGACAGAAGGAATCAGATGCTTAAGGCCATTATCCAATTTTGACTTATTATTTTGACTTCCAGCTATGTAACAGAGAAAAGGCTTTTACTCATTAAAGTATTTTGAATAAAATTGGAGAAAATTTATTCCTCGCTCCAAAATGCTGTCCTGATATCTGTTTGCTGTTCCTCTGAAGAACTAAAGACAGAGCCACGTCCCACTGATGCTTTTAGGAGGGAAAAATAAAATACAGGAAATCTCATGAAATTTGATTTAAGATAAAAATGATTTTTAATGACTTTCTAATGTTAGGGACATACTATTTGTCAGTTACTTGAAATTGAAATTTACCAGTGTATATATTTATTTCTTCCACCTTAGTTCTTTTAGCACAATATTAAAGAGAAGATTTATAATTGGTTCTCAATATCAATGTAAAGTATAATAAAATAGTTGTCACACTTTGATGAGCAAACATCTAACCTGATTCACAAGGTACTTGAACATGAAAGAAAAAAACATAACCCAGAATTTCAGAAAGGGGTAAAATTAATTTAGACACATGATCACTTATGGAAATGCCACAATGAAACTCCTTTGTACAATTAATGTCCACTGTGAAAGTGAAATAAAATGAAATGAAATAAAAATAAGGCCACACTACAGCTACTGCCACAACCATGTTTATCACAACATTATTCAAACTAAGATATGGAACCAACCCAGATGCCCCTAAGTAGATGAATGAATCAAGAAAATTATATATATATATATGTATATATATATATAGCTGTGTACATATGACCATATAAGATGGCGTTAAAGCAAAATGAACTCCAAGATATGGACACAGAGGTTTTTCTTTGTTGTTGTTGTTTTTAATGTTCTAAATGATTTTTGTTTCTTTTGTATGTTCTTCCCCATATGGTGTATCCCCTGTTGTCACTGTATTTGAATTTGGTATCCTGGTATTGTATATACATTTATCTGAATTAGGGAAGGGAAGGGGAACAACAGAATGGTGAGACAAAGGACAAGGGGGAACCAATGTAACAGTGATACTCACAAGACAATATGTTGGAAATGATCTGTACAACTTAGAGATTGGGAGGGAAAGTAGGAGAAAAATGAGGGAAGGGGAAACGTTTGACAAGAAATGTGCTTACTACCTTACTTATGTAACTGTAACCCCTCTGTATATCATCTTGACCATAAAAAAAAGTCAGGGATATTTTTGTAGGCCTACAAATACTTCATCAATGATAAATATAAATAACACCGCAGGCATTATGGGTACTAAGTGCAAATTATATGAAAATCATAGTTCATAATTCAAATTCTGTGAATAGTCTCCCTTTTACATTTTATTACAACTTCTAAGTCTTGAAACGATCCCATTTTTACCTCATGACGCTTTCCTAGAAACATCTATTGCTTTTGTGTTGAAGCTAGTTAGAATTTAACTTCTACTACAGATGCTCTTTCTGACATGCAGTCCAGTGTTATTTCTCTGTAGGTATCCTTCCATGAAGTAATTATGGACTTTGCACTTTCTCTGTGTTAATAACATAATTTGAAAACTTTTTCTAAGTTCGGCAAGTAAAGATTATTTAGTTTTGGCCTCCTAATTTGATTATTTTAGTTTTCAACATGCCTCTGTAGAGCTACAGATAGATTAGAATGCCTTATTTAAAGCAGTTGTTCTGACCTCGGGGAAATAAATGCAGTGAGTTATTAAATTCATTATAAACCTTGGATTAATTTAGAATTAGAAATACATATCACTGAAAAGCCCATGGAAGCTAAAATGTTTTTTCTTCAGATCTTCTCAGAGAAGGTTTATGGGAAGAAGTGTTTGTAAATCGTTAATCAGGATAAACACATTCCAATCAAACACATAGAATTTTTAATTGTTCTTTAAAACTCTTACTTTTAAAGATGTTGCAGAGTAAATGATTATCTTCTAATTATACAATTGTTCATGCTGTGGTGCTTCAGTTTCCAATCAACACTGTTATGGTATGAAGATACAGAACAAAATGAAATATTTTTATAAACATAAAGAAGCCTATGGTATTACAACTACATGCCTGTATTATTTCTAGGACCTTTGTCTCTTTATGCACAAAAGAGAAAAGTTGATACATTTCAAAAGTGTTTGAATTGAAACTTGATTGTCCTAACAGTACCCCATTATGCATTCTTTGATAAGAAATGCTCATGCAACCTTTCCCTGAATTTCTGGATACAGAGAAACTCAAGTGAAGCTTATTTTTTTCACATCAACTTTCTGGAATTTAACTCTCAGGTGTATTTTGAATCTACCTATGCATCAAGTCCAACATTAGGAGGTAAAATAAAAATAAACTACATACCATCCATTCCTTCCTTCGTTTAAAGAGATGATAACAAATTTTCTGTAATCTGTGAATCTTGCCACGAGTATTATATGTAATCTGTTATTGATTAGGGTTTTATTGTTAAATGAGAATAGTCCGCAAACAATTAAGTTTCAATTCTGGGCTGTATAAGTAATTTCCAAATTTATGTAACGTGAATTTCTTATGTGTCAGTCAACTATATACACCAATTAATTCTAAAATATATGGATTTGATAAGTTGCATCCAGAATTAAACTAATTTAAACTCATGCAAAGCGTAGTATGTAGTAGGTCCTCCATAAATAGTTAAGTATTTTTTAAAAAGTCTACATAATGATGGATTTATTTCATAACTAGATTTTTCAAATGAACATTTGTGTATGTGTATGTGTGTGTGTGTATGTGTATGCACAAGTGTGTGAGCTCCCAAGCTCTGTCCCTTACCTTTTATTCACTCATTGCTAGAAGTCTACCACTGAAAGCACGAATCCATTTCTAGCTTTTCGGTGGTTAATTGGAGATAATAGGTAATAGTCTCATGTGCTTTCCTGCCTGGGCTTTCTTTCAACTGCACTCCTCAGACTTCAGCCTCCTTAATAGCTGGGATTACAGGCATGAGCTAACGAGACTATTTTCCAGGCAAAAGAAAATAAAGAGGTAGATTCAAAGGTGATTTTTTCTCATACAAAAATAATTTAAAGGAATATTAAAAGTGTTTGAGTTCATGTTACAAACAATTGTGGGATAAAATAAAAAGAATGTTAAGATATTGCATGCCATCCATAAGATTTTTCAATTCACAGGGAGATTTGTTCAGAAACTTATTTGATATTAAAAGCTATTGTTAAACACTAAAGTAAAAACCTGCCATAACAAAAAAAATTGCTTGAGTTTAGAACATAGAAGGTTATAATAGGATTACTAAATGCAGCTTGAGGAAAGAAGTTGAAATTGAAAAGGAAGGTAAACATGTATATATATATATATATATATCTGTCTTACATGATATATTACAATATTATCTATGATAATGTCTACATTGCAATATCAGTGTACAGCACTGAAAGAGTGAAGAAGATGAAGGTGGGCAAAATAGAAGTATGAGAGAGAGAGAGAGAGAGAGAGAAAGAATCAATATGGCTCTACACAACTGACATTACAAGATTCTTTACATATCTTAGGTATCATCAACCATCTAGTTAGAAGCAGATTCTTAGATGAGTCTGCCATGATTTTGCAAACATTCCAACATTGTGGAAGTGTGTAGAATGATAAGCCCATGGCAGATATTTGATTCACATGAATGTAAGACAAGGGTTCATTATTCCATCATGAGAGCTTGGATCTCTCTTCAGGCAATCAAATTATCAAAGGGAACATATAATGTCAAGGGCAAATAGAAAGAAACATAGTTGAGAATGCTGCTAATGCAGCTGAATATAAAAATCCAAAAAATAGAGAAAAGCAAAAAATATATTAGCAGATTTGAAAGAGAGAGCTATTTTGAATTTTGTGAGTATCAGTATTATATTCACTTCAGAAAGACAAATAAACTAGATGTTTTTGATTACTTACATTGCTTTTTGCCAAATCATATGTGTTATTGTGATTATATAGTTAAGCTCTTTAGTAAGGAAAAATAGGAAATAATCATATGAACAGTGATAGACATGCCTTAACTTAAGTTACTGAATTTGGTTATCTGTAGAAAGTGAGTAGAAAGAGGGTGGAAGGAATGAATGGAGAGAGATATCATTCCCGAAGTATTTATGTGGGCAAAAGAATCTTCTTTTATTTAAAATAGCAATCAGAACTGAAAGAGAAATGAGTTACTCCATACAATTTATTGACACATTGCTCTGATTATGTATCTGGTTACTGTAGTCTACACTAAGAGGAAGATAACATCACATCCACATTAACCTTAAAATTCAGAGTAACTTTTCTGGTGAAGAAATGTCACTTATACTTAAATTGAAGAATGCTCTATCAACAAGGCCACACTAAAGCTACCAGCACGACTATGATTATTGCAGCATTATTTACTATAGCTAAGATATGGAACCAACCCAGATGCCCCTCAGTAGATGAATGGATCAAGAAAATGTGGTATATATACACAATGGAATTCTATGCCTCCATCAGAAAGAATGGCATTGCCCCATTTGTTAGGAAATGGAAAGACTTGGAAAAAATGATATGAAGTGAAGTAAGCCAGGCCCAAAGAAACATAGGTTTCCCTTATGAGTCAAGCAGAAAAGCTCAGATAAGGTGATGTTAGGGAAATGAACAATGTATTCAAATGTTTTTTTTTTCCTTTCATACGATTGTTTCTAACACATTTATAAGATTATTTCTTTGTTGCTTTGTATGCCCTTCTCCCACAGTATATAATCCCTGCTTTCACTGTATTTGATGTCGGTATAATATGTGGAGGGGAAGGGGAAAAACAAGTCATTTAAATAGGGATACAGGTGGACCCATTGCAACAATGAGAAGTACAAGTCGTTATGTCGAAACCGAACTTTACAACTTTGGGAGGGGGCCGGGGAGGATTGAGTGGGGGGGTGGGGGGGAGGATGGGAAGTGATGGGAAGGGGAAACAAAGGAGGAGGCTACAATGCTTGATAAGAAATATACTCATTATCTTGCCCATGTAATTGTAACCCCTCTGTACAGTATTTTCACAATAAAAAAAATAAAATTAAAAAAAGAATGCTCTATCAAAGAACTGGCCTATACTCTTCAAGAATGTGATGATCCAAGACAAAGAAGAACCAATGAAGTGTTTTACACTGAAGGTGACAAACAACTAAACACAAAACACAAAAATCATTGGGGAACTCTTATGTGCAGTCTTTTGAGGAAACTCCATACTGCTTTCTAGAGTGGTTGAACAAGTTTACACTCTACCAACAGTGTAGTAGCATTCCATTTTGGCCACATCCCCTCCACCATCTTTTGTTATTAGATTTATTGATTAGCTCCCCCAATGACCCCACAATCCCATTTCTGGGTATTTACCCAAATGACCGTAAACAAGGCCACACTAAAGCTACCAGCACAACTCTGTTTATCTCAGCATTATTTACCATAGCTAAGATATGGAAACAACCCAGATGTCTCTCAGTAGATGAATGGATCAAGAAAATGTGATGTGTGTGTGTGTGTGTGTGTGTCTGTACGTATGTATGTAATGGAACTCTATGCTTCCATCAGAAAGAATGATACCACCCCATTTGTAAGGAAATGGAAGGACTTGGAAAAATCATATTATGTGAAGTAAGCCAGATCCAAAGAAACATAGGTCCTATGGTTTCCCTTATTTGTAATAATTAGTATACATTTAGGATAACCTTAGCAGATGAGCAGAATTGCTCAATAGCTATGTACATATGACCATATAAAATCATGCTAAGTGAAAGGAACTCCAATACATGGACATGAGAGGTTTTTCTTTGTTGTGTTATTCTTAATGTACTATGTTATTTCTTTTTTCTTTTGTGGTTTTCCCCCCATGATGTATCCCCTATTGTGACTGTATTTGATTTTTGTACTCTTGATATTGTGTGTATGTTTATCTGAACTAGGGAAGGGAAGGGGAACAACAAAATGGTGAAACAAAGGACAAAGAGTGAACCTATGCTGCAGTGATACTCACAAGGCAATATGTTGGACATGATCTGTACTTCATGGAAGGTGTTGGGGGAGGGAAAGAGGGATAAAAATGAGGGAGGGGGTAACAAGTTAGACAATAAATGTAATCACTACCTTACATATGTCACTGTAACTCCTATGTACATCACCTTGACAATAAAATTAAAAATTAAGGGGCTGGGAAGGTGGCTACCACTAGGTAGAGTGCTTGCCTTGCATGCATGGCCCAGGGTTCAATTCCTCAGCACTACATAAGCAGAAAATGCCGGAAGTGGCACTGTGGCTCAAGTCGTAGAGTGCTAGCCTTGAGCTGAAGAGCTGAGGGACAATGCCCAGGCCCAGAGTTCAGGCCCCACAACCGACAATATATATATATATATATATATATATATATATATATATATTGTGTGTGTGTGTGTGTGTATATATATATATATATATATACACACACACACAAATGAGGATACATAAGAGACTTTATTAAGCAAATTTTAAAACCAAAAAAAATCTTTGTAAAGATTAAATGAAAAATATTTTAGAACAGGTTTGGAAATTTTCTATGAGTTTGAAATCGAGACACCAGCTTACAGGTGATTTATTTCCACTACTCTCAATGAAAGCTGGCTTCACACATGTGCAATCTACAGAAACACTCAGGGCTAATGCACTAGAAGACTCACACTTGACTTCGTCTCTTATGTTGCTGTCTTGAAATTAATAGCGTTGCCTATTTTGCATGTTTACTTCTGATTGGACAATAGAACAGGAGCATAAACAGTGAAGGTAAGCGCGGCATATGGGCACCATTTGTAGTTGCCACATTAACATTTAGTATTAACACCAATCTTTGATAGAGGATCAGACTCAGAGCAAGTATGTGTTAAGTATGCTATTTCTATATCTGAATAACTGAGCTAACAACTCTGAGACAGCATGTTTTCTTCTGAGTCCTTGGCAGAAGGTAATAACATTCTAAGAAACACAAATAGTCAAAGAATCCTTTAATGCCTTTATTATTGATGTTATTTCTCTATATTAACCAAACAGTAATGCTGAAAACAATGATACTGTAGAAAAATAAAAAGAGGAAAACCTATATTTCCTTTCTTTCCAATTTTGCCTTACTCAGCTGGCTAGAAGTAGTGTGTTAGCAGAAAACGCACATACCAAGAAATGAAATAACAATGGTTCTGTTGTACAGCATTTCCATTGTTCTGTTACAAAAAATAATATGTGTGGGAATGCAAATAACTAAATATAGATTATATAATTTTAGGTGAGGATATGATTTAAACGCTTTCACTTTTTGTCTTACATTAGCATTGTATGCTATAAATATACATAGTAAAAGATGCTTAAAATTTTAAAAGCCTATTTTTCTTAACTTAGAACATTATGTAGCCAATATAAGAAACTGACAAACCAAGAGAAAAATGTAAAAGCAAGAATACTTCTAATATCACTGACAGCAATTTTTCTTACTTATTGGCAGTACTGGAGTTTGAACCTAAAGCCTTATATATGCTTGGCAGGTGTTCTACTACTAGAAGCATACCTCCTGACCATTAGTCTTAGGAAAAATGGCATTGTATTCTTACTGTGCAGTAGCTAAGGAGCTTTTGCATAATCAAAGCATCCCCAGTAGAAATGAAAGTGTTGTTATGTCAGGATATCATTCTTGCTTTACCATCACATAGCACATTCTCTCTGTTTTCCTTTGAAATCTCATATAGTTCTCATTGTTCTGACTGCAATGATAACTTGATTCATCCAATTTAATTTCAAATATGATAGAAAGATAAGGATTTGGTTATTTATGAGATGCAGAACCAGTGCATATACTTAGATGTGCCTGCATTCCAAATGTTGGCTTCTAATCACTACCCTACAATCCAAGAACATCCATTTTTTGCTTAGAATAGCACTAGAGGTGAATGGAGCAATGAACAGTAGAAATTGTTGGAAGAAAGATGAGTTAAAGATTAAAGCATAGCTTACTTTTACAGTTCATTCTCTACCAAATGTAAGGATGTAAACCATAGACAATGAATTCTAAAGAAACCACTGGGAGTTCATTGAAGGAACCAAGTAATGGGCTCATTGTCATTAATAATTTATACATATTATTGTTGAAACTTTGTAAGAGTGTATGTTAGAAATGGTAAATAGTTCAGAACTTGAGAATGATTTCCATTTCAACACCATGTAATTGTGAGACTTTAAGAAATGACTTAACCACTCTGAGAGGAGTTTGGATTACAGACAAAATGGGAATAATTATACCACGTAGGTTTGTGGTAAAGACCAAATAAACATGAAGCACCCAATTCAGTGTCTTATGCAGAGAGCAAACTCTCCCAGTGTTACAATGACAATTTTAGGGTACACATGGGTGACACACATAGTGAGGAATAAGGATTTTGACTTTGATTTGAGACTTTGGACTAGGCAATATTACAACTTACATAAGAAACAGATGGATATCTAGAACGATGAATTTGGCAGGAAGAGCTAACAGAAGTAAAGGTAAGAAGGAATAACTGACATTCAAAGTGAAAACCTTAGCACAAGTAGAGCGAAAAGACAAGAGATAAATATCAATGATGTGTCTTACCGTTCAGGAGATGGTTGGAAGTCATGACGCACGTTCTAGCTTTATACCCCAACACTATAGCCAAGAGAGGAGAATTTCAGATTTAAATTACTGACATATAAATTATTTACAACTAACTTAAATTGGATCTTAGTTTGCTAGCTACATTTTTAATCCATGAGTCTCTAATCATGATATTGGTGAAGGAAAGAGAGTCTTCAATCACAGAAAGTAATGCTGGACAATCCAGTTTCAAGTCTTGGACACATATGTGGACCTGTGCTGACAGCACAGATTAGCATCTAGTGTCTCAGGAAGAGCCTGTATTTTCTCTTCTTATCACTATATCTACTTAACTTCCTCTTCCTTTGTCAAATAATTAGAAGAGAAGCACGAGAAATCATCAGTGGTAATCAGAATTTTAAGAAAGATTCCCCAGTGGGCACCCCTGGCCCACACCTCTTGTATGAGCCCTTCCCTTTGAGCATGAGAGGCATGATCAAGAACTATCTTAAATTACATTAGTGAAGTGGGCCAGGCCCAGAGAAACATAGGTCCCATGGTTTCCCTTATTTGCAATAACTAATATATATGTCTGGGACAAGTAGAAAAGGTCAAAAGCTATGTACATATGCCCAGATAAGATGAAGTTAAGCAAAATGAACCCCAAGATAGGGACACGAGTGTTTTTTTCTTTCTTTCTATTGTCTCTAACGTATTTATAATGTACCATGTGATTTTTTGTTGCTTTGTATGTCTCTCCCCCACAGTATAACCCCTGTTTTCACTGTATTTGATGTCTGTCTAATCTGGAGAGGGGAAGGGAAAAAACAAAATGTTTAAATAGGGATACAGGTTGGCCCATTGAAACAATGAGATGAACAAGACACTATGTTGAAAAATGAACTTTACCATATGAGGGGGGAGAAGGAAGGAGTGTAGTTGTGGGAGGGAAGGGATGGTATGGGAAAAACAAAGGATGAGGTAACAATGCTTGATAAGAAATGTACTCATTACCTAGCTCATGTAACTATAACCCCTCTGTACAGTATTTTCACAATAATAAAACCTTATTAAAAATAAAAATAGTGCTGGGAAGGTTGCTCAGTGGTAGAGTGTTTGCCTTGCATGCATGAGGCCCTGGGTTTGATTCCTCAGCACCACATAAGCACAAAGAAAAAAGCTGGAAGTGGTGCTGTGGCTCAAGTGGTAGAGCGCTAGCCTTGAGCTGAAGGGCTGAGGGATAGCACCCAGGCCCAGAGTTCAGGCCCCATGACTGGACCCACCCCCAAAAAAAATATGCCATAGGGGGGAAAAGAAATGTCTTAAGAGAGATTCTAGACGTGGAAAGCATGAGGTATCTTAGGGTTTAAAGGCAATGGAGACATTCCCCTGCTCTCCTTGAAGCAGTAAGTGGCAATGTTGTAGAGAAGACACATGCAGAGAGTAGCTTAGAAGTTAAAGCAACCTGGTCAATAGCCAACAAGAAAACAATGACTTTGGCCCCACAATGAAAGTGAAACATATCCTCCTAATGATGTGACAAGGGTGCCATCCCCATAGGAGAACCTAATTGTGACCTGTATACCTCGATACCAACTTTACACAATACTACCGAGAGAACTCAGTTGATTCCTGCCCAGATTTAGAACCTATTTAAAGGTGATATTATAAATTGGTGCTATTCGAAGTTATCTGTTGTTATACAGTAACAGAGAATGAACACAAGCCCCTCCATAATGTATGGAAAGGGGTGTGGCTTATCTAAATATGATGACATAGTACACTCCTGCACACAGTTTACATAAAATGAGCAGCAAGAGACAACCGATGCCTGGGATTCATTGTGAGCCATCTCTCCAGGCTCACAAAGCTGCATGTAGCCTGCCTGCATTCCAGGAGGACCCCAAAATATATAGCCCACCCCTGCTTCCATGCATCAGTGGAAACTACAGGGCTGGGTAAAAGACTTGAAGTACATCTTGATTCTGGTACAGAGAGGAAATGAGCGTGGGATGTTCTAGGCTAGGTCTCCCTTAACTCAAGAGGCTGCCTTCCAACACATCCTCCAGTTATTCTTGAGAACATCAATGGAGAAGTGGAGAAGCAGGTCAATTCAAGATCACCCGCAGAACTGTCCTGGAATATATACACATGGAGGTAAAGTTGATCTTTCCCTTTCTCTCTGTGTTTCTCTCACTCTTTTCTTGCTCTCTCACTCTCTCACACACATACAGTTTTGTTTCCCTCTAAAGGACAAAAAAAGAATAAACTTTGAAGTATTACATGTTTTTGTGTACCAGAATAAAAGCCTAAATTAAGGATGTTCAAAGTTTTTCACTTGGTTTGGCAGCAGAACAGAGAAGGTAAAGCAATTAGCTGAGATTCTTAACATTTTTACATTCTACTTAAAAGAAAAAAACTGTTCCAGGGCAATTGGCATTTTTTTTAAAATCCTGCTTTAATGAGTTCCAGAATGCCATTCTCACACATATATACAATGCAGTTTGATCCATCTTCTTTAAATATAATCAAACATACTTGATTCACCACAACTCTTGAGAAGGGAACAAAAGCAAGTCCACTGAAACAAAAGTAAAATTCGAAAAATGACCAAATTACCACACACAAGGGCTGGAATTGTTCTTTAATATTGGGTTAAAATCTCTGTCTCAGGGCTGGGGGGTTAGCCCAGCGGAAGGGCGCCCTCCAGGCACACGCAAGGCCCTGGGTTCGGACCTCAGCCCTGGGAAAACAAAAACAAAAAACTCTGTCTCTCCAGTGCACTCATTGACATGTACCATTCAGTGGGGCGAGCATGAAGGGCTATCATCAAACTCTGTCCACAAGCTCTGGCTTCTCACTTTGTAACAGAAATCAGACCTGAACCAAATGGACGGTCAGTTGGAAAAAGAAAGGTTCCTGCACCCCACCTTCCCTGGGCACCGCTCTCACTGAGATAGGAGCCCAAATGAGAAATGGAGCTTCAGAAAGGGGAAGGAAGGAAAACTGAGGCAGACTTTCCTTGCTTTATAATCTTGCTCTCTGCCACCTGTTGTGAAAACACCACCCTTTCAGTCACAAACATATTATCGCCTCTGAGGAAGGAAACATCCGAGAATGGCTTAGGCTGTGCTAAATGGCTCTTGAGCGGAAATTGAGGAATCCCTGAGGAGAGGAGACAGTTTTAAGAGAGTAGGAGAAGCAAATAACATCCCCACTGATGAACTTTGTCAGAGGAGAGATGGCAGACTCGATGAAGAATCCGGGCATGAATTAGAAGCACAGGGGACACACTCTGAAGGTCTCCACCTTCCCACCCCTTTTACAAAGAATACATTTGAAGGAGAATAATGTCTTAAGAATAATATTATTACCTTATAGGGAATACTTTCTCCACAATAATGTCCTTGCCTCTGACAGAACAGGACTGGACAGACAATTGAAATTAACTTTGAAAATGCATGTATGCACGCTTGTCCAAACAGTATCCATGTGTAGTTTACTGTGTTTATAGTAAGATGGGCCATTAGAAATACATTGTGCTCTAATATTTTAGGTGGGTTAGCTATATCCATGGATAACACAAAGTCCCAGATTCAATTTTTTTAATTCATTTCAATACTACTATTATCCTGGTCACTAGATACATGATCAATGACAAGCTGCTGGTTATTTTATTCTAACCACTGATATCAAGGATCAAAATCAATGACTGAAGGTCTATACAATGTCATGACCATGAAGTGCACGCACGCACGCGCACACACACACACACACACACACACACACACACTTGGATACACACAGACCTCTTAAATAAATAAAACTAATCCATGGATAATCATGAGAAGTACTGAAGTGCCATGAGGTCCTTCCTGGAGGAAAGGAAAAAAGAGGCAAAGGAAGAAAATCTGCCCTTCTCCCTGAGCCTCATCTTGATTCTATATTCACCCAATGCCTCATTCAATCATGCTCATTTTGAGTTAGCAGAAGAACATTTTCCTAAAAGGGTAAATTTTTACAAGGTATAGTTACTTTGTAAAGAAGTTTGTTATTGTTGTTGTTGTTGCTAACCTTATAAAATCATAGCTTCTTGGTGATTGCATGACATGCTTTTGTCAAAAGTAGACACAACATGCACATTCAAGGATATATAGCGTGATACATCATCTAAGTGGTTTCTTTATGTCAACGTACTATTTTCAGATTAAATATAAGAACACTAGACACATGCAGGTCACAAAATGATGAGGGTAAAGGTGTGCTGGGAAAACTAAGGGAAGTGAAGGAATTCTGAGCAACACTACCCTCTAGACACAGAAGGGTACTTCAGGATGTTCTAAGATGACTACTCTGTCTTCTCTAATACCACATTTTTCCTGGCATAACTGCACCCATCTAGTGAATGAGACATACACAACATTGTTTATTTCAGCCATGTGACATACTTAGATATGGTTCTTTCTTCCTGGTAACCATAAATGAGAGATTAAATATCATATTAATGTCCTTACAGGATAGGCTCTGTAAAGCTATCAATAAAAAAGAAAGAAGCAAAATTTGAAATCTGAACTGTAATCTCAGCATTCAAAGAGCAAGTGAAAGAGAATCACAAGTTCTAGGCCATGTTAGACTACACAGTAAGACACTGTCTCAAACAACAACAAACTTGAAATTTGGGAATATCACATGTATATTTCCTTCCAAATTAACTCAAAGAAACATAAACTGATCTTTTCCCCTCTTTTCTGTTCGGCCTCATATTTTACTGCATAGGTTTGTTTCTGCTACATAGCCTATGATTGCCAAGTTCGTGACCAACAACGTCAATGTCAACGTCATAACTCAGGTTGATGATTTTGGATACTCGACTAAGCCGTTCCCCTGGTTTCCATTGAGCTTGGTCTTATAGCCACAGCTACCTGTCAGATTGGCCTGTGGCAGGTGGTTTTAGGTTAGCCTCCGACACAACAGTTGTCTTTATTCATTCTCCAGCATGCTGTTGCCAGAGTGTCTTGAGAGTTTACTAGACAGTGAAAAGAACCATCAAGGCATCTTGAGTCTGGGGTAAGAATTGACACTTTCCTGGAGCCAAGTAAGGGTAAGCCACAACACAACTCTTGATTCAAAGGATGAGTAAATAGACTAACGTTCCCTATAGGAAGAGGTAAAAGGAACATTATTAATCTCATGAAACAAGGAAGAGAATAATTAAGTCTTGTTTTCATTCTATTATACACCTTGGATTCTAACGTATATATGTGCAGTGTCTCTGTTGCCTTGTTTCTGTCTCTGTCTCTCTTTCTTTCTCTCTCTCTCCCCCTTCTCACCTCTCCTTGCCTTTACAAAGGCAGTGACTGCTTCTACCTAATGGAGACATTACTCCTCTCCCTTCTACTTTATCAGGATTGGGCCAACATTACTTGTATTTAGGAAAACTTCACTGAATTCTGGACTAGGTAGTTTACTCTCTTTTATATTGTTTACAACTTATCACCTATAAATCCTTACAAAATTTATTACACTTTTTTTTTACTATTTAAATACTTCCCATACTTGAGGACAATGAAAAGATTTCATCTGGTTTTTTTTTCCCCAAGTCAGTAAGCATCTATGATTAATTGGGTTGTATTGGAAATTCATATATAATTACCAGCAGTCATGAAAGAGGATATCTTTTCTAGATATAAATTTCTAGATAGAAGTTGTCTTTTTTGCTTTTTTTTAAACTTAGTCAGGCCTAAAAAATTATGAGATTTCATAAAATTAGTCCAAATAAGTCATTGCTTCAAAAAATTCAAAGCAACTGCACTGTTCTATCCAATAACTTCTTCTCCAAAAGATAAAATTGGATTCTTAATGTTATCAACTAATTCAGACACCATAACTTATACAGTGTTAAAACGTAATGAGCCTGGCAATCAGTCCTGAAGGCCTCCATTTGTCAGCTCTCCATGAGGATTTGCTACAATTTACTACTATCCTATATATTTTAGGCTACAATCAGTTTTCTGGCTAGGCTGCCTCTTAAACTGAAGTCTCACATTTTGCTCATTAACTTTTCCTGTGATAGACTGTCAAAAGTCCCATCTGAACTCCTGTTAAATTACATCTACTTCTACACCCTAATATAATTACTTGGTTGCTGCCGCAGAGAGCTATAAATTGTCTGATAAGACCTAATTTTCTTTTTTAGTGACCTAAGATACAATCTCCTATTTCATCCCTCCAATGAGCCAAATTGTCTGTTTCTTAGAAAGGATTTCAAAATTTGGGGTGTTCTTATTCAGATGCTTACTTTCTTTTGTACATAATATTTGTACATTCTATGCATGATTATTCTATTTCTTTCCCAAATTATCTGCCACCCAATTGCCTAGCAGTTTAGCAACTTCAACAAGAGGGGAAAAAGTTTTCAAATGTTGCCATAAGTCTTCAAACAAAAAATCATCACATCTAATCAACGGGATTTCTATGCCCATTTTTCTATGATTTGATAAGCTTTCTGACTTTAAATTTCTCATAAAATAACACTCAGTTTGAATGAGGGATGAAAGAAGTGATGTCCCATCGGAATATTTTTTCATAGCTTCTTTTTTTGCTAAATGTAATAACCCTCACATGAAAGTATTTCAGGATCCGAATTTTATACTAGACTGATTTTAAGGTGCACTGGTAGTTTTGGAGGGGCTGCCATATTATCCTTTTATTTATTTAATTATTCTTTCGAGTATTTACTATACTATCTGTACATACTTGATAATGACAGGAGTTATGGATACAAATCATTTAGGTAAATTATTACTTCGTGACGTATGCAAACCATAGCAGCA
Source organism: Dipodomys ordii (assembly GCF_000151885.1). Lineage (NCBI taxonomy): Eukaryota > Metazoa > Chordata > Mammalia > Rodentia > Heteromyidae > Dipodomys > Dipodomys ordii. The sequence goes on from NW_012267327.1 coordinate 1,764,623, forward strand.
ATACACAGCACATCGTAATCAATGAAAGCATATTGCTTTCATTATTATATTTGAAGTTTATAATTTCTCAGTATTTTTAAGCATCGCCATCCCTTAAAATCTTAAGAAAATACATGCAAAAATATTTTGATACATAAGTATGTGAGATTTAAGTCAGATTAAACACATTAAACCAAACTTCTATCACTTTCCTGGTCAAACATTCAATTCCCTGTGTTCTAGTTTTCTGAAGTATATAATACATTATTATTATTACCTATAGTCATTTTACCATACAATAAAATGCCAGGATTTATTGCTGCTATCCAACTGCAATTTAGGACCCATTGATCATCTTACTTTCCCTTCCCTTGGCTCCTATCTACACAGATTCTGTTAATACAGTATAATATTTTAGACTTCATATATTACTGAGATCACATTAGATTTGTTTTTCTGTGCATGGCTAATGTCACTTCACCCAATGACCTTCAGTTCTACCCATATTGTTGCAAATGACAAGATTTTTTGACTAAATTGTATTCCATTGTATATAGGTACTAAATTTTTGACATCCATTTGTTGGTTGATAGACACTTCTATTTTGGGATTTCCTCTTATAGTTTGCAATACCGAAAAAAAAAAAGTTCACAAATGCCTTGTAAAACACAATTCATGTAATTTCAAAACTGAAAGCCTGGAGCAGGAATATTGGCAGTTTGAGAGCAGCCTGGTCTATATAAAGCATAATTGAGGCTCCTGGTCTACCTATTAAGAGCCTGTCTCAAAAAAAATATTGTTGCCTGGCACCATTGGCTCACGCTTGTAATCCTAGTGACTCAGGAGGCTGGGATGTGAGGATCCCAGTTCAAAAATAGCCTGTGATGACAAATCTGAGAAACTTTATCTCCAGTTAACATCATTAATCTTCAGTTAACCAGCAATAAACCAGAAGTGGAAGTATGATTCAAGTGATAGATTTCCAGCCTTGAGCATGTATATATGTATGTGTGTATATATATGTGTATATATATATTCTGTATATATATATATATATTCTGTGTATATATATATATTCTGTGTGTACATATATATATATATATATATATATATACACATATATGTATACATGAGAAGAATTACAGCTCTGTACTTTCCTCACCAAAGACCCTGGCCCATTTCAAATATATCTATGAATAGCCAATTACTCTTAAAGAAGATTCACTCTGTATTATCAAACCAATACTGAGAGAATTTCTGATAGCATCTAATTCTTTTTAGAATAAAAGTATTTCATCTCTCACTGGCTAGCTATGTGACTTTAGGTACTTTAGTCCCTCTACATGTCATCTCTTATTGACAAATTGAAATAATTTTAAGTAGATTTATTCTGCCTAGTACATTCTTTTTCTCTCTATGGATGGATGCTTTATACCAAACCCCTTCAGAGTTAGTGACGGGAACCCAGCATACTTCTAAATACATCTTTTTGTGTGTACGGCAGCTAAATATGCAGACATTCATGGCTTGCCAATTTCTAATCTGAACCAACTAAGAATGGAAAAAGTAACCTTGGTCCTTGGGATTAAGCAGAACATTCTCTAGTTTTACTAGGTGGTGTTTAACAAACTGAATAAGAAAAAGGGAGAGAGAGTAATAATGGAGTCCTAAAGAAATTTAGGTCCCATGGTTTCCTTTATTTGAAATAATTAGTATACATATAGGATAATCTTATCAGATGAGCTGAAACTCAAAAATCATGTACAAATAACCATATAAGATGATGCTAAGTGAAATGAACCCCAAGATATGGATACAAAAGGTCTGTCTTTATTGTTACTGTTTTAAATGTACCATGTGATTTTATTTTTTTTTGTTGTTGTTTCCTTTGTATGTTTTTCCCCCTAAGGCATATTCCTTGTTGTCACTGTACTTGACTTTGATACCCTGCATCTTGTATATACATATCTAATCGGGGGAGGGGAAGGGGAATAACAAAATGCTGAAAGAAAGGCACAGGATGACCTATTGCAACAAGGATACCCACAGGACAGTATATTGGAAACAAATTTTACAACCTGGGGGGGATGGGGAATATGAGAGGTGGGGGAGGGAAGGGATAGTGGGACAGCAATAAGGAAGGGAAGGGGTCGCAATGATTGACAGTAATGTACTCATTGCCTTACTCAAGTAACTGTAGCCCCTCTGTACAGCAACTTAACAATAAAAAAAGATTTTAAACTGTTGGAAGGTGTTACAGTTAGAAACATAAAGATCATTGTCTTCTACCATCTTGTTCCCTGTGCTTCCCACTGAACAACCAAAATCTTAAAACCATTGGACAGCAATGGATTTCAGTAATTTGGATGTCTTTATAAAATTTTATATATAATTTAACAATTTTCTAACGAGTTTCTCTGTAATCTCCCATACAGGCATAAAGCTATGTTTTCTAGAATTCAGCTCTAATGAGGCCACTGATCCATTTTAAACCATGCAGTTTTTCCTCATTGCATATACAAGAGTGGTTAAGTATGTTTCTGAAATCAACGACAGTGAGTTTTAATTAAAATTATACTCTTACTGGCTAGGTAGTCTATGCAGATAAATCTTTCTAAGCTTCCATATCTTTATCTGAAAAATGGGGAAGGGGCTTAATAGAATTGATTACTAGGATCATGGTTATAATGAATAAATAATACATGCTAAGTATTGAGCCCAAATTCTTTCATAACCAGGATCCAGTAAGTGATAAGTTTTTTTTCATTCCCACTCCTCTGCCAAAGAACATCAAATATTTTTAAAAATAATAATCCTGTGGAATATGTTAAAAATAGTAAGCCATGGGACATGTTATATGATAGCCAGAAAATTAAAACAGAAGTTAGGAACCATAAGTTATCCAGTAAAGGTCCAAATACTTACTAATCAATCCACACAGATCAAATAAACACCATGATAAATTAGGGAGTATTTGAAACAGCAATTTGTGATAAGGAAACATATCAAAATATAGGGTGTAGCTAAAGTAGTTATAGAAATGGGAAACTACATTTATAAATACTAATATTAGAAAAGAGGTTTACTCATAATCTGACATAACAGCTATCTTCTAAACCTATTCAACAAACTTACCTCCAGATTGAATTGCATGCGACCTGAAAAACCCTGTTTTGGGGCTGGGAAGGTGGCTCAGTGGTAGAGCGCTTGCCTTGCATGCCTGAGGCCCTGGGTTCAATTCCTCAGCACCACATAAACAAAAAAGAATAAAAAAAAGAAAAAAACCCTGTTTTTAACTGCATATAGTGTCTTAAAATTCTTAGAGATAGCAAGAAAACAGGTTATAGGAATCTTCCTTTATACTCATCTATTTCTTTCCACATATTGGTGTACACATAGTATACATACAAAAAACCCACATATTCACACATAGGCCCTCGTATATGTTTTTAAGATAAAAAAGAAAACTGTTCTTGACACTAGGGTTAATATTAAGCTATTGTCTTGATTTACTCTGTTTTTGTACTCAAATACTTGTATGTCACTTACAATTTGCGGTCTGTTTTCTCGTGTATTATGTGTGCTTGGTGCTGAATAACAAGCATTTTTTTGTATTTGAATGTTTTCTCACATAGTCTTGTTATGACTTTCTCCAAAAATAATGCACCAGATAGAAGAAATATAACTATTCATTTACTCTTGGATTTTGAAAGCATATGTGATTTAAGCTTTCTTGTATTCACAAATGCAGGATTAGTTCACTAAAATCATTACAGCATAGCAAAGGGGTTTATGACTCAACTACCTATTAGACAGGAATCTCAGAGATATGGCTGAAAATGCTTGTTCATTTATTTCTAACAGCTTTTACAAGTGTCCAGAGTGCATACTTTTAGTTGTTTTAAAGTTAATAAAGTATTTTTTAATGAATGGATTAAGTTCTCATGAAGACACTTATTTCTTTAGAAGAATATTTTTAAACTTATTCCTACTTGGGAATTAGAAATTTGTCCAAAACCTACATTTATTTCAAAGTTTAAGTCAAAGTAGTTCATAAATTTACAGTTCTAAAAATACATTTTCTCTTCACCAGTGCTTAGTAGTGCTTTAAAGCAGAATCTATAACATTTTATTTGAGAATTGCTTTATTATCACAAAGCAAGAACATATTAGCTTGTCAGCCTGATAGCTATTTGTTTCATTAGGATATATATATATATATATGTATGTATATATATATATATACACATATATATGTGTATGTATATATATATATATACACATATATATGTGTATGTATATACATATCTGGTAGTTTCTTATTTGGAATTTGTATTTAATTCTATTTAGTAGTGACTTACACATAGCTCTTTTGGCTTGAGTTTCTGATTACAGTATAATACATTTTCTTTGTCACTGAATATTAATAGTTATTAGGTATCCATTTTATCTGTGTACTGTAAGCTATTTTTGCCAGTCAATAATTGTACTCAGGCTTTGATTTTTTTAAATACCTATAAATTATTGTGTCAACTCTCTCTACTATTTCTTATCCTGTTAAAACTCTCACTTTCTTACTCAGCTACAGTGCAGTGTTCCATTTCAATAATCATACTTTTGAATTAATTTTCATCCACCTGTTTTCTTCCTTTCCTTCAAAACCCAACTCTACCCTAATCCAGAATACAACATATTCTGTGGCTAGAGTAACCATATAAATAAAATGAAGAAAACCAAGTTTCATTCTAAATTTACTTTGTTTTAATGACCTTAAATTTCAAGAGGACACAAGCACTGCCTAGCCATGGTTGTATATTTCACTACTGCATTTTCTTTCCCACTATTCAAGACAATATTTGAACATCAAATATACAAAAAGAATTTCTTTTTCATCAGATATCTTTAAAAAAAAGCAATGAGGTAAATTCCAACTCATTTTTCCATTAAATGTATTTTTTCCTGTCTGTATTTTGTAGTATTCTGTTTAAGAACTACCCTGTCCCTATATATTAACTCCTCAAATGGATAATGACATACTTTTATTTCTTCTTTTATTTGTTCTTTTATTTGCCTATGAATTTTATTTCCTCCCTTTGTCACCATCAATGCACTGCTCAAAGGAGCTCGGCTCTCCTCTGGCTGTCTCTGTATGTTTATCTTTTTCTAGGAGGCTTTCTAATGTATATTCTATATACCAGTAGTAAACTCACCTGTCTCTTCTTGTTCTAAATACTCCAACCGGCTTTCTTCCTCTCTTTTCCTCTGACGTTATCCCAGTGATCCCTAAGTACTTCCTTGTTTGGAAACCTCTCTGTTCCCATTTTTCTTTCTGTTTCAGGAACATCGTTGATGAAGTTCTCTCATAGCCTTTGAAGATGTCAGTTCCTTCTGTGTAACTCTTTGGCGTTTTACTGAATGAACTTCCTCTGCCTTACACAAAGTGCTGGAATGTTCCAGGGATCTTCATTGAATTGTTGTCATCTTCTCTAGGATTATTTTCTTCATGAGTGGTTATATAGGCATGGATTTAATGAGTATTATATACTTGGACTTTGAAATTTATGTCTTTTTTGTCCATCAATACAAAACTCACACTTTCCTCTTTCTAACTGACATTTTTTGGGTGTTGCTTATCCTTTTTAAAAAAAATTAATTTTTTATTGTGAAAATACCATACAGAGGGGTTACAATTACATGGGCAAGATAACGAGTACCTTTCTTATCAAGCATTGTTGCCTCCTCCTTTGTTTCTCTTTCCCATCCCTTCCCATCTCCTCCTCCCCGCCCCAACCCCGCCCTACCAAAGTAACATAACGACTTGCACATCTCATTGTTGCAGTGGGTCCAACTGTTTTTGCGCTTCCCCTCCACATATTATACCAACATCAAATACAATGAAAGCAGGGATTATACCGTGGGGGAGGGACATACAAAACAACAAAGCTTGCAATGCTTGGTAAGAAATGTACGCATTATCCTGCCCATACAATTGTAACCCCTCTGTACAGTATGTTCACAAATAAAATAAAATAAAATTTAAAGAAAAACAAAGCTTATCCTTATTAATGTTAGCTTCTCAGCCCATTCATCTTAGAATGCTACCTTATTCACTAAGTGGTGTCTAACTCAATCTGAAAAAGTTCACTTTTTATTTTCTTCATTTTCATACTGTCCTGAGAACATGGTATTTCTCAGTCATGTTTGACACTGCATTTTTAGCATTTTTATCACATAAACCACATACCCTGGGTTATTCTTGGCTTTCAACTCATTTTCTTCTCTGTGCCTATATGGGGTCAGATATCCTTAAGACATCATATTAATCTGGCATTAAAAACAATGCTACTTTAATCTGTTAATTACTTTCTCTCAAAGGCAGAAAATGTGCTTGGACTGAAAGTTTTGAAGTGCTATCTGTATACCTTATTAATGAATGATGAGTTCCAAACAAATGAATAAGTTCATACATTGGGGAAGGCAAAGCATTAACTGGACCAGCAAGAAGAGCAGTCAGCTTGCTAAGAGAAAATAAAAGTAGATAAATACACATCGCAGTAAGAAAATTTTATGTTCATTTATGCAACAAATATATAGACATATATTGATCATCTGAAAATTATCATGAGATAATAGCACCATAGTCATGTACAAGTAAAAATGAGAATGTACTTGTGATTTTGTAAAAAGAAAATATTGTAATGAATTCTGAGACCATAAAAATGTTCATGACAAATTAACTCCCATTTGGGGAGTTTTTCTTCAGGAAAAGGAACAAAAGAAAGAAAAGCTCTTATCTCTAATCCAGGTCCCATTTCTGAGATGCAGGCACACTTACCCAGCTGACAATTAGGCAGCTCTACTAGGGCGTTTGGCAGCCATTCAAATTTAACACATCTGAAATTAAACCTGTTCCTCCCTGAAATCTTGATTTCTTGTCCACTCAATTATTTACATAAGAAAGCAGGTAAAGAGGAAGGCGACAAGATGGCGGAGGAGAAGCTGGAATCTGAACAAGCTCTCGCATAGAAAGCAGTTTTAGAGTTCCAGGGAACAGTCCTAAGCCAGAGAAACACACCAAGTGTGCCATCACAGCACAGAGAGTTAGACAAGTGAGAGAAAGCCAAGGCAAGAATACACATCTGAGCACCAGCCAGCAGCCGCCGGGGGTGGCGGCAGCAGGGTCACGGTGGAAACCGCAGCCGGGTGATAACTGAGAGCTCACACAGAGAGTCCGGGACGAAGGAGCCAGACGCAGCGGGCGAGCGGATTCTACTCAACACCAGCAAGAACCGACAAGGAGCAGACAGCTTCATCCTGAAGTTTGCAGACCAGAGACGACCCAGGACACAAGACTCGGCGTGAGTAGAAGCCCGACATCCTCACTCCTTCTCAGGGAGCAGAGGAGGGAAGGCCACCCCTCCCCCCCCAGCACCGGTGATCTCCATCTTGGATACCGACAAAGCTCGGAGGAGCTGCTAGCTCCAACTCAGGCCTTGGAATAAAACGAGT
>NW_012267327.1:1779110-1839530 GCF_000151885.1 Dipodomys ordii
GCATTATCCTGCCCATGCAATTGTAACACCTCTGTACAGTATGTTCACAAATAAAATAAAATTAAATTAAAAAAAAAGAATCAAAATGCAGAAAAAAAAGAAAGCAGGTAAAAAAGAAAGAAAAAAGAAAGTAGGTAACTATCCTTAAGTCCCTCTTCTTACTTGATTTGGCTTATCAGTGAAACACAAAACCCCTGATAATTACCGATTGCTCCATCTTTTTCTCTACCTTAGCCCAAGGGGCTCTTGTACCCATTTCAAATACTGTCTTACCCTTGTTGATCGGTTTTGCATAGTACAGATAAAGAGATATTTTTGAAACATAAATATTTCCTATAGCTTTCCTGGACATATCTTTAAAGTTGTTTTATATTATTATTTTTTTTGCTTATTATTCCTCAACTTGACTTAAAAAGCAACATATGCTTTCTAGGCCTTTTCCATACATCCCATGCTATGTGCTGCTTTGATACTCCAGTTCTGGGCCTTTCCAACTTCACTTACCTGGTGGGAACACATTGAACATCTTTGCATGCCATCTCTCCTTAGCTGGCTGATTCCTATTCACCCATTAGGCTTTTACTTAGGTTATTTCCTCTGTAAAACTTGAGCAAGCAATATTACTTTGCACAATGGATCTTCATTCTCACACCATTTGTAGTAATGAATGTATTTACCAATTAATATTAAATTAACTTCCTGCTTTTTTAGAATTGAGGAAGACTAGCATTATTTCTATCTTGCTTGATAATTGATTCTTGAGCTTGAAGTTTGAATGAAGTCACCAAAATTAGGCTGTAAGCACACACACACACACACACACACACACACACCACATACATCTCTCTCTCCACATAAATATTAAGAGAGGCATATTATGCATCTATCTATAAACACCTCTGCCTCCACAGAAAAAGATTAGATTAGCATAGAGACCACATTAACAATGGCAATAACAATCGCAATTTATTTGAAGAAATTATGCAAAAAATAAAAATTTATACAACATAATTGGTGGGAGTGTATATTGTTTCAAGAGTTTAAACTAAAAGTGGTATGTTCATGTATTCAAATGTATTAACTGAAATATGGTAGCTTCAATGGCCAACTCAGATCCTGTAAGTCCTCAGAAAGGTAAAGTCAAAGTTAGACAAAATGAACAGCAGGAAACAGGTATCTGATAGGGATAGGATATGGTCATAGGGAGAGGGGAAGATGAATGAAGAGGAGAAGGTAGAGGGAGAATATAATCAAGAATTCAATGTATATCTTACAAAGTTATTAAAAGAGATCTAGTCTCTGGTGGCTCGCACATGTAATCCTAGCTCTTCAGGAGGCTGAGATCTGAGGACTGATGTTCAAAGCCAGCCTTAGCAGGAAAGTGTAATATTCTTACCTCCAATTAATCACAAAAACCTGGAGGTAGAATGATAACCCAAGTGGTAGAGTACCAGATTTTAGCCCAGGGACAGTGCCTAGGCCCTGAATTCAAGCCACAGGACCAGCAAAAGAAGAAAATAAAACTACAAGTGAGAGAAGGGGCAGATTGTGAGGCATGGGTAAGAATGTTGAAGAAGTGGGTTGGGAATATGGCTTAGTGGTAGAGTGCTTGCCTAGCATGCATGAAGCCCTGGATTTGATTCTTCAGTACCACATAAACAGAAAAAGCCAAAAGTGGTGCTGTGGTTCAAGTGGTTCAAGTGGTTCAAGTAGTAGAGTGTTAGCCTTGAGCAAAAGGAAATTAGGGACTGTGCCCAGGCTCTGAGTGCAAGCCTCAGAACTGGCAAAAACAAATGAAAAGAAAAGAAAAAGAAAGAAAGAATAAAAGAAAGCAAAAGAAAGAATGACATTGATCAAGCTTCATTGTATTCATAAATTTTTGTTAAAAGGCAACTCCCATGTACAACTACTTAAGGCTAATAAGAACAAAGAAAAAATATTTTAAATTGTGTACCTTCTTTGAAGTAGTAATTTTAGTTTGAAACTATATATGCAGGTATTAAAGCTGTACTAAAAATAAGACCCATATGCAAGACATTAAAAACATTGTTTATAGCGGCTATCAAAATAAAAATTACTTCAATAATAAAATTTTAAAATATTAATCCTTTTTAGTATTTGTAAAGAAAGGGTTAAATTATTTTTGTACAAATAATGTAGCATTATATAGCCACTGCAGAAATAATAGTTCTACATTATTGACTTGAATATTCCCAGATATATTGCCAAGTAAATAAAACAAGTAAAGAAAAAATGCAACAACAATATAAATCACATAAATAAATATACACAAATATGCCTAAAGAAATACATCTAGAAATACTTAACTCCTTAGCATTAGTTCCTATGAATGATTGAGATTTGAGAGAAGTAGGGAATGAACAATAACTTTTCCCTTATGGGTGTCTGTATCACTTGGCTTAATAAAGCAATATAATAATGGAAAATGAGTAAAATAAAATGTATTAGCAAAATGATATACGGGTCATTCTTTTCTTCTACAGGTATCTTGAAATACTATGCTCTTTTTTACACAGTACTTTAAAAGTTGAAATAAAAGAAAAAGATCTTCCAGCTCAATTTTCTTCAAAACTGTATCTCTAAGACTCTCTCATTTGTTTATCCAAACTTTATTTCCTCTTGCTCCATACATCCTTTCATCTTACTTAAATATCAGTCCTCTGAAAGCCTTCCCTTGATCAATCACTCATCAGAAACCCTTCCTCCGTCATGACTGCTGGGCTCTGGGCATAGGTGCTCCTCTGAAGGCTGAAGGTATGCACTGTCCAGCGCATCACACTCCCAGGAGCAGAGATGAGGCTCCGTTCATGCTATCCATTTCCCAACTGCTGCTTTTACAATTTCACCTTCTTATTCTGTAAAAGAAAAGCAAGGAGGGAAGGAAGGAGGGAAAAGATGAAGGAAGAGCGAGAGGTAGGGAGGCACAGAAGGAGGGGAAAAAAGAAAACCAGACATTTATGGCAGTTCTATACCCATCTTGCTATAAATCCATTGTTCTGTTCTTCATTATCAGGTTTTTCACATATTACTGTCCATTTTCCTTCATTTATGTAAAAGAATCCTGAAATCTCATTTTACCTTCTTTTGTTTCCATTTAAATCATGTAATCATTTTCAATATTCCATTCATCATCCATTGAACAATGGCCTATCAGCCAGACGCTGGTAGCTCATTCCTGTAATCTTAGCTACTCAAGGCTGAGCTTTGAGGATTGCAGTTATAAGCTAGCCTGGCAAGAAAGTCTGTGAAACTTCAACTTATCTGACCTTTTCTGCTTGACTCAGACATACTAGTTATTGCAAATAAGGGAAACCATGGGACCTATGTTTCTCTGGGCCTGGCTTACTTCACTAAATATAATTTTTTCCAAGCCTTTCCATTTCCTAACAAATGGGGCAATGTCATTCTTTCTGATGGAGGCATAGAATTCCATTGTGTATATATACCAAATTTTCTTTTTTTATTGTGAAAATACTGTACAGAGGGGTTACAATTACATGGGCAAGATAATGAGTACATTTCTTATATACCACATTTTCTTGATTCATTCATCTACTGAGGGGCATCTGGGTTGATTCCATATCTTAGCTATGGTAAATAATGCTGCAATAAACATAGTTGTGTTGGTAGCTTTAGTGTGGTCTTGTTTGTGATCATTTGGGTAAATGCCCAAAAGTGGAACTGCTGGGTCATAGGGGAGCTCTATGTGGAGTCTTTTGAGGAACCTCCATACTGCTTTCCAAAGTGGTTGAACAAGTTTACATTCCCACCAACAATGAAGTAAGGTTCCCTTCTGTCTACATTCCCGCCAACATCTGTTGTTATTAGAGTTCTTGATTATAGCTATTCTAACTGGGGTGAGGTGGTATCTCAATGTTGTTTTGATTTGCATTTCTTGAGCATTTCTTCATGTGTCTATTGGCCATCCTTCTTTCCTCATCAGAGAAGTTTCTCTTTAAGTCTTTAGCCCACTTATTTATTGGTCAGTTGTTCCTTTGAAGATTTGTTGTTGGGGGATTTAATTTTTTAAGTTCCAGGTATATTTTAGATATGAGACCCTTGTCTGTTGTATGGCTAGTGAAGATATTTTTCCAATCGTGGGCTTTCTATTGATCTTGTGAGCTATGTCCTTTGCCATGCAGAAGCTCTGCAATTTCATGCAATCCCATTTTTCCAACCTTTCTTATTTTTGTTTTTATTTCCCTTTCATGAAATTGTTTCTAACATATTTGTAAGATGATTTCTTTGTTGCTTTGTATGTCTCTCCCCGATGGTATAACCCCTGCTTTCACTGTATTTGATGTTGGTATAATTTGTGGAGGGGAAGGGGAAAAAACAAATTGTTTAACTAGGGATACAGGTGGACTCATTGCAACAATGAGATGTACACGTTGTTATGTCAAAAAATGAACTTTACAACTTTGGCTGGGGTGGGAGGGGATAGGAAGGATGGGAAGGAGGAGGCAACAATGCTTGATAAGAAATGTACTCATTATTTTGCCCATGTAATTGTAACCCCTCTGTACGGTATTTTCACAATAAAAAAATAAATGTAGATTAATTGTAAAATGTGATGACTGTATTGTGATATTTTCATACTCACATAAAATATGTTTTGACCATATTTTCCTACTAATATTTCTGGTGCTCCTTCCTCTAAACTTATTTTTTAGTTTCTCACAAATTTCTATTTTAATGTAAACATACTGTACAGAGGGGTTACAGTTACATGAGTAAGGTAATGAGTACATTTCTTATCAAGCATTGTTAGCCCCTCCTTTGTTTTCCCCTCCCTTCTCTCCCCACCTTCCCCCCCCCAAGCTGTAAAGTTTGTTTTCAATATAGTGTTTTGTACATCTCATTGTTACAATGGGTCAACATGTACCCTTACTTCAGCTTTATAACTCTTTCATACATGCATACAAAAGATTTTGTATCTCATTATCTACTATCATTGCCAGAATTTTACCAACTCTGAAACCACAAGTCAAACACACACACACACACACACACACACACACACACACACACACACATTGTATTCTTATCTTGCAAGCTCATTTGTTCTTGCACGGACACTACCATAGTTATTTCAATTCAGGAACACTAATACTTCTTCACCACCTGTTTTTCTTTGCTTCTTTAATTTTCTTTGTGAAAGTTGTATTACAAAGTCCATCTTTACAAAATTGGCCTTGAAAACACTGTCAATTTTCCTTGCCATTTTCTGTGACCTTACAGATATGGATAAAACTCCTTTCCTGGATGACCCTTCGATCATCTTCTTTGTTACTTCCCCTGAGCCAATGAACAATTTGGGAAAATTTCATTCTTCAACTACAACAGTCTTACTTTTGTGTCCCTGTATTTCTAAGAAACCACTGTTGCTGAAGTCAGCAATGACTTTTTCATTGCCAAATTTAGCATACATTCTTCCTCAGATACTTAAGCAAATTCAATATTGACTATTATCTCCATATTTAAAAACTATTGGTATTGGCTCTTTCATAAATACTCTTTTTTGGTTACCCATGTCTCCTCATTTTCCTTCTTCACAGATTTTACATGTTTAGGCTTTTCAAGGTACAGGCCTTTGCTATCTTTTAATTCTAGGCTTCTTTTGTGGGGATTTTTATACCTTGCACAATTTTAGATATCACAGATATCCCCAAAGATCTTTTGATTTTGCTCAAACCACACTTTTCAGCCCGAACACGAACATTTAATGACCTACTTCTTTATTTCTTTTACATTTCCCAATAAGAAACTATAAAATATTGTTTTTCTTCTTCTCCTCCTTTTTATTCTTCCTCCTCTCCTCCTTTTCCTCTACCTCTTCCTCTTATTTCTCCCTTCTTCTCCTACTTTCTCCTCCTCACCTTCCTCCTCTTCCTACTTAACCTTTTATTCTCCTCCTCCTCCTTCTCCTTTTCCTCCTTCTCCTCCTTCCTCTTCCTCTCCTTTCTCCTCCTCTTCTTTTTTTCTTCTCCTTCTCCTTCTCCTCCTTCCTCTTTCTCCCCTTCTTCCTCCTCTTCTTCTTCTTCCTCCTCCTTCTTCTTGTATCATTCTGTCAGCAAATGACACTTTCACCCACCCAGTTGTATATGTCAAGATTGACAATCACCTTTATATGTCAAATTTTCATTTAATATGTCCAATTCAATGCTACACTTGTAAATATGCCATTCACTGGACTCATGGTAAAAACCAGTGAAGATTATATTCTTCACTCAGTATATCTTACAGAATTATACATATATATTCTTGAATTTTACCATGTGATTCAAGCAGTCAGATTGTACTTTCTCACCATTGTTTTATCTGGTTATGTCATTTGCATTAACTATTGAAATGTAGGTAGAAAATTGTCCTCTATCCATGAAGGGCTTTAATGTATTTGTATAATTTTTTGAGACTCACACTCTGAGCATCTATCTTAAAAAGGACATGTAGAGATTTCCCATTAGAAAAGAAGAGCCACATGGAACAGATTTCCGCCCAATACACCAGGCAAGCCTACAGACCCTACAGACCAGTGAGCCATAAAACTATAAATACTTATGATTTTTGAGTGGTTGTTACTCCAAGTTACTGCAGCAAAAGACTTATTCTGATGCCCTTGTGTCTGGACTAATAAGCAGCAGTCCCTTTCCTGGAGTTCAAACAGTTCTCTGCAGTTACTCTCTCCTAAACAGCCAGAGCAGGTGTTGTAGAGATGAAAATTCAATCTCACCATAATAATTAGAACCACTTACTGTTTTTCTAATGCACTAGAATATAATCTATTTCAATGTTTCTGATCATCTATTACCAGGAATGCATTTCAGATCATATTTGGAAGTGCTAAATACTTTTAGAAAAGAAGACTTTTTTTCACTTTCACTCAAATCCAACCATAGGAAAGTCTGTATTGGCTTTCGTTCCTTAATTAGGCAAAGCACTTTTCATGTTAGGTCTTTAGTAAAGTGGAATTTCACCTGCATGTGTGTCTCCTGTCTCCCATTTTCTGACTTATGCTTCATTATCTCTCATTCCGAATTCAGCTCCAATTTCATATTAGTTACTGTTTATTTTACAACATTTTTTCTTCATATCATTTACACTTTGCAATGACATACGCATGTGTATCCACATATTAGTTGTTTTATTTCTTCTAAAACAGAATTTACAGAAGTAGAGAAGCTTTATTACATTCATCAGTAAGTCAATTCAGTTTTTGTCTCTGAGTCCTCTTGAGTATTTTATTCTTGTTGAGTCCCTGTAATTGTAGCCAATACTTATTAAGGATAAATGGCATTAATTCAAATAATAGCTGAAATATGAACTTGAATGGCTTTTATAACTCTCACAGTTATAATATGGTATAAGAATGAGTGGGAAAATATCTAAGGATTAAAACATAAGAGGAAATTGATGTGCTAAAATATTAAAATCAGAATAAAAGGTATTATTTTATATGACTAATTAGAAATAAAAGTATATCTAGTCATTTTAGCACATATCTTGAACATATAAAGGTAGTGTGAATCATTTCAAATATTCTACAAAAGGAGAAAGGCTTGCTTTTAAAAAATCACATTATGTGATGTTCTGACTTTCTATCCTTGAAGTGATAATCCTCTGTCACATGCTCCCTGAGGAGGCCAGCTATTGAAAAGTGCTAGTCATGGTTTACCTGAAAGTTTATCTGGAAGTCTTGCAGGACTGAAGAATCAGCAATGGAAATACTGACTTTATTATGAAGTGCCAGATGGGCTTAGGACTGACAAACATATAATCAATGTACTCATGTGCACAATGTTGCCAGTTCAGATCTAGAGGATTCCATAAGAAAGTTCATGTTCTCTTACTGCTATCTGTTTAGAGCACACACTGATACAATTCAACTAGGTCTAGACTAGAGGTAACTATGTATCAAACTTCTCTTTCTCTCTCCCCCCTCTCTGTCTCTCTTTCTCTGAGAACAGCATACTATAGGATTTATGACTATGGAGATGTTACAAAAGGTCCATACTTCCACATAAACTGCAAATTATAGGGGAAACACTGAATGAGAAATGAAAAGAATTTGACTTTTCTGTCTTCTCTCATCTCTCATTTTCACATTAGGATGGAAACCCTCTGATTTTTCTAGGACTAACAGTTCCTACTAAAAAAGAAAAGAACCTACTGTAGCTACTTACGATTATTTATTCAAATAGAAAAATTAATGAGAATATATAAAATACATAATACAACAATTATATATGTATTGCATATATACATATAAACATACCATGTTTGTATGTAGTGCATATATAATTATATATACAAGATTTACAGATTCCTATTAGCAGAATGCATGAGCATGCACATAATTTCATTATCTCTCTTGGCCAGGTTGCTGCCCAGATAGTTTGGCAGAACTTAAACAATTGGAAGTATACATTTTGGCAATAAATATTTTCTGACTAGATGGGAGGTTAACTTGGTAGACTACAATTTGAGCCCAGTTTAATGAGAAATTTATGAGTCAGTACCTAATAAATTGCATGCATAAACTGATAATGCAGTCACATTTAGGATGTTTTAAAATTATATTAAAGACATATTTGTAATATAATTTAACTTTGTTCCCACTTCTAGGTACTTTTCTACTATTTCTCACTCCACCATTATGATGATCAGAATTTCCAGAAAAACAATACAATAGGACAATAGGACAATGTGTGTGTGTGTGTGTGTGTGTGTGTGTGTGTGTGTGTGACAGAGAGAAGAGAGAGAGAGAGAGAGAGAGAGAAAGAATAAGAAACAGAAACCAAAACAAAGACAGAGTTATAATCGTAGTTGTTTCACATGACTTCAGATTTCAAAGGCCATGAAATCTGTCTTCCATTTCCAATCTGGAGAACCAGGAAAGCCAAAAGGCCCAAGATACAAGATACTAAAGCCCTAATATCATGCCAATGGCAAGAGAAGGCAGTTCTGTAATGATGAGTTCACCATTCATCAGCCTTTTTGTCCTAAGGCCTCTGCAGACAGGATGATGCCTGCCCATGTTGATGAAGGAGGATCTTCTGGGTCACCCATTTGGATATCAGTCTCCTCCAGTAACATCCTTACACCAGAAATAATGTTTTACCTGCTACTTGGACATTTCTTAACTCAATCACTTTGGTATATGACATTGGCAATCACAACCATAGGTGACCTCCTTTATTAATTTTTTGCTACAAATTTCTGGGCTTTCTTTATATAAATGCAATCTAATTTATATATGCAAATATGTATATATTGTATTTATATAGAGAAATTCAATAATTGTATATATTAAATATAATTTGATTGCATTTGTATATAGTTTTGTTATACAAAAAGTTAGTAATATATCTGATTCATCTCTTAAATAAATGTTTAGACTTTTAGAAAAAATTTCAATTTACAGGAAAAAAATGAAGAACATACAGGGAGTTCCTATATGCTCCATATATGGTTTCCCTATTATTAACACCTGACAGTACAATGTAAAATGCTGTAATTAGTGAGAAAGAGATAATACATTACTAGGAAATAAAGTCCGTTGGGTTTTGTTGTTGTTGTTGTTCTTATTGTTTCCTTGTTCTTTGTCTAATGTCCTTCTTGTATTTCAGGATCCCATCAGGGTACCCTGTCTCACTTAGATGTCATGTTTCCACAAGTGCTTTTGGTTGTGACAGTTTTGTGAATTTCTCATTTTCAATGAACCTGATAATTTGATATAGTGCTAGTGAAGTATATTGTAAGATGCTCTGATTTGGGATTGGTCTAGTATTTTTCTAATGGTAAGCAGACTTACGGATTTGGTATCAACATGACATCTAGTTGAGGATCTTCAGCTTTTATTCTACATGACTGTGGTATTTCCTATCAGGATTCTGCCCTGTGAGATTACTTTTTCCTTCCTTACTCTGTATTGTCTGTAATTTTCCTATGTGAAATTTGCTGCACTTGTGTTTATACACACACTGTTATTTGGTCTAGATTCAGTATTGGCTAAGATTAATATCATTATCTGTTTTCTTCAGCTTGCATTTGGTTGTTATGCTTAAGCTATCAATTTATATTCATTCACTCTATGTTCATTTGTTTAAGATGTATCACTTTTCTATAGATAGGTGGTCATGTTGTCTTTTAATTCAGGCTGAAATTATTTACTCTGAATAGTTAATTCTGTTTAAATTTATTGAGAAATATACATGAAAGTCTTTCAGACTTTTCTATTATATGAAAGGAAGATTATAAAATATAGTATCAAATTTATAATTTATAATACAGACATACATATATGCATTGTGAGTGCATACTTACATTTGAATCTAATGTGTAAATTCATGTGTGTTTGTGTGTGTGTTTGTGTGTGTGTAAATGCATGCATGTTTGGGTACGAATGAGTTAATCTGTATGATTTTTTTACAGTGCCTTTGAGGTTTCAGAAGTCTTTTTTTTTCCTAGTGGTTGATTTTATACTTTGAGACAATAGCCGACCGTTTCTTTCCTTAGATAAAACCTATTTATCCTTTGTGAAATCAATGAAATCAACTCAGTTTTTTTTACTTTCCTTACTCTCCTGCCTCTTTGTCATAAAAGTACCTTTTTTATTGGGACAATGTCTTTGCTGTCTTGATCATCAGTGTGAAAGGTAATTTTTTTTCAAAGAACAAACTCTAAGCCCATTGCCCCCACTTACAGCTAAGATATACCAGTTATATGATTTCTATGTCCCAGAGTATTTAAAAATTGTATTTGATATTTTCATCTTTACCTTAATTTTGTCTTGGCTTAGATTTACAATTAAATGAATTGAATACATACTACCAGTTCTTTTGCTAAAATATCTTTGGTTCACAGGAGGATTGCAGTACTTTGATCAAAGAGTAGTTATAAAAATGTTCCCATAGTTCACACATAAATATTCTATATTCATAACATTTATGTTTGTGTATCAACTTTCTTTGGCAAGACAGGTGGTACTTGACTAACAGTAATGCTCTTTGCTTACCATCTTCTTTAAGTTGGGTTAGACTTTTCTAGCTGACTCTCTTGACTTGGAAAATCTTCACACTTGGTCTTTTTGTTACCCCTATTTTTTTTTAACCAGATCTGTTTTCCTTAAGTTAAGCAATGTGTCCTGCTGCTAGTCTTCATGGGTAGTCTTTGACCACCTGCTTCTGAGCAATTATCTTTAAACAGCTCCACTTAGCCCAGCTCCTTCCCAAGGGACTTTCTCTAGGATAAGTCCATTTAAGGCTCCATGATGGTCATGATCCATGCTGCCTTGGCTCTAAAACTTTTCAAGGAAAGCACAATTTTCAGATGCAAGCCACCCATTCTATTAACAGAACAGCAGGCAGTATTAAACTTCTGGATTTCCCCAGGCTTGTGTCTGGTGCCAAGGTTATCTTTTGCTACATAGCCATTTTCTTTGTCATATCATCTGTCAACAGCTAAATTATAATATTGTTATACCGAAATTCGGGGACCCCCAGAAGACCACCAGAGACCACAATCAATGTAAGCAACAAAGAGCTGGTTTATTGAAGCTGGTAACCGGTGACACTAAGAGGCCCTGCGCTTAGTATCAGCACAGTTTTTATAGTATTGAACAAACAACTTTAAGGAACTTTTACATAAGAAATTACATGATTGGTTAACATTTACATTTAAAGCAAGCTAAACTGGGCAAATAATGATTGGCTGACCTTTACAGAAAAATGTTCTTGGTCCATAGCTTGACGGAAAAAGGTTATGAGTCACACCCTGACCAAGAGAATACATGGCATGTCTTGCTCTGGGCTCTGAAGAACGAGTTGGTTAGAAACTCTTAGTCCTAGGTGGCTGGGGGGCAACACCATTTGGGGGCTAACACCTGCCTTAAGCAAATGCCATCTATGGCTCCAAGAATTGTGCATGGCTTTCTGTCATAAATTCTTAGCATTGGGGCTAAAGTGGATCACGAGTCAAGTCGCAGAACTGAGATGGAGTGTTAAACAAAAATGGAATTGCTTAGGTTTCTTAAAACATTATATTTCTTCCCTAGGGCTTTACTGCCCCAGCTTCCGGGAAGGGCTTTGCAGCTGTGGGAATAATTCTGAGGACTTTGCACCATTGGTCAAGGCTGTAAACCCTTTGAAGTCTTTTACTAAGCAACTCTAGGCTCCCAGGATGACATTCCAGTACTGAGTAACTAAAACCAGTCACAGTTAAAATCATACAAAAACCATACAATCATCTAGCACAAAGCAATTCATACAGAAGCAAAAATTGCTGTTAGGTGATGTCATATATATATATATATATATGTATATACACATATATATATGATTATTTTTTACGTTCTTCAATATCATAGTTTTGAGGACAAACTCAATACTGATAACTTTTATTTAATGCTTATTGAGGCAAGCATCACTTCAGTACCTCTGCTCATATTAAATAATGTAATGCTCACAGAATCATTACGAGGTAGAAGTCCAGTTAACATATCGAAAAACTAAACAACTAAAAACCTTAGTAATAGTCCCAAAGACATGTTCCTATTAAGTGTATGCTCATGATTTAAACTTGGTCTGGTGATGGAGCCTGTTCTGTCAGCTAAAACTCTCCTCCATAGAAAGAAACTGAGACTCAAACCCACACAAGTACAATCTGGCACTAAGAGGAAAGTAGAGAGCTTACTTTCTGGCTTTAATTTTGTTGTTACTGTAGTATGTTGCCATTATTTTTTGAGAAGGTTTTGGTCTCTGCTAATGCAACATTGACATTGAATAAGTTGGTGCCTGCTATTCATACACAACATAATCAACATACTATGGACATAATAACAAGAAGTATAAATTGTTCTTAAGAAGTGAGCCATGTGAGGGAAACTCATTACTTTCTTCAAAGGTGCTCAATTTGATGACTCAGAATTTCCTAATGGAAGAAATTTGTGTGAAGTTCAATGTTTTTGAAGACACTGAGTTGCATGATATAAACTATAATAATAATTCAGGAATTGTGACAGGGCAAACAAAGAAACATTTTATTTTTTTTCTCAAAACAAAGGGTAAATGGAAGACTTGAAGAGGTACATAAGAATAGAAGATATAGCTGGGCATTAGTGGCTTACTCGTATAATCCTAGCTACTCAGGAGGCTGAAATCTGAGGACTGGGGTTCAAGCCAGCCCAGGCAGGAAAGTCTTTAACCAGAAAAAAGCTGAAAGTGAAGGTGTGGCTCAAGTGGCAGATGTTTTTTAAGCAAGAAATCTCAGTGGCAGTGTCCAGGCTCTGAGTTCAAGCCCCAGAACCATCCCCCTACCCCACACATAAAGTGCAAAAGTATAAGCAAGATTTTTGTTCCTTAAATCCATTCTTGTTTTATTCTATAATTACATAGAGTATATTTTACTAAGTCATGAAAAATGAACATTAATGTATATGGGTAATAAGAGATCATGTATATAGATAATATATGCAGTCTCCATGATGAAAATAATATGAGTCATCTAGGAGATTACCAGTATGATATGTTACACACTTTAGAAAAGATACATTCAGTAGTATCAAATAATCAGTTTGAGAATTCCAAGATGATCTTTGTGGAGATATTGCTGCCAAGATTATCAATGACTTATCACACAAAAAATAATCAACAAAAAATGCCCAGTAAATTATTTTCTCTCCAACCTCCCAGATATCGTCTCTACTGACTTATAGGAAAAAAAACTCATAATAGGAGATGACTTTCATAGTGGAAAAATTGTGGACGTGTTTTGCAATAAACAAAGATAGCAAAGATACTTTGTCTCACTGAAAATCTATTGATCAATGTCACTGCCAGACTCACCTAGACAGAGCAATCAAAAGACAAGAAAGGTCCTTGCCCACTCATGAAACTCAGATTCTTAAGGTTCCTGGTGGATCCAAGCTGCAATCCCAAATTCACTCTGTTACCATTTGCTACTAAAATTGTTCTCTTAACCTCAATCCATTATTGTATATAAGAAACACTCAAAAACTACAGAGTGATAGTCAAATAATTTTTAGACATAAGGACAGATAAGGAGATAGGAAGGTAGGTGTGTAGATGATAAATAATAGTTGTACAGGAAACAATCTCATATAATTTTGTACAGTCAGTTTATACTGGATGGACACATTTTATTTAGTCATATCATGGCTTTGTATGCATGTATTCAGTTTGGATTTGCAAACTAAAACATGATTAAAATTCAGCATATGCTTCTACTATAAAGTACTGCAGTATAAATGATTTATATTTAACAATTCAAAAAATAATGTTTGAGAGTATAAATATTTCCAATGAGATGTTATAAAAGAGAATACTGTTAACTACAAGATTACAGCATAGTAAAATAATCTTGATATGATCGTGCCTAATAAATAAGAAATGGGTTTTCTTACATAAAAAACCACAAGCAGCCATGGAGAACAAAAAGACTCAGAAACAAACTTCATACTTAAAATTCATAAAGAGTCTTGAATAATGAAAGATAGTGTGGAAATTTGGATATCTTATCAGGATGTTGAAGTAAGAGGAAGAATTTCAGCATATGGCAAGTGAAAATTGAAATGTAATCTAGGCACCTGAACTTCTATGCAAACACACATTAACTAGAATTCAATTATAAAATATAATTGCATTTCTTGTGATACCTACTTTAAAAATGTTGATCAGTTGTTGACAATTTAATGTTTGTAAGTATTTGGAACAGAATGGTAGAGAAAAGATTTGTGTATAGTGGAAGAAAAGACATAAAATGAATGTGACTCATCCATTTAGTTATTCAGCTTTATGACTGTCAAGAAAATGAAGTCTAGTCCATTTGTGACTAATGGGCAAATCCTCCTTACAAAACAAATCTGTACCTCTAAATTAAAAAAAAGGTCTTAATTGTTTCTTACCTGGACAAATTTCTCTGTTCTAGAATCCAATGTTTGATTTTTTGTTTTCTTTTATTTTTGTACTTTTTTATTGTGAAAATGTTGTACAGAGGGGTTACCGTTACATGAGCAAGGTAATGAGAACATTTCCTATTGAGCATTGTTGCCTCTTCCTTTGTTTTCTCCCTACCATCCCTTCCCGCTCACCTCTCATCCTCTCTCCACAACTACCCCTACACCCCTGAGCCCACAGTTGTAAAGTTCATTTTCAACATAGTGTTTTGTACATCTCATTGTTACAATGAGTCAACTTGTATCTTTATTTAACATTTTTTTCCCTTCTCCTCTCCGAATTAGAGAAGTGTATATACAAGATGCAAGGCACAGACATCAAATAGAGTAAAAGTAGGGGTTATAACATGGGGGAGGAACATATGAAGCAACAAAAAATCACATGGTACATTATAAATATGTTAGAAACAGTAGCAAGAAAGAAAAAAGATATTTGTATCCGTATCTTAGGGTTCATTTTGCGTAACATCATCTTATATGGTCATATGTACATAGCTTTTGGCCTTTTCTGCTTGTCCTACACATGTACTAGTTATTGCAAATAAGGGAAGCCATGGGACCTATGTTTCTTTGGGCCTGGCTTACTTCACTGTTTTCTTTAAGTGAAAGCTTATCTGACTTTTTTTTTCCTTTTCTTTTCCTGTTTTTTTTTTTTTTTTTTACTGCTGTGTTTAAGACCCAAAGTACCAGAAACTGATTAATATGTCCATCAAAATAATTCATGGGGGGCTAGGAATGTGGCTTAGTGGTAGAGTGCTAGCATTGCATGTATGAGTCCCTGGATTTAATTCCTTAGCACCACATAAACAGAAAAGGCCAGAAGTGGTGCTGTGGCTCAAGTGGTAGAACACTAGCTTTCACGACAGAGCAGCTCAGGGACAGTACCAGGCCCTGAGTTCAAGCCCCAGGACTGGAAAACTACTACTACTAATAATAATTCATGGAGACATTTTACTTCTTTTCTTCCCTTTAATTGACATGGAGATGATCACTGCAGAAAAGATAGCAATAGTGAAGGCTCTGAGTTAATTTAGATTTCAAGTTTCTTTAGGAACAGGTCCTTTCAACTGTATGTCAAGTTCATAGTGCCATTGATTGAAGCTGCACACAAATATACAGGAAGAAAGTTTCTCCTTTAAGGCTTACATGGTTTGATACTCACGTTGTGACTTTTCCATTTGAAATGTGCCTCGTTTCATCTGGTCTACATTGGGGGATATACATCATTGTCTTTTTTGGCCTCAGGACAGAACTGGAAATGAGATGTTTCATTTCAGTGCATTTTCCCAGTTGAAATTGTGTAAATAAATAGATTGGGAAAGATTTAATGAAATCTTCAATAGCCCGGAGCCAGTCAGTTAGAGGTCCTGTGCTAAACATTTGGCATAATCAACTGTCTAAGAGATTGAAAGTCCTAGGTACTAGGGTTTAAGATGATCATGAAATCAGCTGAAAGAGCAGTTAGAAAGAGGTTGATAGAGTAGCTACATTAGGTTAGATCAAATGAAGTAATACGTAATTCAGGAAAATTTAACTAATAAAAATAAACCATCTGAGCCAGGCAGTGGTTTAGGCCTTCAATCCTAGGTACTTGGGAAGCTAAAATGAGGAGGATTATAATGTGAGGTCAGCTAGGACAAAAGTTTGTAAACCTGGGTACAATGATGTGCTTCTGTCATCCCAAACTACATGATAGGCTAAGATTGGAAGGGTTTAAGCCTTCATACCAATGTGGGGAGAAAAGTTCTTAAGATTCCATCTCTATGGAAGGAAGCTGGACAGAAAGGTGGTCAGGTATCATCTTAGCAAGAATAAGAAGACTACTGTAAATGAATCAGAGTCCAGGAATGAGCCTAGTCAGAAAAGGCTACACAATTGCAAAACTAACTAGCATATTTTTATTTATTATTTTTTTTGCGGTTGTGGATCTTGAACTCTGGACCTGGGTGCTGTCCCTGAGCACTTCAGCTCAAAGTTAGTGCACTATCATTTGAGCTGCGGCTCCAGACCCAAAGAAATATAAGTCCCATTGTTTCCCTTATTTGCAATAATTAGTATATGTCTAGGATAATCTTAAGAGTTGAGTAGAAAAGCTCAAAAGCTATGTACATATGACCACACAAGATGATGTTAATCAAAATCAAACCCAACCTAGGGACACGCGAGGTGTAACAATGAGATGTACAAGACACTATGTTGAAAATGAACTTTACAACTTCAGGGTGGGGGAAGGGAGTAGTTGGGAAGGTGAAAAGGGAAGGGAGGGTAGGGGAAAAACAAAGGAGGGGTAACAATGCTTGATAGGAAATGTACTCATTACCTTACTCATGTAACTGTAACCCCTCTGTTCAGTATCTTTACAATAAAAATACATATATATTTAAAAAAGATGATGTTTTGTTGAAAACAACCTTTAAAACTTGGGGGAGTTGGGGAGGTAGGGAAGAAAGGGATGTTAGGGGGAAAAATAGGAGGTGGTAATAATGCTCTATAGGAAATGGACTCATTACCTTGCTCATGTAACTGTAATCCCTCTGTATAGTATCTTTACAATAAAAATATATATTTAATAAAAAAATGATGCTAAGTGAAATGAACCCCTAGATATGGATACGAGGTTTTTCTTTGTTCTTGTTGTTTTTAATGTACTAGGTGAGTTTTTTGTTCTTTTGTATGTTCTTCCCCCTATGGTTTATCCTCTGTTGTCACTGTATTTGCTTTTGGTGCCCTGCATCTTGTATATACATTTATCTAATTTGGGGAGGGGAAGGGGAATAAGAAAAAGCTGAAACAAGGACACAGGATGACCCATTGCAACAATGATACTCCCAAGACACTATGTTGGAAATGAACTTTACACCTTCTAGGGGGAGTTCAAGCCCCACGATGAGACACAAACACACACACACAAATACAACTTCAGGGTGGGGAGTGGGGAGTGGGGGAGGTAGGGAGGGAAGGGATAGTAGGAGAAAAACAAAGGAGGGGGTAACAATGCTCAACAAGAAATGTACTCATTACCTTATTCATGTAACTGTAACCTCTCTGTACAGTATCTTTACAATAAAATAAAAATTTTAAAAAACTAACTCATATACTCAGACATAAAGCTTGAATTCAAACCTTAGTGTCACTGAAATAAAGAACACATGGGAGAGGAGGAAGAAGATGTTGAGAAAGAGGTAAGGGGAGGTAGAGAAGGAAGAGGAGGAAGAGGTAGAGGAGAAATAAACTATCTGAATAGCTGAGTGATTCACACGTTAAAATTCATATGACAGTGCAGATGATTAAATTAGAATTTATCACTACTGATTTTTGCTTGTGGTTCTATTAATATCACTGGTTTCCTTTAAATTATCCCCATTATTTCTCTCTGTCTCAATTTCTTTGAAGTAAAAAAATATGTGGCTGCAAAAGAGCAGCAAATCCTAAACTCTTAATCTGAACATGAGGTTTTTAACCCACAAAAGGTGGGTTAAAAAAGATGGAATCTAGCACTTTACCTTTGTTGTGTCTGCAATAGAATTGTATTTTTCTACTGTATTTTAGACTTTCAACTATGGGAGTACTGCTGCTATAAAAACATTAAAAAAATAGTAGCCTGGATGAAGGTTTTTCAAACGCTATCCAAATCTGGTGATATCACAACTATTTCAGATAAAATATGTAATTGATTACTTTACCAAAAATTTTGTTGATATGTTTTTGCAACACTTGAATTTTCTTCAACACCAATAAATGCTGAAGGAGTGTCACTAAAAGAAGAATAAAGAAAGGGAGAAGAGTGGAGATATGATATGGAATGTCTTCACTTTGTAAACAAAAAATCAGTAGGAGCATTTGCATGCACCTTAAATTTTAATTCTTGAAAAGAATACTATTACTTGAAGCCGGGCACCAGTGGCTCATGTCTATAATCCTATCTACTCAGGAGGCTGAGATCTGAGGATCATGGTTCAAAGCCAGCCAGGGCAGGAAAGTCCGTGAGACTCTATCTCCAATAAACAACTAGAAAACTGGAAGTGGTGCTGTGGCTGAGGTGGTAGAGCGCTCACCTTGAGCTGAAGAGCTGAGTTCAAGCCCCATGACCGACAAAAAAAAAATACTATTATGTGATAACTTACAAGCTGAATATAATACAAAAGAAAGTGACTATACAAAACTGAGGGAGCATTTTTTCTGTAGTGCCAATTAGTGCTTCAAATTATTTCTAGAGTAATGTATAAGATTTAAATTGTGGATGTTTAAAATTATTTGAAGAGACTTGAGATTATTTTCTGATATGATGAATATCATTTCATTAAATGGTGTTTGAAATAATGCAATTTGTTAGAAACATTTTCTTGTGTAAATTTTCCTTTCAAGAAGTTTCCTACAGATGGCCAATAGATACATGAAGAAATGCTCAACCTCCCTAGCCATAAAAGAAATGCAAATCAAAACAACATTGAGATACCACCTCACCCCAGTTAGAATGGCAATAATCAAGAACTCTAACAACAACAGATGCTGGAGGAGATGTGGACAGAAGGGAACCTTATTGCATTGGTGGGAGTGTAAGCTTGTTCAACCACTTTGGAAAGCAGTATGGAGGTTCCTCAAAGACTCCATATAGAGCTCCCCTATAACCCAGCAATTCCACTTTTTGGCATTTACCCAAATGTTCACAAACAAGACCACACTAAAGCTACCAGCACAACAATGTTTATTGCAGCATTATTTACCATAGCTAAGATATGGAACCAACCCAGATGCCCCTCAGTAGATGAATGGATCAAGAAAATGTGGTATATATACACAATGGAATTCTATGCCTCCATCAGAAAGAATGACATTGCCCCATTTGTTAGGAAATGGAAAGGCTTGGAAAAAATATTAAGTGAAGTAAGCCAGGCCCAAAGAAACATAGGTCCCATGGTTTCCTTTATTTGCAATATCTAGTATATGTCAGAAAAGGTCAGATAAGTTGATATTAGGGAAATGAACCCGATGATATGTATTCAAATGTTTTTTTTCTCTCATGTGATTGTTTCTAACACATTTATAAGATTATTTCTTTGTTGCTTTGTATGTCCGTCCCCCACAGTATAACCCCTGCTTTCACTGTATTTGATGTTAGTATAATTTGTGGAGAGGAAGGGGAAAAACAAATCGTTTAATTAGGGATACAGGTGGACCCATTGCAACAATGAGATGTACAAGTCGTTATGTTGAAAACAAACTTTACACCATTGGTGGGGGGGGCGGGGTGGAGATGGGAAGGGAAGGTATTGGAAGGAGAAACAAAGGAGGAGGCAAAAATGCTTGATAAGAAATTTATTCATTGTCTTGCCCATGTAATTGTAACCCCTCTGTACAGTATTTTCACAATAAGAAAAGAAATGTCCTACATATTCAAAGAGACAATAAATGTATATACTATGTATAGCATGTATATATGTATACATATAATATTTATATTATGTATATAATAAATGGAAGCTTCCAATGGAAAGGTATTTTGTTCAAAGACTTCCTATTTCATTTCTCATTTTCATAGATGAAAACTATATCCTACCTCATCTAATCAAATCTCAACTGCCATATGAAAATATAAGGAAACACGAAACCTGATCCTTATATACTCTGGGGGCTGGGGGCGGGGGTGGGGAGGAGAAGGCAGGGATAGTAAGGGGAAACAAAGGAGGAGGCAACAATGATTGATAAGAAATGTACTTATTTATTACCTTGCCCATGTAATTGTAAGCAGTCTGTATGCTATTTTCACAATAAAAAACTTGTTAACAACAACAAAAAAAAAGAAAAGAAGGCTCACTCAAAACATTTTGTTTGTTCTAGAAGATATTTTATTTTAAAAAAAGAAATGAAGGATATTTGGAAAATAAGAAATAATGCCTAAACTTCCTCACTCATTTTCAAATACTCTCAATATTTAAAATGAAGTAGTAGCTCCTCTTCTTATTTAGCTATATTAATAGCAGTCATGACAAAACTCATTTAGCTTTATGGGATACCCACATATACACAAATAATAGTGCTTTTTGAAAATATAAGAGAGTAAGTTTAACCAATTCAAATGAAAATTATTATGTACACATACAGAACTAACTGGAATGAAAGTTGTACTTCTGGGAGCTTCAAAAGTTTCCACTACAGGGCTTGGAAGGTGGCTCAGTGGTAGAGTGTTTGCCTTGCATGCATGAAGCCCTGAGTTCAATTTCTCAGCACCACATAAGCAGAAAAAGCCGAAAGTGGCCCTGTGGCTCAAGTTGTAGAGCACTAGCCTTGAGCTGAATTGCTGAGGGACAGTGCCCAGGCCCAGAATTAAGGCCCATGACTGTCCAAAAAAACAAGTTTCCACTACTGCCTGACCCATTATAACAATGAAATGTACAAGACACTATGTTGAAAAACAAATTTTACAATTTTGGGGGGGTGAGTTGTGGAGGTGGGAGGGAAGGGAGAGTAGGGAAAAAACAAAGGAGGAGGTAACAATGCTTGATAGGAAATGTACTCATGACCTTGCTCATGTAACTGTAACCCCTCTGTACAGTACTTTTACAATAAAAACCGTATTAAAAAAGATACTGTAGTCCCCCTCCCCCCTCAAAATATTGTTTTTATTCATTTTGATTCTGGAGGATGTATCATAATTCTTTGTATACAAAAGATTATTTAGAAGAGAGTCACAAAGGCTCAATAGCTATGAACATATGATCATAGGAAATGATGTTTATCAAAATAAACTCTAAGATAGGGGAAAAAGTTTCTGCATCAGTTTGTTGAATAGGTACTTTCATTTTGCCAAGTCTTTGAGATAAATGTGAGTAGGCAAGAGTCTGATAGAACAACCCTTCATTAGAAAAATTGCAGTTATGTGACTCTCATTCGGGTGATTGAAGATATTTTCCTTTCACAGTAAAAAATAAAAACATGTTAAGTCCACTGGATTTCTTAAAAACATTTTATTAGATTCATTAGAAGCTATGCATAGTAAGATAAATAACAAAATGTGAATTCATTGAAATAGGGGAGAAAAATGAAGTACTCACTTTCAAACAAACAAAAAGTTCAGTCAGGAAATATTAATCTAATGACCCAATGTGTAGTTCAACTTACCCAATGGGTATTTCCACCACCTTTAGCCAGGTGCTTATGACAAAGGAGGAAGAAAAATCACTGTTGCTTTTTCAGAAATATTACAACTAAGCTAAGCTATCAGAAAGTTACCTAACTAACGAGTTTGGTTTTCAGTGTTTATGTCAATTTATTAGCATCAGAAATCTTCATAAATTTAGAGAGTAAGATAGACACTGAGAAATAGTATCTAGGAAATAAGCTTAAAGCAAGATATAATCCAGTAGACTGGGCTACATTCACCTGTAGGATTGTACTATTCTTTTCTAGATGCATTCCAGTTATGTTTTTACATTGAGATGCATGAAAATTTGTTGAATTCAAGACATAATTAGATCAATGCTGAGAATTACTAAGACACTATTATAGGACTCAATTATATTTTTTTCATAATCATCAAACTTACTTTATTTTCCTTCCACTCAACAACTCACCAGACACATGGCAGAATCCAAAAATTCCAAGTTAGAACCACGTCTCACTGAACTTTTGCAATGATGTACTCCCAAAGTGACAGAAGGAAAAGGGAGTTTCCTTCCCTCTTAGTTGAGTTGGTCTCTTAGGCAGATGGTTAATTCATTGCACCTGTAACCAATTAGCCATTCAAAACAACTGATTCTTCACAGCAAATTGTTGCCTTGCCAATCTGAGAAGCAGGTGCATATTCAAAGGATAAATCGCCAAGTGCTTGGGTACACAAGACACAATCATCCAAATACAAAATTCTGTTGGATTAATGTGCAGAAAAATATAACCGGTTATAATAATTCCATTCTAAATTAAGAATTTAATTATTTCAAGTTTTGAATTACAGCTCAGAGAATTTTCTCTTTTTTCATTTTAATATTTGGCTACTGAATTAGGCAGATGTCTTCTTGATGAAAATTAACTTTTTTAACAAAAGATAAGACTTATTTTTCTCCTTTCTTGAAAGAATGGATTTTGATTGTAATAAAAACATTCAATGTGTTTTATTGTATTGCAATTCATTTAATATATCTGCCCCCAAACATCTATCTTTTAAGAAAGATTTATCTTCTAGAGCAGGTACCATAATTAACTCTATGGCTTGGGTACCAAGGTCTGGTGTTTTGTTGTGGATTATGACAACTGTGCCAACATTATGGACTTTTATACACTTGAACCATTTTATTTTGATAAAATATATCCACCTTTCTTAGCCATATTATTTGAATATAGAGATGAACTCATGACAAATTTTCCTTGGCTGCTAGCACACCCGAACTCCTCCAATTCTATCTTCTCTTTTCATTGGAATTGTGGGAGGGAAAGAAATCAACCCTCCCACCAAGAGTATCAGACCCTACTTAATTAACACCAGGATCTTATTCAAACTTTCCCATCTCAATAATTATCCTATTCTGAGTATGTGCAGACAGACAGACAGACAGACAGCTAGCTAGATAGGTAGGTAGGTAGGTAGATAGATAGATAGATAGATAGATAGATAGATAGATAGATAGATAGATAGATAGATAGATAGATAGATAGATAGATAAATCACTGACAGAAATAACTAACAGTGGATCTTCAAACCCCTAAGTTCAAGCCTTTTGCAAAGGGAAGAGATGCTATGTGATAGTAGACAAACCTGTCACTGGATAATTCCAGAAGCATTAGCAGCCTAGCAGTCACCCTGCAGATACTCTAGAGGCATCTTACCCTGCTTTTCCAGATTTAATATGTCTCCCTTCCTTTGCACACTAATTTTCACATTTTTTTCTTTTGCATTCTTGTGGTTATTGTTCTTCTTATGCTCTTGTCCCCAATTAGTTTATTCAAAGTATACCAACTCTTTTTTTTTAACTTCTCCAATCAGTATGGATTACATATTCACCAGAAGTGGGACACTAAAAAGAAAAAAATGGTGAATAAGGCAAATGTGTTCAATGTGGTCAATAGTCTAAGACAGATACTTAAAATAGAATGATAATTAAAACTTAGCTGTACTCCAAACCTTAGGATCAGGAAGACTTTCTGGAATAAGTTCACATATAATCCACAACCAGGTGATAAGGCCATTCTCTCATAAAGGAGAAAGAGAAGGGATGAATTTTCAGACGAGAGAGTGATTGACTTCTGCTCTCTTGGCACTCAATGCCAATATTCCTAGTGTTGGAGAACTGTGTTTTTGAGAATATGTCAGTCAATGTCATCTTCTGTTTAAATACTGTCCATTATCTATGGAAGAAATTACAAACTTGAGATTGTTTCCAATTTCATGTTCTCTGGCAAAGAGACTGAAGTTTAATATTATTGTAGTATCTATCTTAGGGGAACAATAGGACTGTAGAGAGCTGCGAGAGGCCGCACCTGGAAGATGGCTCCAGCTTCTGCCCTCCGCCTTCCCAATGGCGAGTGCTCTCTGTGGTAAACAACTCCTTATATGGCTAGGGCATAGAATCTGGCTTGCTTCCACGCACCTGGACCTAATTGGTGGTTCCCACGTGGCTTATCAGGGTTGGCTACCCAGCGGGTACTTAAGGCTGTGGGGAATTCTCCCAGGGGGTTTGGGGTCAGAAGATTGCTCAAAGGTCCTGAATAAACTGCAGAGAGAAGAGTTCGGTGTCCTATCTTCCTTGCTGGTCAAGGCAGTAGCGACATAGGACAATGGCATATTTTTCTCTGTTGCTTGTTTTTTTAACTTATACTGAAATCCCCACACAGTAATGCCTCTTTCTTCAGTTGGCTTTCTACTTATCTTATAAGTCTCTATTAAAATACCAACATACCTGAAAACCTTCCTTTTGACCATTCATTCAGAATTCTTACATTTTCTTTTTGAACTTCCACAGCCCATTCTGTTCTGCTCTAGTATAGAGCACCCATTTTGTTCAACCTTATATCATAGTTATTTGTTTATAGTTGATGTCTTGCTTATACCACAGCCTTTTCCTGTAGACTTCACGGTCTCACACTCTAGTCTGTAAAGGAGTCTTTCTTATTAACTGCTTATCAGGACAGTGAAAATAAAACAGGCTACCATCATCTGTCTCCTGCAAGTAGCAGGGAAAACTGATACCAGACATCCGCAGTGCAATTTCTCATTATCTGGATTCTCCTTTAGCATCTAGAATTCTATCCCGTGATACATTTTACTCTTCTGCTTTCCAAACCTGGAGATTACTGACATCATCTCACTTTCCTGATGAATTCCAAACTGGAACTGTGGCTCTTGGTACTATAAATAGAAAAAATAATAAACTTTCTCCCAAATATGACAAAGCTTTCACAAATTGAACCTAGTTTTAAAAGGTTATATTTTTTAAATCCCCTTAAGTGATATTTATTGTTTTAATTTTAAAGCTGCCTAAGAAATTCATACACACTAAGGACTTTTCCCCCTTAGTTAACTCCTGACCTCTAGTCCTGTAGATGTATGTAAAAGACTGATAATTGACACTAACTCAAGGTCATAATATTCCCTTGATAGAGCCTTGAGAAATATTTCATGCATTCTTTCAACTCAAACCCATGGGAAACTTATAACTTGGGAAGCCTCAGAGCTTTTCAGATATAGACTTTGGTTGCAAACATCTGTCTCTGCAATTAGATTATTCCTAATACAAATTTTCAAGTGTCTCAGACTCCCAAGGAAACCTTGGCTAGGATGATACTTTGTGCACACTAGGCAGCTAATAAGTGCATCCGGAATTGAATTTGTCCAGGAACAAACATATGGTGCAGATTATTAAAAAGTGAAAAGCTTCTCCCACATACTGCCTTGCCACCTATGGGGGGGGGGGAAGGGGCGGATCTTGTTAATGCTCATGGTGACAAGTTTATGTCCTGAGACATGAGATCTGATTAGCTTTTTTACGTTAGCTCTCATAACTACTAGTTTTATTACTGGCCATAAAATCATCCAGCTCATTTTGAAATTCAGCTACAAGAAGGAACACTCTGACTTCCTGTGATTATAACAGTTTATGTGAAATATGACCCCATGCCATGGGATTGACTGCTAGAGCCTGGGAAACTTAGAAGTTTATGTGGAGGTCTCATGAGGGTCTCAGGGATGAGAATACCTTGGGTGCATTTGGCAGGAGCAGTAGAATAGAAAAGAGTGTTTTTCAAAAATCATCTCTTTGGATGATTGTTGGGTCATGATGACAACTCATAGATTCAGTGTTTGAATATCATTTGTATGGTGTCCACTGACACCTAACATTCACTAGGAATATTACCGAAGAAAGCACTACTGGGTTAACAACTTGAAACTATTTCAAAAATAGCTATTAAGATCCTAGGTTTTACGCTTATCCTATAGACAAAGAAATTGCTGCACATTGTGGTGTTGAAACATGGTAAATATAAGCTAATTGCTGGTGGCTCACACCTGTAATCCTAGCTACTTGAGACCTTAGATTGAGAATATCTCAGAGGCCAACACACAAGACTCAAACAATAGCTGAGCCTGGTGACATGTTGCTGTCATCAAAGCTACAATGGGAAGCATAAAATATATCATAATCCAGATGCATCCCCAGCAAAGAAAAGGAAGATCAATGTATCCAGTTGAAGAGAAAAGACTTGAAGGCATGGCTCTGTGAGAGAGTACCTGTCTAACAAGGGTGACGCCCCATTCCTCCAAATGGTCTTAGGAGTTCTGAGCCCAGTGTGCCAAAGAGAAAAATCAAAACAAACTTTAAACACAAAGACTTTCAACAGAGTGTGGAAAGACATTTCTGAGAGAATCTTATTGGCTCACATGCTGTGCCTGGAATCTATGGCCATTTGAGAGAGAGAGTTAAACACTGAGAGACAACCATAAACTAGGCTGAGTTGAGGTCAGCAAGACAGATTAGAAGAAATAAAAGAACTTTTTATTATAGACTGATTTGGGGTCAATTCACTTTGATAACACACCGGAACTCTCTTTTGACCAGCCATGTTTGTTAGGACTTCAATAAAGAATGAACCCCAGGATAAGGACACAAGTGGTTTTTTCTTTCTTGCTATTGTTTCTAACGTATTTATAAGGTACCACGTGATTTTTTTGTTGCTTTGTATGTCCCTCCTCCACGGTATAACCCCAGTTTTCACTGTGTTTGATGTTGGTATAATTTGGGGAGCGGAAGGGAAAAAACAAATTGTTTAACTAGGGATACAGGTGGACCCATTGCAACAATGAGATGTACAAGACGCTATGTCGAAAAATGAACTTTACAATTCAGGCTGGGGAGGGGTGAATGTAGTTGTGGAGATGGGAGGGAAGGGATAGTAGGGGAAAAACAAAGGAGGAGGCAACAATGCTTGAAAAGAAATGTACTCATTACCTTGCTCATGTGATTGTAACCCCTCTGTACAGTATTTTCACAATAAAAAACTTATTTTAAAAAATAAAAGCATAGGGCTGGGAATGTGGTTCAGTGGTTAAGAGTGCTTGCCTTGCATGCATGAGTTCCTGGGTTCAGTTCCTCAGCACCATATAAGCAGAAAAAAAAACTGGAAGTGGCGCTGTGGCTCAAGTGGTAGGGCACTAGCCCTGAGCTGAAGAGCTGAGGGACAGCGCCCAGGCCCAGAGTTCAGCCCCCACAACCGGCAAATAAATAAATAAATAAAAGCACAAAAAGAAATGTATTCTTGGAATAGTTACCTTCCTTTAAAATAGAATTAGATATAATGTTTTTATGCCACAAAGAAGAGATGCCTTGTGGAACAGGGGTGACACATTCAAACCGCTTTTTTACAAAAGCAATCACTCATGTAACATTTTTCTGTAAGGAAAGAGGTTAGTTTGATTTGAGTGCACAGATTTCACAGATGTTTAAAGTACATTGTTTTCTTCCCATTGACTATCACTACTGCAAGTAAAACAAGACACAAAACTGGGCTTTCCATGTAAGCCTTTAGCATCGTAGGCCTTGGCAGGACCCTAAGATCCAAACCATTACCAACTGCTGGCAGTGTATCTTTCTGAGCTGTTAATAACTTCATAAATTTTGATAACTAAGTGGTTTGAGTTAGACTGGAGCCTTTATAAGTAAGTGGTATTTCACTTCGGGAATTTTTTCACCTCAGGGAATTTTTTTTCAGAGTTCCCAACTGAGAGCAGGGAGAGACAAAAAGCCGTAACAGAGAGTTTGTGTATCGGGGAAAAGAAGTAACAGTGGACTAGGTTATATTTTTTCCAAGTCATGGAAACATTTAACTCCACGTTTTCCTGACTTTCTTTTATTTTCTGGTTTTCTAGTTGGCAGTAAGGAGAAGATATCTTTGTTTTAAAGGAGGAAGAGTGTAAGAACTCTAGCCTATATATTTTCATAAAGTCTCTTTTACTGTTCCTTTCCCATTATCCTGGTACAGTGGAAAACTGTGCTCCTTTTTGACCACTACATTTCAACTTACCCTTTCTTTACACAAGAAATGCTAAATACTTGAAAAAAGGAGAGAGAGAAACAGGGAAAATAGAAATCGTTTCTATGCATCTATGTTAATCAAGATATGTTAGATATAGTAACAAAATAATCTGGCAAATTTACACAGTTTTAACTAAATTATTACTGATATCTGGTGAATAAGATTAACTTCTTATTCACACAAAGTTTGCAAAAGACTCAGGGTAGTCTCTCCCTACTTAATCCAACCTCTTTGCTCACAACCTCTTTGCTCACAGAACAAGGATCTCTTCTAGGTTTTTCCCTAGAAATTCAATGCTATGTCCTGTCACAAAGACCATGTCCACTAAAAGCCTTTGGTGGCAAGTGACAAATGAACAAGGTGACATTTGTCAAAAAAAAAAAATGGGTGAACATTCCCACTTGAATGTTATCCAAGTTGGTTTCCCCAAACCTTTTTTTGTTGTTGTTCATAGCCCAATATCACTTAATAAAGAAGGAAGTCTGGGAGGCAGAGCAGAGGTGTGGCCTGAGGGAAAATGATGTATCAACGTGGAGTCATCCATGGCTCTGAGGCCTATCTGCATTTTGTCCTGTCACTCTCTGATGCACAAGTGACTCACACTTTCACTCTACCAAGCAAACTCCCCAAAATATTTAATAGGACAACAGCAGTAATAACATGTTTCTATAAGAAATATTATTTAGGCCGGGCGCTGGTGGCTCACGCCTGTAATCCTAGCTACTCAGGAGGCTGAGATCTGAGGATCGAGGTTCAAAGCCAGCCCGGGCAGGAGAGACCGTGAGCCTCCTAGCTCCAATAAACCACCAGAAAACCGGAAGTGGCGCTGTAGCTCAAGTGGTAGAGCGCTCGCCTTGAGCTGAAGAGCTGAGGGACAGCACCCAGGCCCAGAGTTCAAGCCCCACAACCGACCAAAAAAAAAAAAGAAATATTATTTAATATTTACATTTTAGTACACAATATGTAATTCTTTTCCAAATAATTGCCAGTGCTGCTACTGCTTCTTCTGTTCCTTTTATGACCACAAGGGCTATTAATATTAATATAAGCTATTGTTTATTGATGGATTATTAAGCTCAGTAATTTACTTGTGCATAATTTTTTAAAACTAGTATATAAAATGTAATATATATACATATATATTATGTATACATATTATAAGTAAACTGGGCAACAAAGAAAGACATTATATAATTTGTTAAATAATGAATCTAGTTCAATCTAATTGCAAAGTTTATGCTTTTAAACATCATGAGAAACATGGGAGAATGAAACTCAATCTATCTTCACACCACCATGAGTAATCAGCTAATTTAATACCTAAGGTTTCAGTAGCAAGACAGCTGTGCTAATTTATTAAATTATTTTGCACAGAATTTAGCATCTTATGGGAATTCTAATGTTCAATAGGGCCAACATGTAACACTCTTCTTAAGATGAAAATGGAAAATCACTCATTGTTACTTTGAATTTAGAACTATTTTCTGACCCTCAAAGCAACTGATTGGAAAGATATCACCCAGAAATACTGCCTCGTTGCCATGAATTGTTATGCACACCAAGTCGCTTCACTGTCAAGTGCTAAAATTCAGTGAATCATAAAAGCTCAAAAAAGGTAAACTTTCATACAAAATTGGTTGATGATAGCTTGAAATCTTAACAGCTGTGTGTGTGTGTGCATGCTTGTATATATGAGAAAGAGCAATAAAATGTGTATTCGATAACAAAAATCCATAAACAGATCCTTTGAATCATGTCTGACACCTAAACAGATGGAGTAGCACTTGTGACTTCCAGAAACCTCTCTTGTAACAGAAAATTAAGAAATATATCTACTTTTTTTTCTGCTGCACTATGGAATCTAAGAAAGAAATGTTTATTGTTTAATATTATTCTAGACACTTAGAAAGAATTAATAGAATCCATTCAGTAAAGACAGACTTAATAGAATGTATAACCTTTTTAATACTTTCATTGATCTTTCACTGAACCATCTCTCAATTATCTTTACTTCTATAAGTCGTTTGATTAAAAAACATATAGTTTTTAATAAATTATTATAAGATGTATCTTTAAGAGCTAAAAGAATATATTCATTTAAACCCTGATTTTTTTCAGAGGAATTTGAAATAATTAAAACATATTCTTAAAATAGGATAGAAATAGAATAAAATATAAAGGTACAAATAAAGAGGAAAATACAATAAATAGAAAATGAGAGTACAGTGATACCGAATTTATGAGAGTGTTATTAAATATATGTCATTGGTTTTGTTATGAGATTCCTAATAACCAAAGCAACTGGAAACTGCTATCATTTTATAATTCATTGAGTTTATAAGGGGATTAAATGTAGTTGAAATGCATAGTTGGTAGCTGCATTAAAGGGTAACTGATGCCTAGTATGAGCCACCATACCTGTAAGTCTAGTACTTAGAATAATAATGAAGGAAGACCATAAGTTTAAGTCTATCCTAAACTACGTAGAGAGACTATTTTAAAGAATTATAGATATCTAGTATATGTATGAGTCAAGCAGAAAAGGTCAGATAATGTCATGTTAGGAAAATGAACCCTTAGATATGTATTTGTTTTTTTTTCTTTCATGCATGTGTTTCTAACGCATTTATAAGATTATTTTTTGTTGCTTTGTATGTCCCTCCCCCACAGTATAACCCCTGCTTTAACTATATTTGATGTTGGTATAATTTGTGGAGGAGAAGGGGAAAAAAAGTTGTTTAAGGATACAGGTGGACCCATTGCAACAATGAGAAGTACAAGTTGGCATGTCGAAAACTGAGCTTTATAACTCTGGTGGGGGGGGGAGGATTGGGTAGGGGGGTCGGGGGGAGGCTGGGAAGGGATGTGAAGGGTAAACAAAGGAGGAGGCTGCAATGCTTGATAAGAAATGTACTTATTATCTTGCCCATGTAATTGTAACCCCTCTGTACAGTATGTTCACAATAAAAAAAAGAATTATAGAAAGCAAGTCATATCTTGAGACAGATTATTATTTTTACCCCATCCTTTTTAAGTAAAAAGGGCTTAGATTGTTAAGTCCTTCCTAGGACCAAAGTTCAAGTCAATCTTTGGCTAGTTCCTACTGGTATGGGGGATGAGCCTGGGTCAGGAGTTCCTTGGTGTTTGGTCTTGGCTCTCTATGGATGGTTATGATTATTCTTTTTCATAGGAAGAGTTCCTTTCTAGACTGGAGAAGAAAATTCTTTAGTAGCTCATTACTTTAGAATCGCATCTTAGCCCTAAAATAAAACCATCATCACAAATCATCCACAAGGTACATGAATTTCATCTTTAGATCATATTCAACTTCAAAGTCTCCAAAATATGCCATGATAAAGAATATTTAGAAAGTGACAGACTTTGAAGAAATTTCAAGGTGTTCAGAAATACTTTGAGTAGATTTTTTAAAAGATACATATAAACACTTAAGGTATCTATTTGAGAGAAATAAAAGCTTGTTAAGTAGTTTTCATTTTTATGTGTCCAAATGGTTAATTACATTGTGACTATATAACATGTATCAGAATGAGATAGCCAGGGATATTGCATAGTTTTAATATAGCTTGGAAATGTGACAACTCAATTATTGCTACCAATAAATATGCTCATGGGTTTGCGTGTTTCCACATGCATATTTTGATTCTTCTTTAAATAATGTAACAAGGATATTAGCGAGAAGAGTATAATTGCTTTCACTTTTATCCTTGGCCAGTAGCAAAATTCATGTTAGATGCCAAAAAAAACTAGAATAAACAAACTCTGCTCTGATCTCTTGAAACACTAGCAAACTGCCTGGTTCTTTTGACACATGCCATATATAAACATGGTCTCAGATCATATTTCCACATAACATTGTTTTTTAAAAAATACAGTAACTTAATGAGAAGCTATGAAATATATTAAATGTATCTATAATTCCCTTCCTCTGTGTCTTGGGGAAATACTAATCTGAAATGTTGCAATCTATGTGTGGGTATAGATAACAGAACACAATTTGCTGACTCTCTCTTCTCAGCCTATTAAGCTCTGCCAAACCTTTTGAGTACATTGAATTGGAAGATCATGTTCCCACCATTTCAGGAAATTGGTAGTGTCACAGCCCAATAACTTGAGAAAATAACATTATTTCAGGAGGCAAGTAAAAATAAGAAATGGTAACAAAAATCTATCCGAAGGCTCAAACTGGAAATAGTAACTATCTGTCCCTGTGACTCAAAATTTGATCAACTGGAGGAAAGCTGTAAAAATGACATCATTGTGATTTACTTTACCAATTAGCTCTCCTTTAAAAATGACTGCTATTTTAGTTACCAATCATAAATTTAACCCTTTTGTTTTCTCATTAATGAACCATTTCCCTTGGTGGAGTATAGAGATTGTTTTGTTCAAAATGGACATCCTCATTGAGAGAATTCAGAAAATAAAAAGTGTGATCAGAGAGGTAAAGACTTATTTAATAAAAAAACGGAATCAAAAATAATAGCTATGATCATTGCAGCATTATTTATCACAGCTAAGATATGGAACCAACCTAGATGCCCCTCAGTAGATAAATGGATCGAGAAAATGTGTTGTATATACACAATGGAATTCTATGCTTCAATCAGAAAGAATGACATCACCCCATTCCTAAGGAAATGGAAAGATTTGGAAAACAATCATATTAAGTGAAGTTAAGTTAGACCCAAAGAAACATGGGTTTCATGATTTCCCTCATTTGTAATTATACAGCTAGTATATGTCTAGGATAGTCTGTCAGAGGATCAAAATAGCTCAATCGCTATGTACATATGACCATATAAAATGATGCTAATTGAAATGAACTCAAAGATATGAAACAAGAGGTTCTTTTGTTTCTTCTTAATGTGTGTGGCTGGGAAGGTGGCTCAGTGGTAGAGTGCTTGCCTTGCATGCGTGAGGCCCTGGGTTCAATTCCTCAGCACCACATAAGCAAAAAGAAAAAAGCCGGAAGTGGCGCTGTGGCTCAAGTGGTAGAGTGCTAGCCTTGAGCTGAAGAGCTGAGGGACAGTGCCCAGGTCCAGAGTTCAGGCCCCACGACCGGACCCCAAAAAAACAAAACAAAACTTAATGTGTGGTGTGAAGTTTTTTTTTTTCATTTTTTTTTTCCTTTAGCTTATCCCCTCTTGTCACTGCTTTTGATTTTGGTACCCTCTGTCTTGTATATACATTTATCTGATTTGGGGAAGGGAAGAAGCATCATAAAATGGTGAGA
Organism: Dipodomys ordii; assembly: GCF_000151885.1. Classification (NCBI taxonomy): domain Eukaryota; kingdom Metazoa; phylum Chordata; class Mammalia; order Rodentia; family Heteromyidae; genus Dipodomys; species Dipodomys ordii. The sequence continues at coordinate 1,812,881 of NW_012267327.1, forward strand.
CAAAGGACCAAGGGTGAACCAATGCAACAGTGATACTTTCAAGACAGTATGCTGGAAATGATCTTTACAACTTGGGCGTGGGGGAAAGGAAGTCAGAGGGGAAAATTGGAAGAAAATAAGGGAAGCGGTAATACTGTTTGACAAGAACTGTACTCACTACATATATGTAACTGTAACCCCTCTGTACATTACCTTTACAATAAAATTAAATTTTAAAAAAGAAAAAGAACAAGGGAGTGCAATTATATATATATATATATATATATCTCCAAGTATATATATATATATATATATATATATATATATCAATGAATGTGTTACACACTTTAAATACATAGATACAAAAAAATCTGGAAAAGTGGTCTTATGTCTCAGGAGGAATAGATGATCTTTGAAATGCATTGCTCTTCTTAGTTAGTGGTTTGACTAGGGGGGAGATAGTAAAGTAGCCTTTTAATAAGCACTAATTTTCTTACATCCATGGCTCCAGTGACAAGCAGATTTTAAATGCAAACAATAAACCTAAGTACTGAGCCTGAAATGATGGGTAAGTATTTTGGAGCAAATTCTTATTCTTTAAGTACTGTGCTTTCCTGGGGATGTGTGCAGGGCTACAAGGGTATTTCAGCATCTCCCATGCTACCAGATACCTGCACAGACGATCATGGGCCCCAACTCAGTGCTGAGCTACCTTGAGCTTAGACTGCTTCTGCAGATACATAGATGAACTCTGGTTGTTTTCTGCCTGAATACAGGCTCCATGTGACACAATATTAGTCTTCAAGACAGATGGATCAAAGCTGAAGTGGGAGTCCAAGGACTGTTTACCACTTCCTATTTTGCAGCTTACTTCAGTTGTGATAATATTCTTCATGAGTTCACTTTTCCTTGATTTCTATCCAATATTATTGTGATCATTTTCCAAACATAGATCCTGGTGAGTCTAATAGGATTATATAGTGTATGTTAAAATAGCACGACCCTCAGTCACAGAATGCTTTCATATAAATGGCTATGTAAAGTATTGATGTGAGCAAAAATTAAAAATGTGCAAATATGAGTAATCTTAGAACTTTGAGCAATTCTAGCCTATATATCTCTTCTGCCAGGGTCTATACAAAGGCTCTAGAAACATAACCAAAAAGCAGTTGATCATCTCCATTCGTTCTCTTGCAGAAAAGACTGGAGCTTTTCTCAAGGGAAACCTGGATGTTAATCTAAGCATTGGAAAAATTTATAAAAGTCTTCAATCTAAATTCAGCCACCACACAATAGACTCTACTACTCCAACACAGAACACATTCTCAGGAGAAATATATAATTCTATTTGTGAGGAAAGAAATAGAACATTATGTGAAAGAACTTTTTAAAATTAAATTATTTGAGAAAATTGAATATTCCATTTTGAAAAAGAATCCAGATGGATAATATCCATCACTTATTTTTTTCCACTGGGAGGGACTTTCAAACCTTGGTGTTGGCATTATAACAAGGATGCATCCAAGGAACTGACAGGCAACCCAACCAATAGACTAAATTTCAGCAGTTGCAAATGTGAACAATGATTATACTCAGAAACTCACAACTAACACTCCTTTTTCAGTAATGTTAATAGGTAATTCAATAGATACTCTACTGATTTTCTTTTTCCTTTTTATTCAGTTTTGCTCTATTCTTTTAATTATTTTCTTTGTATTATCTTTAAGTGGTTGTACAAAGGAGTTTCCAATTAACAAAGCAGTTTATGAAGTCAATATATCTTGATCAGTGAAATATCCAACAAAAACACATCTTCTTTCTAATTTTTAGCTTATCTTCTAATACATCAATTATCATTTTCTCTACATACTTTATGTGAAATAACATGCTTTTCAACTTCTAAGGAAGCATAATAAACAAAAGCACATCTATGATGTCATTACCTAAATATGGACAAACTCTCCTCAATCTGTTTTATATGTTACCAAAAAGACATCTTCAAAATACTACAAGGCTTTTTTGAACTCTTAAACATGTAATTCCTAAAATTATTCTCCAAATGATTATCTAGACAGACTATTAAAAGGCACTAGCAGAGACATGCAGAATAGAGAACAATAATGTGAAGTCACGTCTTCTCAATGGAGTAATAAAAAAAGATGATAGAAAGTAGAAAACCTGAAATATATCAATCTGAGGCTGTCACCCAGCACAAAAATTTAATTACAGTATTTCCTACAACTATAAAAAGCAAAAAAATGCAAAATGAAAAGAATGAATAAAGGACAAATTGTTAAATTTTCTCAATAATTTAAATTACCATAGATTTTGAAGTAAAAATAAGGTATTATTATAACTATTATTATAATATGATATGTTAAATATCATATAATATTATTATATATCATATAATATGATAGATACCATATTATATTATTTAATATAATTATTATAATATATAAAATTATATTTTATCCTATAATACATATATATAATACATTATATGATATAATCTGATTATTATATATATGATATATTACATCATATATACATATATACATATGTAATATGTAATTATATATCAAATATGACATAATATATCATATACTATATGATATATTATAATATGATATATCAGATTATATCATATAATATATTATATATCATATAATATATATAAATCACATAAAATACATAAATTATGTATTATTCTATATATCATCTATCACATAATATATAATGTATATTATATATCAATATAATATATAAGTTATATATAACATATATCATATCACATTATAATCTATTCATTATAATTATATTATTATATAAATAATAATGTATCATCCCTAGACAACTTCCAGGGATGACTTAAAAAGTAGTATTTTTTCAGCATTTGAAATCATATAAAATATTATAACTCTGGGTGAAAACCACAGCATGTCTAATGTAACTCCACAGATAATTACCTGACAAAAATTCCTCAAAATGAATCAAGTTCCAATTTGGCCCTTATATTTCTAGGCAAGTGCTCTATAACTTGAATAATACTTCCATCTCTTTTGCTTTTATTTTTTTCCAGATAAGGCCTTGCATGTTTTGTCCACAGTAGGCCTTCATCCTCTTATTTGCATAATACATCTACTATGTAACTGGAATTATAAATAAAGCCATCACACCTTGTTTGTTGGATGGGGGCAAGGACACTAAGCTTTTTTATAGCCAGCTGAAACTGGCCATAAACCTGATCCATCTCCATCTCTACTTGTTCCAAATATCAGCCACTGTAGCTGACCAAGGTTATATCTTAGTTTCATTCTTTTTTTTTTGATTTATCAAATAATGAAAAACCTTATTTTGCATGTTCTTTGGATTGGTTTAAACACTGAAGTAAATTAATTCAACACTGAGTAGAAGTTGGGCAGGTCAGATAATGTTTCTGTAAGTGGAGGAATTTTTCTTCTACATGCTAACTATCAGGTGAATAAGCCAGTATTTTGGTCAGGGGGTTCTTTAATTTATACTCACAGATATTTAGCATTCTTACCTCTTCTATTCAGAGGTACTGGAAAAAGTTACATGGAATCTGTATATTCTACTTGGGCATTCTGAGTGAAAACTGACCATTTTCTAAGTTACCTTTGCCACAATTTTCCATCCTGTCTCCTCACCTGATTATTAAGTGAAAATCAAAACTGACAGCAGGACAACATAGCCTCACACGGTCACATAGGCTATGCTTACAAATGTCCTTCTAAATTCCCGAGTTGGACAGTTTTATAGTCATTTATAATGTCAAAACTGCCAACTGTAATCTTGACAACTAATCTTGCCGCTTAAGGCCTATATTCTTTATATTTAAGGTGATAAAATCCTGGAATCTAATTGTGGCCTTTTTAGTTTAAGATTGTTTATTTCATAGTTGCCCTACCTAGACCTAGAGGAAGGTTAAAAAGTGGGCCATTCAATGGTATTACTACTGCTGGATTACAGACAGTATATTTCATAATAAATGAATAATACATAAGAAATTACTATAAAAATTAAAATCTCACCTCTTAATTTAAGCTTCATAATTCTTGCCTTCTAGGTCCTTTAGGGGAAAAAAAACTAATGTAAATGAAGAAATTCGTTATCAGTTATTTTGGCTGCTTTTTGAGATACATTCTCTGAGTTGATATATAGATTTTTATGAATATATTTATATGTAAACATATCCACTAACAGATATTAGTTAGCCAGTGTGCTACTATGTATAATGTTTTCAATAAATTAGGTCAAAAGATAGACCCAATTCTGCAATAGTTGTATATTTTAGAATTTGTATATAATGATTTTATTAGTACATAGAATGCTGCCTTATTCTTCTAAATAACTACATAGTATTCTAATATGTGGAGAATATCATTATTTGTCTCTTGGTGGGGGACCTTTTAGAGCATGGCTGGTTATGATATGAAAATTATACCCCAAAGTGTTTGAATCATGTCTTTAATAAGATATCTTTACATGTTTTTGCAAATGGTGTATAGTATAAACTGTTAGCTAGGAAATTTCTATCTTTTTCTGCTGGTTCTGGGGCTTACTCTGGGCCTGAGCATTGTCCCTGAGCTTCTTTTTGCTGAAAGCTAGAAGTCTACCACTTGAGCCACAGTGCCACTTCCAGCTTTTTCTGTATATGTGGTCCTGCGGAATCAAACCCAGGGTTTCATGCATAGTAGGCAAGCACTGTACCACTAAGCCACATTCCCAGCATAGAAATTTCCATCTTAAGAATTTATTTATTTATATTTTAACAAGATTTTAAATTATATTAGCTCAATATCATATTCTTTCAATATAATCCACATATTATACATTTCAGAGTGTAAAGTTGATCAGAGTCAGAGCATAATATAAATGATAAATTGGGCAGAAAACAAAGTCAAAACAGAGAGAGAAACCTACAAAAGCAGTTTGTGACCAATATTTGACATAAAAATTACTAGTTTTCATCATAGAGGTCCTTCATTTCTTTGCTTAAGTTAATTCCTAGGTATTTTATTTTGGAGGCACTATTACAAAGGAAGTTGCTTTCCTGATTTCAGCTGTGCTCTTTCCATTATTGGCATACAGAAAAGGCATTGATTTTTGAGGGTTGATTTTATGCCCTGCTACTTTGCCAAAGTTTTGGATCAGCTTGAGTAGAATTTATGGGAGTAGAATTCATGTCATCTGCAAAGAGGGAGTGTTTTACTTCATCTTTCCCTATTTGGATCCCCTTTATGTTTGTATCTTGCCTTATTGTTCTGGCTAGGCATTGACACAGAGGCTTTTTTCTTTGTTGTTGTTTTTGTTTTTAATGTACTATATGATTTTTTGTTTCTTTTGTATGTTATTCCCCCTATAGTATATCCTCTGTCATTACTGTGTTTGATTATACAATATCCTGGTATTGTATATACATTTATTTGAATTAGGGAAGGGGAACAACAGAATGGTGAGACAAAGGACAAGGGAGAACCAATGCAGAAGTGATATACACCAGACAATATATTGGAAGTTATCTGTACAACTTGGTGTGGTTTGGAGGGGAGAAAATTGAGGGTAGGGATAACAAGATTGACAATAAATGTACTCATTACCTTACTTATGTAACTGAATTCTCTCTGCACATCACCTTGACAATAAAAAAATTAATGATAAAAAATGCCAATTTGTGACAGGAGCTGGTGGCTCACACATGAATCCTAGCTACTCAAGTGGCTGAGATCTGAGGTTCGTGGTTCAAAGTCAGCCCGGGCAGGAAAGTTGGTGAGACACTTATCTCTGATTAACCACCAGAAAATCAGAAGTAGTGCTGTGGGTCAAGTGAGTGTGTGCCTTGAGCTGAAGAGCTCAGGGACAGTGCCCAGGCCCAGAAGCCCCATGACAGACAAAAAAAAATTACTAGTTTGTAAATTTAAAATTAATGTGAGATGAACTATGCCAGAAGAGTAAATTATGAAGAAAACATAAATGGGTGTAGTTATTTCTTGACCTTCACCACTATAAATTACAACCAAAGTTATCTGATGCCAAATGAGAGAATACAGAGTTCTTTTGAAAGATAGTAATGAACCAAACTTTTGTATGATTAGAGTTTGCTTTTTTGTTAGTTGTGGAGCTTGAACTCTGGACCTGTGTGCTGTTCCTCAGCTCTTCAGCTCAAGGCTAGTGCTCTGCCACTTGAGCCACAGCACCCACTTCTTGCTTTTTCTGTTTATGTGGTGCTGAGGAATAGAACCCAGGACCTCATGCATTCAAGGCAAACAGTCTACCACTGAGCCACCTTCCCGGTCACTGTATGATTAAAGTTTAAAATCACTAAAATTACACTATTTCAATAATTTGGTTTAGTTTAATCTCCAGTGCCACAAAATAAATAAATAAATAAATGAGCTAAAATATCAGTGTTCTGAAAATGTTGAGCAATTTGTTAACATAATGCATTATATGATTTCAAGTTCTATCAATTTTTCTTCATTTAGGATAAATGTATTTATTAGTCACCAAAATCTATTTTTCTTTTATTTTTTTGCTGACTAGTCTAGGGAAATACAACTGACTGCAGATGGATGATAGATAGATAGATAGATAGATAGATAGATAGATAGATAGATAGATAGATAGATAGATAGATAATGTCCTTTTCACATATTCAAGGAAGAAATATTTAGAAAATTGTCTTTTTCTCAACCCCCGAACATACCCAATATGTTTCTAACATTATGGTTGATTGTACTAATCCAAAAAATGTCCATCACCTTAGATTATCAACATTTCCCTGGCTCCAAACAAACTTTCAGCAACAATGCCTAACCACTTTTCATACAAAGATTCTTATCTTACTAAAATAAAACCTCTGTCCCAGGATTTCAGTGATCAATGCCTGAATGCCTCTGTGCTTTTTCTTTTTGTTCCAATGCATATCTGCACTGTTCTCTGAAGAATTCATTCATCACTTCACCAAGATTAAAAGTAATGTGCATACCACGTGGATCATTGTGTATTAGAAATAATACATTGATCAAAAATTGCATCTGAGTATCTGCTAAAATTTGTAAACAGATAAATATGATCCTTCAGTTCTTGGAATATTTAAAATAACTGGAATTAATGAGCGACAAAGAAAACATCAGCTAACAATGGGTGATACACAAATAATGATTAGAAACGCTCTTTAGAGTTGAAGGAAAATGGAAAACCATGGCTTCATTAAAGAGATTTACCTAGAGCCAAATTTAATATGAATGAGATTCATATTTGCAAAGGAAAAGAACATTCTAGGTGTGAGTAACTACAACAAAGCAGAAAGACTGTATAAGATACATTGCAGGAGTTTATTTATAGAGAATGAACAAATCCATCTGGCTGATGTACTCTCTAAGAAAAAAATGAGGGCTCAATCTGTGTTTCTCCCTTCAACATTTCACCCCCCTTTTTCTTAATTTTGTGGTACATGAAATGAGTTAGATGCATGTATAAACTGCTTTGTTGAATGGCAAAAAATGTAATACATATTCTACAAAATTAAGAAAAGTGAAGGAAGGAGTGTGGTAGGTGAGATGAATGACAATGTTGAAATGGGTGACATTGATTAAAACATACTACTTTGGTGAATGGTAACGCTTTTGTAAAACTATGATTAAAGATTAAAAACATTGTTTTGAGATGAGTTTAAAGAACATCAAGAACAAAAGAAAATGTGAGCAATGTCCATGAAAAATTGGTGTCTGAGAGAGAGTGGACAATAGTCAATCTTACCCATGAGACTGTATTACAAATCCAAAAAAAAAACAAAAAAAAATCTTCAAAGAGCTTATGACAGGGATTGTTGAAAGCATCTCGATGCAGCAATGTGGAAATGCTTTGTAGACCTAAGTCTTTGTACAGACATAATCTAGGTTGTGAGATGGTCAGCTAAACTTTACTCTACCCTTATTGTATAATAGACATGACATGGATTTAAAATCTTTAAATATTTTTTGAACATTGATACTACAATTACCCCCTTTGTAGTGGAGAAAAATAAGATTTAAGATTAAATGAAAAATTACCCTAAAATCCCAAAGGTAGGGTCAGGAATGGTTATACCCAGCTGTAATCCCAGCTACCTGAGAGGAAAACATGAGAGAGATCAGCTTTCTAAACCTTCTGGTATATATATATATATATATATATATATATATATATATATATATATATATACATATATATATATGAAACTATCTTAAATATATTAATGTATTATAAATAATATATTATAATATATACTAATGAAACACTTTCAGAAAGCAATAACTGCAATTCCAGCTATATGGGGCATAGGTAGGAAAGACATGGTCAAAAGCTGATCCCAGGTTAAAAAAAATAATAATAAACAACTAAGGCAAAAAAGGGTTGAGTCTGTACCTACTAGTAGAGAAGTTGTCTACTAAATGCAAGGTACTGAATTTAAAACCAAATATAGCCCATGTCTGAGCCACAATCTAAATAAAAAGCAATATGTCTTTGAAATAAGAGTTCTGGGGGCAAAGAAGGTATTAATAAGCTATGACAACTATTCAGTAGACACTATTTTGAACATGAATTATACAACAGGTGAGGAGGGACAGGAGAGAAAATTTGGGAGAGAGCTAAAGAAGGGGTGACAGTGACCAAAATGAAATGCACCAATTACCTGATTTGCAAAATGATATCCCCTCGGTACATCACCTTATAATAACAATAAATATTTTTTAAACTAGTCATTTGTGATCAGTTGCTCTGGTGTGTAGCTGTAGTAGAAATAACAAAGGAAGAAAGTTCAAGACAATGTGGATGAAGTCGGTGATTCAAACCATGCTGTGAGACAGCATCCCATTAAGAAAAACGATTTTTGAGCAATCGTTTACTGACATAGTATGCATTTTCTTTCTTGGACTCACTTCCTCTTTTTCCTGAATGATGTGATCATGCTAACAATAACCAGTTATCCTAGATTGGTTTGAAAGAAAATGCAAGATGAAAACAATTTACAGGTACCTCAGAATAGACTCATTTTCTCAGATTGCTCTCTTGGTAATGGTTTACTTTTCCCTGAATAATTTTCTCCCCAACATGTGTTCAATAGAAATGATACAAACCAGCTTTGCAAATACATCCCTTAAGAACAATTTAGTATTGTCCTTATCTGGGTTTGCTTTTCTTCAGTTTTTCTTGGAGTAAACTCTAAGGAGAGCATGGAGCTTGCCCACAGCAAATTCTTAAAGTCTCATTCTAAATAGATTACTGTGAAAAAGTGACAATAACAAGGAATCCATTTGACTCTTGTCAGAGCTCACCTGTTTTCATTAGAAATACACTTTTGGAGTAGATTCACACTAACACAAGCTCTGAGAAATGTGACTCTCTACACTTAGAGTAGACATTTAGAAATCATAGACCCTGGAATCAAATTTTTCTACATTGAAGTTCTTCTTAGAGCACATAAAGTATATTTTCATCATTTACTTATTTTGTTCTCTTTAAGTAGTCATACAAAGGGTTTTCAATTCAACTTGTCAGTTTATAAGTACAATACATCATGATGAGTGACAACCCTTCCATCCTTTTCTCCTCCATCTCTCCCAACCCCAACAAAATATGTTTTATAAATACTTCCATTGAATAAGCAATATAGCATTAACCTTGTTATACATTTACACTCTTCTCCACTCATATTTTAGGACACATTTATGTAAGATTTTTTTGGATGATCAGACAAACATACTTTTGTTCAAACATTGAAGTAGAAATATTAGTCATGATGGTGCCACTTTGCTTGGGACATAGTATGGCTTTGTCTTTTTCCAGGAGGAAAGGCTATTACAGTCCTTTATGAACAATATCTCTATATCTCTATGATCTCAACTCTTGATGCATCTCTCTCTTTCTCTCTCTCCTCCCCCTATCTTTTCTCAAGTCACTTTGATCTTTGGCCTTGATATTCTTTTTCAAGAAATCAGATCCCATCTTCCCATCCTAAGCTCAAGCGTAAATATTGTACAAATCTCCTTCAAGATCCCACATGAATTCTCTTCAAGCATATTGTAGAATACATGAAGAACAGCCCTGGTTACCAGCAATTAAATTAATTCCCCTAATCATCACCAATATTCCTGATATGATTTATCTTTACTTATTCTTTGTCCCTTACCATTTCCTGTTTTATGTTACACCTTTTAAGCATTGAATAGCTCTATTAACTTATAAGCTCCTGCCAAGTAGAAAATTTGTTTTGTCTATACTGAACCTCTTCATTCTAGGTCAGTGCCTAAATAGTAAGTACTGACTTAACATTTGTTTATTGAAAGCATGAATGGATAAGAAACTTTTCACGTTCTCCAAGTAAAAATTTTCTCTAAATAACTATATTGTATTTTGGAAGTCCACTTTAAAGAGTCAATAAGTTCTCTATCTGGACAATCTTGTACCAAGGAAACATTAATGAAAATTGTTCTTCTTAATATGTTTTTGTTATGTGTTTAGAACAATTACTAATTAAATGCTGCATTTATTGTTGAATTCTGATGAATGTGTACTGTATAAAAAGTCAAGCAGGATGAACTGTCTTTCCTTTAAGTCATGTATCATCCTGTCATCTCCATTAAGTAGAAGGAGAAGTGAGGGTCTCTGAGACAGAACCAACATGATTATCTGAATATCTGTGTTCTTTGCAATTGTTTGTCTCATTTTCTAATAAATCTTCTCATTGCTTTATCGCTAATGAATCCTGTAAACATTTTTAGACACAAGAAGGTATTTCAAAAGCCCTCTAATTCCCAGCTACTGATGTTCCCATCTATAATCCTAGCTACTCAGGACAATGAGATCTGCAGAATTGTGCTTCTAACCAAGCCTGGGCAGAAAAATCTGCAACATTTCATGTCCAAATAATCAGTGAAAAGTTGTGCTGGAAGTGTTGATCAAGTGGTAGAGTATTAGCCTTGAGCAAGCAAGCTGAGTGAACATGAAGCCTTGAGTTCAAGCCACAATGCTGTCACACACACACACACACACACACACACACACGGACACACACATGCACATACACATGCACACACATATATACTACAATCTTTTCTCCAACAACTGTAGCCATTCCCTAACTAAGGATTACAACACAAACTGAGACTTAGGAAAATCTCGGTGGATTTACATTTTCTTCTACTCAACAAAAACTTTTAATGAAATGACTTCACAATCCCATTTCTGCCAATTTCTATTATTTTTAGATTCCCTTTAGATTTAAGAATTCTTTAAATAAAACAAAACAATACTTAGCCTCTCATATTCTTTTATGCATTTTAATAACATTAACTACTAAATACTTTGATTTTTGAACATTATAAAAATGATGTATAGATTGGCTTGATTTTTAAATCCTCCCACACTTTACCTGCTGGTAGTGACTAGATGTTCATGATTATTAGGACTATGATTCTGTTCAGGAGACATAGAGACTACAGTATATAGTGGCTCCCATATGTAATCATAGCTATTTTAAGGAGATTCAGAAGAGTATGGTCAAGGTCAACCTGAACCAAAATGTGAAAAGGTAATTTCAGCTATATGAGAGGAAGAGGTAGGAGGATTGCAGTTGGAGGCCAATCCAGGGTAAAAACACGATACCCTCATATGAGAAATAACTAAAATACAAAAGGGCTGAGGAAGTGTTATATCTAGCAAACCAAAAGCCTTGACTTCAAGTTTGAGCACTAATATAAAAGAAAGAGAAAAATAAATGATAAAAACCATTAAAGCAGAGTACCTAGTCCCAATTTTAAGCGATCCATGGGATAGGAAGCCAGATTTTGTGAATAGATCATCTGTGGCCTTCATTGGGCCTTCTATCATTTGATTTTTCCAGTGAAACATGTCTGCGGTGCAGTCTTCTGAACTGGAAGATCAGTGTTATCCCATGGACAAAGTGGCTGCGTTTATCCAAGATGCCTATTTGAATTCGGTGTCTGTGGTTTGAACTAGGGATTTGGAGAGCTTGCCAGGCAGGCTGTCACTTATTGAGGCACATCCCTGGCCCTCATCATCTTGAGCTAACTGGTGAAGAAGATGAGGCAATTTTGTAGGTGTGGCTCTTCCAGGGAGAGGTAAAAGAGATATGGGAAAGGGGAAGGAGGAGGAGAAGAAAGAGATGCTTAATAATCTAATTCGAGGAAAGCAAGAAGCAAATTGAGGACAATCAGAAACCTGGGAAGCAATAATTAACAGAGGAACTTGGCCTGATAATAGATAAATCAAATACATTAGGGCAATACTTTAGGAGACAAAGAATAACTTTATTTGAATGGTACTAGAATTTAGAGGCTCCAAAATGTCAAGAGCTGAAAAACAAGGTCTTAACCTTGAGAAATTTTACTCATTTCTCTTAAACCAAAGATAAATAGCAATTCCTTTTCTCTTGAACTTGTAGTACTTTCTCTGAGAGAGGATCAGGAATTAGCACTTAAGTGAATTGAGCCACACTTTGGTCAAAACAACTTTCTCCTTCCGCTAATGAAAAAGCCGCTCTAAGTGTACCTCAAGAAAATTAGAGCAAGTGTTTGGTTTAGTTGAAATATTTTGGGGATAGCTTGCAAACAAATCAAAATAATGCTTATGCATTTAATTGTATTGATAGCTTTTAACATATCATTTTCCTCATTTCATTTTAAGGTACCCCATGAAGGATAATATTGAGAGAATGAATGTTCATGAATGTAAATCAAGTCAGTGAAAAAGATGTTTGACTTATTACTTTAAAAAGGAGAAAAATTAAAGAAATAGTTGTTTTTGTAAACTTTCACCTGTTAAACTCCGTAATAATAGCTAACAAGTCTGAAAGAAGGCAGGTACGAGCTTCATTTTGCAGCACGTCTACTAAAATTAGAAACCTACAAAGATTATTATGGCTCCTGACTAAGAACGACATGAAAATCAAGAAATGTTTCATACTTTTTATTTACATGTGAAATACCATGGTGAAACCCCTTTGAACAAATAGCATATGGGTTTTTTCCCCTTTGTTGCTGTTTTAGTTTCATTTTCATTTGTCTAATTTGTTCACTTATCTATCTTTTAGAGAGTAGGAAAGGGAAAAAGGGTGAACAAAATGCAGCCGTGGTACTTACTCATTGTTAAAATGAACAATACAACTTGGTCTGGAGATGGGAGGAAAAAACTGAGAGAGAGCAGGGGAAGGGATGACATTGTTTAAAAAGAAATGTACGCACTTATACAACCACTTTGGAAAGCAGGCTGGAGGGTCCTCAGAAAGCTAAAGATTGACCCTCCTTATGACCCAGTCATACCACTTCTAGGCATCTATCCTGAACAACAGGAACCAGAATACAAGGACACATGATGCACCTCCGTGTTTATTGCAGCACTGTTCACAATAGCCAGGATATGGAAACAACCAGATTCCCCACCACAGATGAATGGATCCCAAAATTGTAATATCTATACACAATAGAATATTATGCAGCCATTAGAAAGGATAAAATAATGGCATTTGTAGGGAAATGGATGGAGCTAGAAGAAATCATGTTGAGCCAGGTAAGCCAAGAGCAAAGAGACAAACGGCACATGGTCTCCCTGATAAGTGGATGTTAAATCCAAAATGTAAGGTGATACGACAAAATTAACAGGACCTAAGAAACAAAGGACTTCCACTTATCTGGACGAATCACTACTAAATAACCCCATGCTGCTGATCACATATATGGTATATATGTACACACTGGAGGGAAACCAGGAGGACGACACAGAACTAGACGGGATCAGAGTAAAACATACAACAGCTGGACCCATCAGCTGCACAGGACATTGACCAAAATGAACTAAGCAACTCAGTGGCAGCGATGGGAGGGAGGGAACAAGTGGGAAAGAGGGAACAGCTGATGCTATGCAAAACAAAAGAAATGTACATATCACCCAATGTGGAAGAAATAACTGTATTGCAAAACTCATAGAATTCATAAACATTATAGACCATGATAGACAATTTTCCCATGAAAGTCAGAATGTGTTTGTGACTTTAACTAAGCATCACTATCTCACAATACTGTGAAATTGGGGCAATTAGGTAACCACCTAGTCACAATAAAGAATCTGAAAAAAAAAAAAAAGAAATGTACTCTTTACCTGACTTAGATAATTGCAACCCCTCTGCACATCACCTTTACAATAATAATAAATAAAATTTAAAAATTAGCATACAGTAAGAGAAAAAGGGAAAGAAAGGCAGTAATTGATAATAGGCCCTGTCTAGCATGTGTGCAGAAGGGAGAGTGGGAGAGTAAACAGAAAGGGTGAAGGATGATGAATATGGTCAAAATTCCTTATGAACACATGCAAGAACAACGAAGACTACTGAAGTTGGGTTTGGAAGCAAGAAAGAGGAAGGAGGGAAATGACAGAGGGGTGAGTCTGATCAAGGTAGAGTTTACATACATCAGGGCAGGCCCAAAGGAAATTCATTGATGGCAATATGGATGGTTAAAAACACAACATGGAAAAAGTCAGATATCATTTAACACCAATCTGTATTTAAGAAATCAGAAGCAGAGGTATTACTTTATATTTTTCTCTCAAATAAGTTTCTGGGTTTTCCTTTGTTGCCTGTTTTGTTTTCTTTCTGCTTTGTTTCTTGGCTGTTGATTTTTCTCCCTAGAGCAATTTTGGGTTGTGCATGTGAATACAGTGTTCTATCTTACTAAGCCAATAAAATCCCAACCAATAGTTCATGTGGGTTAGCCATAATACTTCTATGTTGAAGCTACTGTTTTCACTAGGTCATAGAAAACTTAATAGAGCATTGACGCTAATAAAAAAAATAAAACAAGATGATAGGGCATTTAGGGCAATTTCTCATGGTAAGATGATGTCTTTCTGTCCTAATTTTCTGTAAGTTAAAATTTGAAAAGCCTAAATTATCTAATAAAATCATTTGGAAGTTGCCATTAAAATGAGTAGCTTTTTTCCCAATCATTCTGGCTTTCCTTTTCATACTGTGAGTGGAAATCTGTTTCCACCCAGGTATAATGGATATAGATAAATAGGCCTGGAGACAATTCTTTGTCCTTGGGACAATTTTTCCTAGCAGAGGTCAATGCTGTTTAAATTGAAAAGATGCCGTACTTGCGGCCACCATTACTAAGAAAGCTTCACTAGTCATTCAATATTTTTGTTATCATCTGAACATAATCATAAGCACTTGCTACCAGCTCCCACAGCCTTTCATGTAAACTATAAATATCATTTTTAACTTTCTCTTTAGTGGCAGAGCAACATTTTTGCCATAGATAAAAGGAAGTGAATATAGTTAAATAGCATGATCTGTTTACCAAAGGTATCTGACATGGGAAGAAAGCAAAACAAAAATGCAAATTGGCTTGACAAGGCATTATTTTTTAAGTTATTGTTTACACTATAGAATGCATTTCTGAATACAGAATTAACCTGTTAGCTCACTGTCAAAATAAGTTTCTAACTGAATGCCCAATTATTCCCAAATCAATTGGACAAAGGAAAAGTCCTTTAAATAGACGAGTCTGAAGGTCAGTAGTGGTCTAAGAAGTCAATTTTTCTGATCTTTTTATAAACAAATGCCATTTCACTTTTGCTTAACATTGCTACTTGTATTATTTTAAGTAATCAATGTTCAGGTTAATCCAGTTTTAGAGACACAAACTACATGTTTTATTTCTAGCATAAAGATTATCAGAGCTACTCCCTATAAATAAGCAAGCAAAAAATATTTTAGATTTTAGTTGTAACTAATCAATTCAGCCATTGTAGGTGAAATAGCTATAAGCAATTCAAATAAATATATATATAGCTGTTACCAATAAAATGTAATGTATAGAAACAAACTTCAATTTTATATTATTTTCATATTATAAAACATTCAAAATAATATTTTGAATGTTTCAACGCTTACAAAAGGAAAATTCTCTCCTTGTTGAGCATGTACAAATGAGATTAGATATGTTTGGCCCTAAGTTATAATTAGCTAATTCTGTTCTAATCTATTACATCCTGTTGGGATCACACGTCAGCTGGGATATAAACTGAGATCTAACTCTAACTGAAGCAAAAGAGGGGCTGAAGTTGTGGCTCAAGTGGTAGATCACCTCCCATTCAAACACAATGCCCCGAGTCTTTCTTGGTAACAAATAAAAGTCTAGAAACCAAAACAAACATTCTATGCATGGAATTGTTGGGGATATAATGTTTCCTGTTTTCTAGCATGAGGCCTAGGTCCTAAATTTTTCCCATGGATTCTAATTTTTAAACTTTCATAAAGTTTAATAGTTTGCAAGCCATATTACTGATGTGGATATTTCATTGAGAATCAAAGTGTATATTGAACTACTGACAGAAGCAGAATTCTTTATTTTTTCACAAATTACCACCTTTATGAGTCCTAGGAGATGTGCTTTACTAATAGGTATTAAATATATTATAAGTAGCATGTGGATAATACTCAAAAAAGTATGACATGTAAATGGTGCTAGACTACAATAATATTTTTTTAACTCTGTAGTTGTATAGTAATCAGTCTGAAGAGTTTTATTTTTATACTTTATTCTCATAAATCAGACATTGAGACAGAATTTGCATGTCCTCTGCACAGATATTTATTTCAAAAGAAACTACAGAAAAGCACTTTTTTTCTGGTTAATGGAACTGTTTCTCTGCTTAATACATACTTTATATTTAGTATTTTATTATTAAGCTCAGTTCAGTATAAATGCACATTTTCAATGTCATGAATGCATGGCCTGAATGATGGTAGAAGCAATTTGCATTTATATAGCACCTTTCAAAGGCTGGGGATAGCAAAGCAAAGCATAAATGCTTGTGTAACTTTGCAATTAAGAATTCACTTCTAATTACTGCTACTTAAATGTGCAGTCTCTTTTTAATCACAGTTTTACACCTGTGCTTAAGTGCTCTGACAAAACCTCCGCCTTATCGCAAAAGCGGGCAAATTGCATGACTGGATTTTATAAAGAAGGTTACATTTACCAGGGGATGTGATCACAGCCATGGGACACTAATGACAATATTAAAGACATAACTAAACTTCAAAGTATCATTCCTGGATTATGTACTCATCCAAATCAATAGGCACATGCACGAAGACACACATAAATGAATGACCAGCTTGGGAACATGAGAAAGACCCAGGTTCAGATAAACTTCTGCGGTAATATCAGGAAGGTAAGAGATGAGATCTCAACACCAGCCTGTAAACATGCACTTGCCTGTAGTAAATCTTGAGCTACTGCAGATACAATTGCTAACATGTGTGAGCTTCCTAGCTTACTTGTAGAAGCAAGGGACCAGTAAATAATGTGGTGTTTTAAAATTTAAAAAAAGCTACACGACTTAAGACTGCTAGGGGAAAGCACAATTTGACTGTAGCATATGGTTCTGAAAGGTTGCAGCCTCATAAACGGAGCCCGGGAAAGAAATCCAATCCTGGGAAGGAGGTTGCAACTAAAGAGAAGCCCTAATGACAGCCATCTGCATAACTGACTGCAGTAAAGCACGAAGTTCCATTTTCCAAAACTGATTAGAAGAAGATTTATGAAAAAGACCTATGGTGATCTGGGGACTAGTGAGAACACAATAGACAAGACATCACTTCTGCATCTTGAAAAGCTGCTAACAACCAGCAGAACGGGAGGGCACAGAGGCAAACAAATTTCAAAACCCCAGTCACTGTGAACAATGACAAAAAGACAATCTCTGGATTCTCAATGCAGTATTAATTGTAGGGAAAATAATTTCAAAACAAACTGTACATTTGATTAAAAAATTAGGATAAAAATATTGATCCCTTTCAAAATGAAGGTAGCATGTTATGCTCTGATTACTAAGACAATAATAATAATAATAATAATAATAATAACAACAGTGACAAGAATAATTCATGCTGGAAAATAAGACAATAATTTCTGTACTTGGGAAAGTCACTGGAGAGAAGGAGGGGAGAAATTAATAGAAAACATTTTGTGTGCTTTTATGAAAGCAGAAAGTAGCAGATATTTAGTATTGCTGGTTTTTAGGAAAGAAAACTTTGACAAGTTGAAATGCGATGTGATTCTTCCAGGGTTGACTATAAGAGAGTCAGACTTGCAAACACATGTGCGTGCTTACAAAAATCTCTCCACTCGTCACTTGGGTTCCAGGAAGAACATCAAAGTAATAGGATTTAATTAAGAGTAAAAGTCCCCATCGCATCAAACTATCTTCATATGTTCCTAAATGTTTCTGAATGTATCACTTGAGTCAAGTTACTCCACCTTCCTGTCCCTTAGTTTCCCTGTTTCTGTAATGGAGAGCAGTAGAGATGTCTTCAGGATTGTTGGGATGACTAAATTCTTAATGGAAAGTGTTTAGAATTTTGACATTAGCTATTGTACTTGTGTTTCCTTTTAAGTGGAAGTACAGCCCTTTACAGTATATGATGAATAAAAATGCAAAATAAGGCCCTTGTGCCTTAGGAAGTTTCTGTTTCTAGCACTGGGAGAAAGAAGTAAAAGAGACACCACTCAGTCAACAGAACACAATTGCTGTTACTGTGTAATGGCATTCAGAGTTCTGATAACACATCCCTAGTCTCTACAGCAATCCTATGAGGTACATGATATTAGTATTCCGGAGGAAAGCCAGGAATATAGCTAGACAAAAAAAAAGTGTGTGTGTGTGTGTGTGTGTGTGTGTGTGTGTGTGTGTGAGAGAGAGACAGAGAGAGGGGGGAGGGAGGGAGAGGGAGAGAGAGAGAGAGCCTGATAGTCTCTACCACTTGAGCCCACTCTTAATCCAAGGGTTGCTTTTTGAATATTTCGGAAATGAAGTCTTGCAAGCTTTTCTGCCACATGCTGCCTTCAAATCTCAATCCTTTAGATTTAAACCTACTAAATAGCTAAGATTACAATCCAGAGCCACTCAATGAAACTAGCACCTTTGTAGATTTCTTTTTTTTTATTGTGAAAATACCATATAGAGAGGTTACAATTACATGGGCAAGATAATGAGTGCATTTCTTATTAAGCATTGTAGCCTCCTCCTTTGTTTCCCCTTCCCATCCCTTCCCATCCTCCCCCCCCCGCCCCACCAGCCAAAGTTGTAAAGTTCATTTTTCGACATAACGACTTGTACATCTTATTGCAATGGGTCCCCCTGTATCCCTATTTAAACAATTTGTTTTTTCCCTTCCCCTCCACAAATTATTCCAACATCAAATACAGTGAAAGCAGGGGTTATACCTTGGGGGGGGGACATACAAAGCAACAAATAAACCATCTTTTTTATGCAAATACATCTTTTTATTATTAGTATTACTATAATGAAAATTAATTTTTATATGAAGTATATTTATTTAACTTTCTTTTTTTATTGTGAAAATACTGTACAGAGGGGCTACAATTACATGGACAAGGTAATGAGTACATTTCTTATCAAGCATTGTTGCCTCCTCCTTTTATTCCCTTTCCCATATTCCACCCACACCCCCCAAAGCTGTAAAGTTCATTTTTCCAACATAAGGTCTGTACATATCATTGTTGCAATGGGTCCACCTGTTAACTTTTTCTAGAATTTTTTTATTGTGAAAATACTGTACAGCGGGGTTGCAATTACATGGGCAAGATAATGAGTACATTTCTTATCAAGCATTGTAGCCTCCTCCTTTGTTTGTTTCCCCTTCCCATCCCTTCCCATCCTCCCCCCTCCCCCCCCAATCCTCCTCCCCCCCCCACCAAAGTTGTAAAGTTCATTTTCCACATAACGACTTGTACATCTCATTGTTGCAATGGGTCCACCTGTATCATTATTTAAGCCATCTTATAAATATGTTAGAAACAATCGCATGAAAGAAAAAACACTTGAATACTTATCTTGGGGTTCATTTCACCTAACATCAATTTGTTTGACAGTTTCTGCTTGTCTCAGACATACACTAGTTATTGCAAATAAGAGAAACCATGGGACCTATGTTCTATGCCTCCATCAGAAAGAATGACATTGCCCCATTTGTTAGGAAATGGAAAGACTTGGAAAAAAAATTATATTAAGTGAAGTAAGCCAGGCCTTTGTAGATTTCTAAATAAAGGTATAGCCTTAAGCAAGTAAAAATAAGAGAATTTCAGGGGCAGTATTTAGTTTAGATGGACTATAATGAACACAGAAGTCAAAGTTGTGATTCAGATCCAAAATGGATTCTTACATGCTTTCCAATGTTGAGCAGATAGACTCCAGGTTTTAACATGGTAGAGATTTTAGGCTCATTTCAATGTAACCAACACCAGTATCATTCTTGCATAATATAAATATGATGATTTGTCTTTGAACTTCACTTTTTTAACTTTTACAAAGTTAAAATCAGGGGCTGGGAAGTTGGTTCAGTGGTAGAGTGCTTGCCTCGCATACATTAGGCCCGGGGTTCGATTCTTCAGCATCACATAAGCAGAAAAAAGCTGGAAGTGGTGCTGTGGCTCAAGTGGTAGGGTGCTAGCCTTGAGGTGAAGAGCTGAGGGACAGCGCCCAGGCCCAGAGTTCAGCCTCCATGACCAAAAAAAAAAAGTTAAAATCAAACATAAATCAATAATTACATGTGTCATTTTGCATATAATATTTTAGTCAAACATTCTGGAGAAGCCTAGAGCTGGTGGCACACTCCTGTAATCCTAGCTACTCAGGAAGCTGAGATCTGAGGATTATGGATCAAAGCCAGCCTTGACAAGAAAGTCCATGAGGCTCTTATCTCTAATTAACCACCAGAGAACCAGAAGTAGAGCTGTGGCTCAAAGTGGTAGAGTGCTAGCCATGAGCGTAAAAGCTCAGGGACAGCACGTAAGGCCCGAGTTCAAGTCCCTTTAGAATGACAATTTCTATAAATTTGAAGATGAAGTAATTTGAAGGAAACTTCCACATAGCTAACCATGAGATCTTGGAGATCAGAACAATATACATGTATTTAATCCCTGGTTCTGTCATATTGTAACTGTAGGATGCTGCATTTCTCTGTAACAAAGACTGTACAATACTTCCTAAATGTTGGATGCATTAAGTTCTAATCTTTTCTGAAAATTACCTACAGTAGTGACTGTCTCAGAAAAACAGGTGTTGGCTTATTTCCTTCCTCAATATTAAAGAAAAACTGGGAGGGTAAATGGAGGTTTTTAAACCCAGTGGCTTTCCAAAAGCAATGGATATAGCCACTATTTCATTTTTACTCAGAACGGCTAGCTTCATGCACATGAAGAGAATTCTCTTGTTGTTCTGGAATGTTAAACATCCTTTTACTATTTTATAAATCAATCTGGTTCACCCAGCAGATAGAATTACTTTAAACAACAACCACAACAATATTAACAACATAATAGAAAAGTACTTCTCCAGGGATGACAAGGCCAGACTAGGGAGATCATTAAAGCTCACTGCTGGATAAAAGCCTAAGAAAGCACAGCACATATTCTGATTTAAAAAAAAATGTGATCAACATTTCAAGAAACGTTCCCTACATTTTAAGTACTCCCTGCATTTGATGTAGAGGTTTTCTTTTCTTTTCCTGTTTTCCCTTTCAGCATGGCTGATGAAGCCTGGTTTGCAGAGTTAAGTAGATCTGTCTGATTAACACACTGACTAGCCAACTGTTGGCCAACCACAGAAGACGTTTTTTACCTCTCTGAGACTTGTTTATTGTTAAACTATCTTTGAATAGTACAAAGTTGCCTTTCATAAATCATCTTGTGAATACAACACATCTTAATCTTAAATGTCACCCTTTTATCATTCTCCTCCACCCCTCCCAGATGCTCCTTTTCCTTCAATTTTCTTAATTTTGTACAATATGCATTGAATTTTACGACTCCTTTCTTGATTTCTTTGAATATACTTTGACAAGAATACTCTAGAGTGTAGTCATGAGGATTAAATGAGATAACATGAAAATTTCCTTTGCACTGTGTCTGCCACAGGTAAAATGTTCACTAAATACTATAGAGAATTCATAGTTTTTCTCTTCCGAAACTAGCAAGCATGTGGTGATGTTTGTGTAAATTCAAACATTTAATTCCCATGGCTCCTTAAGCAGGTATACTGATGGATCTGTATAATCTCATGATCAAGTTTACTCAGAATCTCTAAATTCTGAACCTGAAGCTGGATATTCTACCTAAAATTGGATGGATTTTATTCCTAAAGTTCACAAGTCAGAGTTAGGAGAATATCCACATAGGAAAACTAAACTCTGGTCAATATAGTTTAAAGAAATGAGATGCATTGACATAAACTTATTGGCAGTAAGAGATTTGTTTCATATATACTTTGAATATATTATCCTAATACACTAAAAGATGGAAAAATGAATGGCAGTCAAGTGAGGCAAGCTCTATTGAGAATGGTAGCTACAATGGGAGTTAGGAGGACCAATAGTGGGGGACAAGGGAGGTTGATCAAAGTAATGTATAGGTAAGAAAATAGAAGAATGAAATCTGTTGAAAGGGTTTGGAAAGGGAAGGGATAGTGGGGAAAAGGGATGTGGTTGGTACATTATATGTACATGTAGAAGTGTTATAATTAATACATTCCTTGCACAACTAATATATGCTAATAAAAATGTATTATTCTAAACGGACAATAGACACAATGATTCCTCTCGGAAATGCTCACCAACATTCACAATCACATAATTACACATAATCACAGCTGTTTTCAGGAAGAAAGATGACAGCCTGGAGCTGACATGGGTTGCTTCTTGTTCTTTCCACCTAAACCACAATGGAAAAGAGAAAAGAGAGAGAGATGATATTTAAAGTGCTTGTTTTTATTTCCAAATTAAAGATAAACCAAGTACAGTAGTTCTAACCTATAGTTCCATCCACACAAGAAGCACAGGTAGAAGGAGCATGGTCAGAAGCTGACCTCAGACAAAAAAAAAAAAAAGCATGAGACTCTACCTGAAGCAAAAAAGCCACGTGTCTATAATGCTAGCTAGCCAGGAGGCTGAGATCTGAGGATAACAGTTTGAAGCCAGTCCAGGCAGGAAAAGTCCATGAGACTCTTATCTCCGATTGTTTTGTGTGTGTGTGTGTTTTTAAAAAACTATTTAGAAAAAGCTGGAAGTAGTACTGTGACTCAAGTGGTAGAGTGCTAGCCTTGAGCACCCAGAGGCTCAGGGACAGAGCCCAGACGGGGCAGTCAAAAACAAACAAACAAATATAAATAAAACATCACAAGTGGTACAGTACTTGCCCATCAAGCTCAAGGTGCTAACTAAATTCAAACCCCACTCTCATACAAGAAAAAAAAAGTTGATAGAACATTTGGGAAAAAACATGGGAGTATCACAAAAAGAAAACTTCAGTCTGAGGAATTAATGTGATGTCACATCCAGGTTTTAAATTTTGTTCTCTATTTATCTGGATACCTCTATTCATCTCATCCACCCTCTGGGACCTTCAGTTCCTTCACTGTCCTAAAGGGTGATGGTGAGAGGCAAAGTAAGAGAAAAAAAGGGATTCTATTAGTTTGTCTACCATCCCAGTACCTTAATGTGCCAAGACCACAGCCATGCACTCAACAGGTATGGCCACAGCCATACAAGTGGCCTTGAATATATAGAGATTACCTTCTCCATTCTAAGCTTCCTTCTTTCTTCTATTCTGACATCCGTTTCTACCTGTGTGTGGTCTCATTTGGTATTGTGTTTTGACTTCCCTAATATTTTGCAAGCTCTTTTCTCATTCACCAGAGAACACCAAATAAATCACTGCCAGACTCAGACCTAGAGCCCTCAAAAGAGCCTGTGCTCAGAGGATGATCTGCAGCTCCATGCTCAAATTCATACTGCTGGCTCCACGTATGGGGGTCTGGCATCCTATTACCAACCACTACCCCAATTCCACTGCAGGGGGAAGTTATAGGAAGCCAATTAAAGCTAACTTGCGACACGTGGAGATGAGGCTAAACGAGGAAAAGTTAGCAGCTAGGAACCCAGTCCTAAATGCATTGCTCTCCACAGAGAATGTTTTCAGCTGATCATATGCCTGGAACAAAAAGGTACTTTTCAACATCAGCTGACCTAAATGTTGTCCTCCCTTCTCTGTTACAGTCTGAATCATTCCAGTCCCCCAGCCTTCTGCACAGCCCAAGGAATAGCATTGGAAATACAAGTCTTTCCCATGGCCTGAATCCTGAATCTGTAGACTTACACTTAACAGGTACAGGTAGGTATAGGCAGATTACTGATGCTGAAAACTAGCTGTCCTATGACAAATATGACCATCCTGACAACCCAAGGCCTAGGTCACAGTGACGCTGTGTTATACTGGCTGTGGCTCTTAAATCCTCACAGCATCAGAAAGGAAAGTATTGGAAAACTCTCAGCTAGGGCGGAGGTGGGGTGGAGGGGTGGAATGGACTTTTTCTTGCAAAAGTACACTGAAGCTTTCTACAGGGAAAGAAGAGGGAACTAAGGACACCACTAAAGAAGACCACTCTGTGCCTGAAGGGCCCTTCTTCTTCACAGAAGCCTTGATGTTTGAGCCTCCTCTTCAGACAAAAGACATCTTACATCTCCTTCAGGAGGTGCAAGGAGCCACTACAATTAAATCACATCCCACATAGCCATCAACCTGTGAGGAATCGATCAAGTCACATCACCCTCTTGATTTTAGTTTATCCTTTCACAAAAAAAAATATGAAGCATTCTCTTTTGAGCTAAACTTCTGGGATGACATTCAGCGGTAGAGTAGGACTAAGTGTTAAATTATGTGAAGCTTTCACATAATGTAGACTGGGTCTACATTGAGGAAAGGAAAAAATCTCCAACTTTGAGTGATGGATAAAGACATTTGATGGCTCTGTGACTGAAGTTTTTTTGCGTTTTTCAATTCCATATATTAAGAAATAAAACACACTTCTACTGTGGTAGTAGCTGTCAATGCTTATGGCTTGGGATGGTTGGATATGAAATACAGACAGGAACACCTTAGGAGAAATCGAATGTTCCTGTTGCCCAATTCAGAAAACACGCAGCTCCTTTAAAGTAATTTCAATCCATCTGACACATCAAACCTAACGCATGTTTGATGGAATGTTGTATCCTTGTTTTTTAAACACCTGAGTTTAAGCAAGAGATATTATTTCAGAAAGGGTAAGGATGATGGATTGGGTATGCCGTCTGTGAAGGAGTCCAGGTCCTCTCAATCTAATCACAAACATTTAAAAATATTCAAGGCTCTGCTTTGAAACCGAACTTTTTCACTTACACTCTATAGAATGTATTTTCTTTTAGTTTCTCATCATTTTTCACTTATCAGAAGGTAAATGAAGACATATTAGATACCTGTTCTCATGTCAAATTTTGTTGACCTTGATAAAAGGATATTTATTATTTTATTATTCAATGAGAGATATTTTTCCATAAAGAACTCTTTAAGATTCTTATATTTATCATTATTTCAGGCTGACCCTAAAAATGTCATTATCATGGAACACGGCACTTAAGATGATAGACAAAAAGAATAGAATGAGAGTTGAGTGATGGGTCAGGACATGAATGAAGAGATAAGTTAATCCTTTATTCTACTCACCATTTCAGAATAAAAATACCTAACTGGAAAATATATCTCTATGGAGCCAATAAGTAAATTGATGACTTTTGTGTTGCCCTATTTTCCACATAACACATTAAAATATGTTGTAAGATTTACAAGCATACAAACATTATGACCATTAACTACAATGATATTTATAACTGCTAATTTAAGTTGGCCATTTGCTATGTGTCTAGAACATTTGTGAGATTTTACAATCATTGCGCTAACAAGGCCAGTGACATGAATTCTAACCCAGTTCATTTCCTAGAGAGGAGAAGCTTGGTAAAATGAGACATTCATGGTCTAACACTATGGTATACTCACAGGAAGAGGATATCTCTGTCTAGTGTAATCATAAAAAGCTATAACAACTGATTCATGGTGCTCTACATACTCAGGATAACCAGTACCATAAATAGAAAATTAATCTGCTGCATTTTAAAACTCCAGATTTTCTGGAGTCTTCCTCAGGGCTATAGTGTGCAAACCTTGGGAATTGTGAAATAGAAAATGAAAACTATAAGAGACAATGATAGTAAAGAAAGAAGAGATCCAGTAAATTTTCCTGAAATTATATGCTCTATTAACATTCAGCGTCAGTACAAGTATGTCCGAAGGAATTATATACACAAATGTGAAATATTCAGGTATTTTATAGTAAAATTTATTAAAAGATTCATAGAGTAAAATGACATTATCAAGTCCTTGATTCATGAAGGATTTGTGACCATGTTCAATAGCTAACTGCATTGTGAGGAAGAAGAGGCAATGTGGAAATGACTTTCTCAAATTTGGAGAAAAAATGAAAAACTTAATTGAGATTTACAGGGATATTTACGTTCCCCTCTATTCTAGCCCCCATATAGAAAGAGACAAGATCACATATTTCTTTTTTTTTTATTGTAAAGATACTATACAGAGGGTTACAGTTACATGAGTGAGGTAATGAGTACACTTCCTCTTGAACATTGTTAGCCCCTCCATTGTTTTCCCCCTACCATCCCCCCCCCCCC
>NW_012267327.1:1845476-1905018 GCF_000151885.1 Dipodomys ordii
CACCCTGGAGCTGGTTGTTTCTGTGTGGTGTAGGTCATCAGTTGTTGCAATCCGAGTTCAGTTGGGGTGGTTGCGGACTGGGTTGGGCGCGATCTGGCAGGTGGTCTGCCGACAGGTTCCTTTGTCGTGCTGCTGGTGCCAGGCGGCTTTGGCGGGATGGAGCCTCTCCGCTCCAGTGGAGAGTTAGGGGTGGGGGTGGGATCCTCGTGGAGAATCCCGGCTGGTAGGTTTCTCTGTTCCTGGCGATCCGCTGTTCTGCGAACCGGTACCTGGTATCTGCAACCAGTACCTGGTATCTGCGAGCGGCCCCCTGTGTCTCTGGGGCTCCGGCAGCCTATTTCTTAAACTTAACTCATACTCACTATCTTTATGAGGCTTCTAAGTTGTGACATTTTAGTATCATAAAGACAGATGACAAAGCTACATCATAAGATGTTTTGGAAAAAAATGTTACCCAGTAGGCAATGCCAAGACATAGAATTATTATGCTGTTCTCTGCAAGAGATAGCCAATGTTCCTTCTATAATTCTAAAGTGTATTTGGATTTATCATAGCTCAAGGCTGATATTCAGACTCAAATCTAACTCTTTCCTATTTCGTTTTGGCTTTTATCTTAGCTTGAAGGAGAATCATCACATAATTTTGATGAAATATTACTTGCACATTCATAACTTACATAGATAATACAAATAACCCACCTATGCAAAAGTTTCCCCTATACTTCTGACAAACTTAATGATGAGTTTTTTAGTAGTGGCAAAATCCAGTCCTCTAGATATGGAAATATTTATGGGGTGGTGGGTATTATGTAAATACCATTATAGTTCCTTTGGTTCTTAATATTAATACTCAAAACTGAAATACTGAAAAAATAGTTTCAAATATAGTAGGCAGAATTGCTATATACCTTTTACTCAGCTTGCTCTAAAGCCAACATCTGTATAACTATGGTGCATTTATCAAAACCAAGAATTAATAGAATTAGCTGAATTACAGACCTTATTCAAATTTCACCTAGTTTAATACTATCCTTTTTCTGGAAACTGATGCAATATATAATCTAAGATTTCACAAAAATTATTAAGTTAACATGATGTTTTATTTTCCCCCAATCTGGTCATCATTCCTAACATTTTTGACTTTGACACTTTTTAAAAGTGGTAGTGATTAAAAGTAGTAGTGATTTAATTTGTGTTTCCTTCTTTGGTTTTTACTATAATTGCATGAAGGTTACTTGCTTGGCAAAAATACCGAAAAAAGTGATAAAGCCCTTCTCTATTCAGCCTGTCAGGAAGCTCATGATATGGATATTTTTAGTTGTGAACATTTGTCACCTGGTTAACGTTTTTCTGCTGTATGTTTCTATTATATGTCTCTACTATACTATAGTATATAACAAATTACATACTATAATGGTGTAAGAAATGCTAGTTTTTATGTTGCTCAAATCGTCAACTTTGGCAGATGAAAATTCCTGTTAAAATTCTACCATCTTTTATCCTTTTTTTGACACTGTATTTTCTAGCACCATAAGATACCCAAGGCTTTTCATAATTTCTTTGTCCCAGGCCTGAAATCAACTACTTCTTCAAGGAAAGCATTGTTTCCATGGTCAGAAAATGGATTTTAGAAACCATAAATTCAACACTAGTTGTTCTCATTATTACACAGGATTTTCATGGATTCTAGTGGCTTCTTGAGCAATGTTAGGAGATAAATGTATACATACATATATACCTATCTCTCTCTTCCTCTCACCATCTCATGAGATGACATCTCTATCTCTTGTGCTAATCTAGCCAGTTTCTGTTGTCTTTCACTTTTTTCTTATTTATGTTAGTTTTTCTCTACCACTAAGAAACTTGTTTCTTATTATCTACAACAAATTTGTTTGCTAATTTAGTCCTAGTATACAAACACTAGTTTCAGAATTCAAACCCCAACAGATTGTGAGACGGGGGGGGGCGGGGGGGGGAGAAATGTAGTAACTAGATAGAGTAAGAGCACACAGTTTTCCTCTACCTTTTTGGTCTTAAATACAGAAGCAAAATACTATTTTTCAAAGCTTTTTTATGTTAGTTTAATTGTTCCTTACTTTTGTCAGTGCGGTTATATGTCGGAGAAGACATAAAGTTAAATCCGTTGCTCCACTCTACCTTAACATCTGGCAGAATATGGAGGGTCTCCAATGACTCGCTCATTATGTTCCTTGTCCAGTGCAATTAGGTTCCTGTCAGGTCTCAGAATTAATCAAACAGACCAAGCTTAGGGATAAATCATGGAGCTCTACAGTTTGTTAATGGATATGTTGATTTCACTTTTTTCTAACTTTTATGTGATTGTTTTTAGTTTCCAATTTTATCAAGTCCAGGGATTTTTTTTTAGCAAGATTTTGTTTGGCTGGTATTGTTGAAAGGACTAGTGAGTTTGTTTCCCAGAGGACCCTTCATTTTCACATTTGCTTCAACAAACAAATGTTAAAAATATTTCTCTCTTGCTTGTTGCTTCCTATTCTTCTGGAAGAGTGTTTTTTGAAGAAATTCCTTTATTCATACGTATGTTATAGCCTGTTCCCTGCTTTAGCTATCCAGGAGACTAATTTTTAGAATTTTCTGATTAGAGTAGACTAAATCATCCAAACAACATCAAATTGATACCAAGTCTTTTCTGAAGTTTTCCTATTTTTCTTGTTCAGCGTTTGCTCATCTAAAAGCCAAAAGGAACCACAGGTGTAGGACAGGTCATGCACTACAGTTTGATATTTTTTTCTGTTCCATTACTTTGAAGTTTCAGCATTCTCTGTCTTCTAGCTATCTGAAGACAATTCTTTTTCATTACTTATATTTCATGTCAGATTAGAAGCTATGTGCTTGGTGCTTGCAAGTGGCTTCAGATTTTAGTCATGAATCAATATGATCATAATAATTAATGCTACCTATGTCAACAATTTAATATCCCCCCTCCATCTAAGCCACTTACATCAAGAGTAATTCCTGATGGCAAAAAATTTACAGGGAAAGAGTTAGAAACTGTTTAGAGCAAATATGCCTTGCCTAAGGAAAATAAAATACTGATAATGCTGAGTAGTTATCTAACTGATACTGTCTGGAAACTTAAAAATGGTTATTTCCTGACACCATTTTGAAAAGAAAAAGTGAAAGAGATACAGGTTAAAAAGAACATCTTCTAGCTGGTGCCAGGGGTTCATACAGGTAATCCTAGCCAAGTAGTAGGCTGAGACCTGGAGGAAGGAAGCTCAGTGACATCACAGACAGAAAAGCCTGTACGAATTCATGACCAATTAACTTGTGAAAAGCTGAGTGGAGGTATGGCTCAAATTAATACAGCACCAGTCAAGCAGCAAGCTGAGCAATTATGAGTTCAAGCCTTGGCAACAGCAGAGAAAAACATGAAAGAGAAAGAAAAAGTATGTTTTTTTTGCCTCTACTCCTTGTGTATTTATGAGAATGCATTTCATGAAGGACACTGAAATAAGTATTAGAAAGATGGCTCCATTGCAGTTATTGTCATGCAACAGAAGATGACTTATTAAACAAAATGAATTTTCAATTCAATTTACAATTGCTTCAGGGCAGTAACTTTTAATGTTAAAGTTCTTAAGTAAAGACATTTGGTAATTTTATCAAACTCATCAGCTTGAGATTTATTCAGCTCCTGCTTTCAGTATTGCTAGTAAATAACTGCATTTCCTTGAATTCAAGTTTGACCTTCAAAGAGTCTGACAACATCTCACTACTGCTTGACTTTTGCTACAGAAGACTGTTCTAAATGCATCTGTTAACAAGGCAGGAAATGTTTAAATATGCATTTCGTCTTTAATTCAATAATCTCAATGGAAAGTAATCCAACTAATATTCACTATGGAAAAATTCTACTAAAATGGTGTGTGTACTACATTATATATCTGAAATTATATAAAATGAACCATTTTTTCAGATGTACAAAATGTTACACAGAAAGCCAAAATTTCATTAACCATCAAATAACTAGAAACCCAGATGGGTGAGACTTTTTTTTTTAGTGAAACTTTTTAAGCAAAGAAAAATTGGAAATAGAATTTAAGGATCAATTCTTCAAATTCTGTTGTTAGATCCACTCACAAATAGGTAACAGGAAAAGGTATAGGTGAAGATTAGAAAAATTTTACTGCTATTAGATGAACCAGGGAATGGATTCGTTCCAGTACATTTTGATTATTTTGTCAAAATGATGTCTAATTTCTTGACTCCAGCTGAATTGTTGATGTATTGGTAGAAACATTTTTGAAATATTCTAGGCAAAACACCTATTCTATATATCATACTTCAAGATACTAAAATGAAATTTGGAAACAGTTTTGTCACAGCCACCAACCAGCCATTCATCTCTAGACAACAACAGAGTAACAAAAGCAAGAGGTCTACTTCACTGAAGCGAAGCAGAGTTCACAGTGTAAGTACAGGGAGCAATTAAAATCTATGATTGACAGACCAGTGCAGTCCAACATCCAAAGTACCTGTAGCTTGACACTTGAAAGCTTATGAAAGTGACATAACAATTTGTCACCTTAAGAATACTTTATAAGGCAATTGGTTTCTAGAAATTGTAGGAAGCTATAGCTCAGGCTTAGGAAATGGTTTTTTTTATTCTCATACTAAGCCTTGGGGGTTGGACAGATATTGCTGAGCCAGAATAACAGTAAAAATGCTCAGTTTATCCAGACTCTTAGGGGTAGTACAGTAATGTGAGACATAGTTCAAGGGAAGTATGTTTCCTTAATTGATTTGTTGTTTTCTCTTGTTATTTAACAAATTGCTTGGTTCTGGGGTTTGTGTTTGTTTGTATTGCGTTTTCACTTTTCTATTTTGGGGGTAAGGTCTTAACTTCTTAGAGGTTGAATGTTCCTTTTTCAAAATGCTCTACACCAGAATGCTCCAGACTTCATGTTTTGCTCGGATTTTGGAATATTTGCATATATATAGGAAATACCTCAGGGTGAAATGAACCTAAGTATATGTTCTTGTTTTTCAAATATCTTTTATACACAGAGTCTGATTTTATACAGCACAGAGTCATCTTGTGTGAATTTTACATTGTGGTACCATGTTACTCAAAAGGTTTTGGATTTTGGAGGATTATGCTCTTCACATTTTGGGGTTAGGGCCTGTATTCTTTATGTCTATAAGGGAATATATTTTAAATTATTTGTCACTAATCTGAAAACATTAAGGTGAACATTTCAGTTTGCAGGAATTTGTAGGTGCAATTGTATGTTTTATGTGGCTTACCACTTCATACACAATTCTTCTGTTACAAATATATTTTTAGCAAACCAAATCTTGATTACATTATATTTCTATACTATGTTTTCTCCTTTAGTTTACCTTTGAATGTCTGGTTGATTTCAGATTTCTGATGTTTAGAACTGTGAAGGAGTGGGTTCCTGTTGGGTTCAGCCACCAGCTCTGTAATAAGTGAAATGAGCCCTAAGAAAACAACTCAAGATAGGAGCTTTCTGATCATTCATCATTAATGTTATATAACATATGCATTTCATAAATGTGCCTGAGTGTTAAGGGTGTGTGTGTGTGTGTGTGTGTGTGTGTGTGTGTGTGTGTGTGTGTGTTTCCAGTCCTGGGGCTTGAACTCAGAGCCTAAGCACTGTCCCAGAGCCTCTTTTTTCTCAAGGCTAGCATTCTACCACATGTGCCACAGTGCCACTTCCTGCTTTTTCTGTTTATGTGGTGCTGGGCTTCATGCATGCTAGGCAAGGACTCTACCACTAAGCCACATTCCCAGCCCCTAACTTTTAAGTTTTAAGGCAGATTATTTAGGCCCAATTTGGGACAGAGCTACCTCACAGAAAGCAAATCTATAGAAGAGTATTCTAAGTTGGGTCAAAAAAAAAAAACAATGCAAACAAAAACTGCAGGAAGTTCCAATAAAGCAGGAAAAGAGATAAGGAAAAAGGTGACTGAGGATGCATGCAGTCCCAGTAGTTATTTGCATAGATAAAAATAGGACAATGAAACCGGTTGAAGCTGTTTTAAGAAGTGGAATTGAGAAGAAGAGTGACTGAGGGGCAAGATTAATCAGGATACATTGTGTACGTGTGCTGAAATGTCACAATGAAATCTCCTTTGTACAACAAATGTTTGCTAAGAAAAAAGTAAGCAAAGTTCTTAATTGGACATTTTTCCAAAGATATGCAAATGATTAACAATCACATAAAAAGCTTCTAACTATGATTAATAATTAGAGAATTGCAAATTAAAACCACAGTACGATGCCAATTCACACCCATTAGGATGATGATTAGGGAAAGGAAAAAAGTTGCAATTACTGGTTAAAAAATAAAAAGTGAACAAAATTGGTATTCTCTTATGTTGCTGTGGGAATGTAAATGGTATAGGCATTGTGGAAAATAAGTTTGCCAGGTCCTCAAAACACATTACCCATGTGAACCAGTAATTTTAATCTTAGTTATATATTTAAGAGACAAGAAAAATGTGTGCCCAAATGATTGCACACAGACTTTCACAACAGTATGATACATAACAGCAAAAAGATGAAAGTAAGGGGCTGGGAAGGTGGCTCAGTAGTAGAGCACTTGCCTTGCATGCTCGAGGCCCGGGGTTCGATTCCTCAGCACCACATAAGAAAAAAGCCGGAAGTGGCGCTGTGGCTCAAGTGGTAGAGTGCTAGCCTTGGGCTGAAGAGCTGAGGGACAGGGCCCAGGCCCAGAGTTCAGGCCCCATGACTGGACCCAAAAAAAAAAAAAAGATGAAAATAAACTAAAAGTCCATCTGCTAGTGAATGCATAAATAAAATGCATGATGTTTATAGAATAGATAGGTATTTAAATATAGAAAGGAATCGTCAGGCGCTGGTGGCTCACACCTGTAATCCTAGCTACTGAGGAGGCTGAGATCTGAGGATCGCGGTTCAAAACCAGCCCGGGCAGGAAAGTCCATGAAACTCTTATCTCAAATATACCACCAGAAAACCAGATGTGGCACTGTGGCTCAAATGGTAGAGTGCTCACCTTGAGCTGAAGAGCTCAAAGACAGTATTCAGGCCCAGTGTTCAAGCCCCACAACCAACAAAAAGAAAAAAAGAAAAGAAAAAATATAGAAAAGAATTAATTGCTATGATACAGATGGAACTTGACAATATTATGATAAATTAAAGAAATCAGACACCAAAGGTCAGATATTGTGCTGTTCAATGTATATAAACTGTCTAGAATAACACAAATCAATAGAGCTAGAAGTAGACAGCATTCCCCAGGGAGTTGGGGAGGTAGGGAGAAATAGAGATGCCCTGTAAAATATATCAGTTTTTTTCTAGAGTAATAGAAGTATTCCAGAAATGGTAATGAGGAATGTGAAGTATAAGAAATATACTAAGAATAGTGAAATTTTTTAAAGGGCATCTGTATTTTTTTTTCAAAATATTTGAACAGTAAAATTCATCACATACTTGTGGGTAGAAATCATACTACCAGTCATCTGCCAAACAAAAAGATTATTTTTAATTCACAAAATGGAATAAACTTTATTAAACTTAGCATCTTACTAGATTTTGGAATAAGTACTAGTTTGGCTAAGAAATGAAACAATGTAGAAAATGGTGAAATGGCATTAAATTTTCTTTACTCTTAGTTGGTAATGCAACCCATAATACAGAATAGCCACACACAGAGAATTAAACAAAATAAATTAACGAATATATATGATCTGATTTTATAGTTTACTATAGAGCTTCATTGATGAAAACAGTGCCATATTTGCATAAAGGTAGACATACATACAATAATCAGTATACTGAATATTGGTCAAAACTTGAAACTTGAGCCCTGACTCTCAATACCAAAATGATACTAATTCAAGACATATTATAAATCATACAATACCTATAAAAAAGGGAGAAAATCTTTGTGACAGTGGGGTAGAAAAAAATGTCAGATAGGACATAAAATGCACTAGTGGATGCTAATGCACTAATTGCTTTTTCAAAAAGCAATCAAAAGTATTTCTAAAAATGAAAATAAAATTACTCT
Organism: Dipodomys ordii; assembly: GCF_000151885.1. Classification (NCBI taxonomy): domain Eukaryota; kingdom Metazoa; phylum Chordata; class Mammalia; order Rodentia; family Heteromyidae; genus Dipodomys; species Dipodomys ordii. Next base: position 1,853,539 of record NW_012267327.1, read on the forward strand.
TCTTTTCAAAGGACAATATTGAGACAATGAGAAGAGAAATACATTTATGCACATGAGTAACCTGAAGATATATAAAGAACACTAATACATAACAATGAAAAGACAATTTTTTCAATAGACAAATTATTTCAATAGACCCTTCTGGAAAGAAGATAAAAAATGGGTAGTACTCTCAAAACAAGTTACAGGAATTGGCAAGAAGATGGTGGAGGAGAAGCTGGAGGCTAAACAAGCTCTCGCATGAAAGCAGTTTTAATGTTCCAGTGAACAGTCCTAGGCTAGAGAATCACACCAAGTGTGCCATCACAGTACAGAGAGTTTGGCCAGAGAGGGAAAATCCAGGCAGCTTTGTCAAGGAGACAGATCTCAGCACTTGCTGGTAGCTGCGGCAGCGGCAGTGGCAGCAGTGACTGCCATGGCTGTCATATTAACAGAGAGAGTTTAGAACAAAGGCGACAGATGCCATGTGTGAGTGGATTCTACTCACCACCAGGAGCAGAAATCTTCGTCCTGCTGATCGCAGAGAGGGATGGCCCAGAAACCAAGAGTCTGGTGTGAGTAGACCTAAGACATCCACATATCTCAAGAAGCAGTGTGTGTGGGGGGGAGGGGTGGTAGGGAGGTAGCCTCTCCCCCACCACTGGAGAAGCTCTTCATCTTTGATACTGACAAAGGCCAGGCTGGAGCAGCTAGCTTCAACTCAGGCCTTGTAAGACAACAATAGGAGCCATTCAGCAGGTCATAGGAACCTACCTCCCAGGCACAGCTCCACACAGGAGAAAGTCACCCTTCCCAGGCAGAGATAGCTCCTCCACCGGAGGAGTGACTTTCTTCACTGGGTAAACAGAGCCAGAGGCTGCCATTCCCCACTCCAGCCTAGGCAGCATGCCCAGCAGCAGGAGGGGTAAAAGACAAACAATTGAAACTCAGTAAACATAACTCCTGAGAATGGCTCCAGGCTGGGTTCTATGAGTGTCTCTATGAGCTAGGCCCTCAGGGAAAAGCTACTGATTACTGGTAGGCCTCAACCCTACCCAGAACCTAGCCTCATCACAGCAACTCCAAGCTAGAGGAAACAGCCATCTCCCTCTTTTGTGATACTCAAAGCAGATCTCCCTCCCACTGAACTAGCCTGGGAGGAGAATCACAAAGTCCTGGATAAGGCAGAGTTTCTTTCTGCCTACTCAAAAAAATCTGACTTAAGAAACCAATCTAGCCACAGGAAAACCAAACACTACAGACCAGAGACTCCACCAAGAGACTGGTTATGGACACAGGGGAGATACAAGATCTCCCCACCCCCAGAAGGAAAGGGAGTCCAATGAAACCATAAGCAATCAACTAAGTGATTTGAGAATAAACACTGACCACCAAATTAAGGAAATAAAGAAGTTCATAAAAGATCTAAAACAAAGCTCCAACAAAGAATTTGAAGCCATCAAAGCTGACCAATTAGAAGGAAAGGAAATAAAAAACAAAGTAGAAAGTCTTGACAGTAGGTTAGACCATGCAGAAGATCGAATCTCGGGGATTGAAGACAGCCTAGATACTACAAAGAAAGAACATACAACTATCCAAGACAAATCTAAGAAATATGATAGATCTATTCAACATTTAGAAAACAACATTAGAAGGACTAATTCAACATTTAGAAAACAACATTAGAAGGACTAATCTGAGGATAATGTGTGTAGAGAAGCACTCAGAGACAGAAGTTAATGGTCTAGGAAATTTATTTAACAGGATCCTAGCAGAGAACTTCCCAAACATGTGAAAAAGATAGGCCTATTCAGATACAGGAAGCTTTTAGAACCCCAAATAGACCAGACCAGAATGGGACATGCTATGGTCACATTAAAATTAGCACAGGATCAATTCAGACCAAGGAAAGGCTCCTTAAAGCTGTCAAGGAGAAAAGATCCATCAATCACCTATAAAGGGAAACCAATTAGAATAACTTCAGATTTCTTAGCAGAGACTATTAAAGCAAGAAGAGCCTGGAATGATGTATGCCATCCCCTAAAGACAAACAATTATCAACCAAGAATACTGTACCCAGCTAAACTCTCCTTCATAATCAAAGGTCAAATAAAAAACTTCCATAGCAAAGAAAAAGTGAAACAATATATCTCCACCAAACCAGCCCTCCAAAAGTTACTTAAAGATATCTTCCACATAGAAAGCCAACAAGAGCACAATAAAGGCCAAGAAACCACACCCAAACTGAGAATCCAAGAACCATAGGAAGAACCCAGTTGTCACAGCCCCCAAGAAGGTGGATAACATGGCAGGAACTACCAAACACCTCTCAACATTAACGGACTTAACTCTCCAATTAAGCGACATAGACTATCTAATTGGATTAAAAAGCAAGATCCTTCTATCTGCTGCCTTCAAGAATCACACCTTGCCCATAAAAACAAACATTTTGAAAGGGAAAGGCTGGAATAAAATCTACAAAGCAAATGGCCCCCATAAACAGGTGAGAGTTGCAATCCTAATATCAGATAAAATAGACTTCAAATTAAACTTAGTGAGAAGAGATAAAGAAGGTTGCTACATACTAATTAAGGGATCCCTCCTTCAGGAGGATATCACAATTCTAAATAGCTATTCACCAAACAATGGAACACCCAAATTTATCCAAGAAACACTACTTTCCCTCAAGTCTCACATACGTCCAAAGACATTAATTGTTGGGGACTTTATCAAACCACTATTACCACTAGATAGATCAACTTGGCAAAAACTCAACAGAGAAACCTCAGATCTAAACAGCTGCATAGATCAACTATATTTAACAGACATCTGAATATTTCACCCAGCAGCATCAGAATACTTTTTTCTCTCAGCAGCACATGGAACATTTTCCAAAATACACCATATTTTAGGTCACAAAGCAAACTTGTACAAATTCAGTAACATTGATTATGCCCTGCATTCTCTCAAACAAAAGGGGAAAAAATAGAACTCAACACTAAAAGCCACCAAAGAAAGTCCTGTAACACATGGAGGCTGAAAAACACACTGTTGAATCACCAGTAGGTCAGGGAAAAGATTAGAAAGAAAATTCAAATGTTCATAATATTAAACAAAAATGAACACACAATTTACCAGCTATTCTGGGACACAACAAAGGCAGTTCTTAGAGGCAAGTTTATAGCTCTGAGTTCCTACATCAACAAATTGGAGAGATCTGAAACCAGTAATTTAATGACAAATCTGAACGTCCTCGAAAAAGAGCAGCAAGATAAACCCTAATCCAGTAGATGGAAAGAAATAATTAAAATTAAATCAGAATTAAATGAATTAGAATAAAAAAATATAATTAACAAAACAAAGTTTGTTTTTTGAAAAAATTAACAAAATTGATGGATCTTTAGCAAATCTTATAAGCAAAAGAAAAGAACACACCCAAATGAAGAAACTCAGATGAGACTGGAAACATCACCACAGAAACAAACAAGATTCAGAACATTATAAGGGAATACTTCTCAAACCTTTTTGCTAATAAGTTTGAGAACTTAACAGAAATGGACCTTTTCCTAGCAAATACTGATATGCCGAAACTAAACCAAGATGAGTTAAACAAACATAACAGACCCATATCAAGCATTGAAATAGAAATAGCAATAAGGGACCTCCCATTTAAGAAAAGCCCAGGACCGGATATATTTACAACAGAATTCTACAAGGCCTTCAAAGCAGAACTCACATCAATAATCCTCCAACTCTTCAATGAAATTGAAAGAGAAAATTCACTACTGAACCCTTTCTATAAAGCCATCATAACCCTCATCCCAAAACCAGACAGGGACTCATCATAGAAAGAAAACTAGAGACCCATTTCTTTGATGAATATCAGTGCAAAACTTCTCAACAAAATCTTGGCCAATCAACTTCAACAACTCATCCAAAAATCATACACTGTGATAAAACAGGATTTATTTCAGAGATGCAAAGCTGGTTCAATAAACTCAAATCAATTAATATAATTCATCACATCAAGAGCAAGCATAAGAATCACATGGTTATCACAATAGATATAGGAAAAGCATTTGACAAGATCCAACACCCCTTTATGATTAGACTTTGGAAAAATTAGGAATCCATGGAACATTCCTCAATAAAATAAGAACTATATATGACAAACCTACAGCAAGCATTATACTTAATGGTGAAAAACTAAAGCCATTTCCTCTAAAGTCAGGAATGAGACAAGGATGTCAACTCTCTCCACTTCTCTTCAATTTACTATTAGAATGCCTAGGTACAGCAATAAGAAAAGATGCAAACATAAAGGGGATCCAAATAGGGAAAGATGAAGTAAAACTCACTCTTTGCAGATGACATGATCTTGTATTTAAAGAATCTCACAAGGCTGGGAAGGTGGCTCAGTGGTAGAACACTTGCCTTGCATGCATGAGGCCCTGGGTTCGATTCCTCAGTGCCACATAAGCAGAAAAATAAAAGCTGGAAGTGGCTCTGTAGCTCAAGTGGTAGAGCGCTAGCCTTGAGCTGAAGAGCTGAGGGACAGCGCCTAGGCCCAGAGTTCAGGTCCCACGACCGGACCCCCTATCCCCGCAAAAAAGAATCTCACAGACTGCACTCCCAAATTACTCAAGCTGATTTGAAACTTTGGCAACGTAGCAGGTATAAAATTAACCCTCAAAAATCAATGGCTTTTGTGTATGCCAAAAATGAGAAGAGCATGGCTAAAATCAGGAAAGCAACTACTTTTGTAATAGCCACACAAAAAAATAAAATACCTAAGAATTAACTAAGGAAGTGAAGGACCTCTATGATAAAAACTTTTAAACCTGAGAAAGGAAATCTAAGCAGAACTTAGAAAGTGGAAAAACCTCCCATGCTCCTGGATTGGAAGGATCAAAATCGTGAAAATGGCAATACTTCCCAAAGCAATCTACAAATTCAATGCTATACCTATCTATATTCCAACCTTATTCTTCAAGAAAAAAAAGAGGCAATCCAAAAATTCATATGAAATAATAAAAGACCCTAAATAACAAAAACGATCCTTAACAGAAAGAACAGCGCTGGAGAAATATCAATACCAAATTTCAAACTCTACTACAAAGCCATAGTAATCAAAACAGCTTGGCACCAGAACAGATCTCAGGACCAATGAAATAGAATTGAAAACCTAGAAATAAACCCACAGACGTAGCCACCTAATTTGCAATAAGGGAGCTAAAAAAAATACGGTGGAAGAAAGAAAGCCTCTTTAGTAAATGGTGCTGGCAAAATTGGTTAATCACTTGTAGAAAACTAAAGCTAGATCCTTATATATCACCCTACACCAGAAAGGACTCTAAGTGGATCAAAGACCTTGGAGGCAAGGCAGACACAGTGAAAGATTACAGGATGGAATAGGAGAAACCCTAGGTCTCCTTGGCACAGGCTGAAATTTTCTTAATAGAGACCCAGAAACACAACAAATCAAAGAAAATTTGGACAAATGGGATTGCATGAAGCTGTGAAGCTTCTTCAAGGCAAAGGACATAGCTAGCAAGATCAACAAAAAGCCCACTAGCCATACAACGGATAAGGATCTCATGTCCAAAATATACAACTATGTTTACTGCAGCATTATTTACTATAGCTAAGATATGGAACCAACCCAGATGCCCCTCAGTAAATGAATGGATGGAGAAAATAAGGTATATATACACAATGGAATTCTATGCCTCCATCAGAAAGAATGACATTGCCCCATTTGTTAAGAAGTGGAAAGACTTAGAAAAAATTATATTAAGTGAAGTAAGCCAGGCCCAAAGAAACATAGGTCCCATGCTTTCCCTTATTTGCAATAACTAGTATATGTCTGAGACAAGCAGAAACGGTCAGATAAGTTGATGTTAGGTGAAATGAACTCCAAGATAAGGACACAAGTGGTTTTTTTCTTTCCTGCTATTGTTTCTAACATATTTATAAAGTGATTTTTTTGTTGTTATTTGTATGTCCCTACCCCACTGTATAACCCCTGCTCTTATTGTATCTGATGTTGGTATAATTTATGGAGGGGAAGGGGAAAAACAAATCCTTTAAATAGGGACACAGGTGGACCCATTGTAACAATGAGACATACAAATCGTTATGTCAAAAAACAAACTTTACAACTTTGGCTGGGGGTGGGGAGGGGCGATGGGAAGGGATGAGGAAGGGGAAACAAAGGAGGAGGCAAAAATGCTTGCTAAGAAATGTACTCATTACCTTGCACATGTAATTGTAACCCCTCTATACGGTATTTTCACAATAAAAATAATAATAATAAATAACATATACTTGGAACTCAAAAAATTAAATCCCCAACAACAAATCCTCAAAGAAACAACTGCCCAATAAATAAGTGGGCTAAAGACTTAAAGAGAAACTTCTTTGAAGAAGAAAGAAGGATGGCCAATAGACACATGAAGAAATGCTCAACCTCTCTAGCCATAAAAGAAATGCAAATTAATACAACATTGTGATTCCACCTCAGTTAGAATGGCTATAATCAAGAACTCTAATAACAACAGATGCTGAAGGGGATGTGGACAGAAGGGAACCCTACTGCATTTTTGGTAGGAGTGTAAACTTGTTCAACTACTTTGGAAAGTAGTATGGAGGTTCTTCAAAAGACTCCACATAAAGCTCCCCTATGACCCAGCAACCGCACTTTTGGGCACTTACCCAAATGGTCACAAATAAGACCATACTAAAGCTACCAGCACAACTATGTTCATTGCAGCATTATTTACCATAGCTAAGATATGGGACCAACCCAGATGCTGCTTCGTAGATGAATGGAGCAAGAAAATCTGGTATATATACACAATGGAATTCTATGCCTCCATCAGAAAGAATGACATTACCCCATTTGTTAGGAAATGGAAAGACTTGGAAAAAATTATATTAAGTGAAGTAAGCCAGGCCTAAAGAAACATAGGTCCCATGGTTTCCCATATTCGCAATAACTAGTATATAGGTCTGGGACAAATAGAAAAGGCCAAAAGCCAAGTACATATGCCCAGATAAGATGAAGTTAAGTGAAATGAACCCCAAGACAGGGACACAATTGGTTTTTTTTCTTTCTTTCTATTGTTTCTAAAATATTTTTAAGGTACCATGTGATTTTTTTTGTTGCTTTGTATGTTCCTCCCCCAGGGTATAATCCTTGTTTTCACTGTATTTGATGTTGGTATAATTTGGGGAGGGGAAGGAAAAAAACAAAATGTTTAAATGGGAGTACAGATTGATCCATTGTAACAAAGAGATGTACAAGACACTATGTTGAAAAAGGAGATTTACTATTTAGGTGGGGGATGGGGGTGCCTTTGTGGGAGGTGGGAGGGGTGAGGGGGAGTGTAGTTGTGGAGGTGGGAGGGAAGGGATGGTAGAAGAAAAACAAAGGAGGAGACAACAATGCTTGATAAGAAATGTACTCATTACCTTGCTCATGTAACTGTAAGCCCTCTGTACAGTATTTTCACAATAAAAACGTTATTAAAAAAAGAAAAGAAGTAATTCTGTACAAAATTTGAAACAAAATGAAGTGTTCTCTTTATCTGACTTAAGTAATTGTAAACCCTCTGTACATCAATTTTATAATAAAAATAAAAATGCGTGAAAAAAGAAAAAAGTTACAAAATATCACAATCTACAAAAAATTGTACATTAGAGTCATGAGGAAATACAACATTAAAATAATAGAAAAGTTGGAAGCAAAAGCACTGACTGACAATACTAAGTTTAGAGATGATGAAGCCACTGAAAATCTGAGAATACTCATGGGAAATGAGCATAGCATCAACACTTAGAAGAATGAACAGGTTAGTTTCTCATGCAGTTAAATATTAGCCTTTCTCTAATCACACAATTTCACCCCCAACGAGGAATATATGTGCATTCATAAATGTCTTTTATATTAAAACACAGCTGAACAAGATATCAAAATATGAAATAAAAATAATTATGTATTATGACCACGAAACACAAAGCTAACTGAAATATAAAAATTTCAGTTTAAAAGCACAAAAGATATCCTTAGAAAGCCTAGCACAAATCTAGCAAGGAAAAGCCATATTAGATGTAATATTGGCTAAGAATAATCCCAAACTGTAGAAAAATTTATATGACCAGATGCAATATTTCTGTTCTGAAAACTAAAGACATAAAAAACATTACTAGACATTAGTGAGCATCCAGATGACCCAAAGAAGTTAAATTGAAAGTAATTACAGCAATCTCACTTTCACACATATTTAACATTTCAATCTCAATAATAGCAACAAAAGTGAGAAATGATATATTCAAATTGCTGAGAAAAGAATGTGCTGTTTTTCAATAAGAATGAAAGCAGTACCAGACTTAGACCAAACATGAAAGAGTTGGCTACTAGACAACTTTCACTAGGAATGTAACATTCAGAGCTGGATAGTAACAATGAGGGTAAAACACTCACAATACTTATGTATGTAATCTAAACAAAAAATAATAGTATCAAGCACTAATATATGGTTTGTATGAAAAAAATCAACAAGTACTTGGTAAAAACATGCAAACTAGAAGAGCTATTCACATTCTGAGATATTTGCTGTATTGGGAAAAGTATAAAGAGAATATTTAACTTAGTTTTTGTGAAATGTACACAAAATTTTTAGAAATACAACTTAAAAATGCAGACTAAATCATATTGCAACAATCCTAGAATAATGCACTAAAAGAAAGTACATAAATTCCAAATTAATGAGAATGGAAAAATAAGACATAATTACTTATAAATAAATATGACTAAGGGTCTAAAGCTCAGAAATTCTACCAAATTTTGAGTCCATTTTATGCTGAACTTTCATGAACCAAAATGTAATTACAAATTGAAAATAAAATATTGAAACAAAGTGTCTTCAAAATTACATGTTTCTAAATATTTAACATGTCAAGGGATTAATCATAATAGAGAGAAAAATCCTAAGTGTTAAATAATAAATGAAATGTTACAAATCACAGCTTGTAGAAAACAACTAAAGCCTAAAATTTTCATATTGGGAAAAAAGGAAGTACTGAAAGTAAATGACTTCGGCAACTAATTTAAGAAGTTTAAAGGCTTAGTGCCAGTGCCCTACAACTGTAATTCTAGCTACTCTGGAGGCTGTGATGTGAGGGTCATAGTTTGAATACAGCTGAAGCAATAAATTCCATGAGATACTTATCTCCAATTAATCACTAAAAAGTTGGAAGTAGAGATATGGCTCATATAGTTGAGCACTAGCTTTGAGCAAAAGAGCTAAAGGACAGTGCCCAGGCCCTGAGTTCAAGCCCCAGGATAAGTAACAAAAAAAGGAAGTTAGGAAAAGACAGACATATATAAACACAGCAATCAAAAAAACAAAAGCAAATAGTATCATAAGTAAGATAAGCACTTGAATGTGGTGGTCTGGTTTAACGATGATTGACAGAAAGTACTAAGGAACATCACTCTAGGCCACCTCTCACCTCCCTGGACAGATCCTTTCTTCTTCTTGTGTGAAGGTAGGAAACCAGCATCCAGGAGTGGGTAACATATAGAAAGGTAGTAACAAAGCCTGGATTTGAACTTAAGATGATTTCTAGTGCCTTTGTGAATTAAATAAAGGAATTCTTGGTGTCCGCTGGGGCTGTAATTTTTATTTGCTTAGGAAAACAAACAAACTGCTCCAAAGACATTGCACTAGCTCTAACTAGGGCATCATACATTGCCCATCTTTAGCAGGCTTTCAACTGTGTGCTCTCAGCCATTGCTAACTGCCTGAAATATTTATAGTTTTACAGTGCTGTTTTATGATGTATATGTTCCCACAGGCCTTAGTGAGTAGCATGGCTTATGAATTTATTGCATTTCAAAACAGATTTATATATTTCCTTTTGGCTATGCTTTATTGGGTGCTTACTTCTAAAACTACACATAGAAGATGGTGCCCTGTCTGGAGGGGAACTTGCCAATCACTGCCTGCTAATGAGCAAAGTGAGAAACAGCAAAGCATTTCCAGCTGAATGGAAATTCATCTTCAGATAAGGACTTGCTTACAACTGAAAAAAGAAATGCAGGATGCCTGCATATGTATAACGTGAGTGTGCTTCTAAATTGAACACTGGGGAATGCCATCTTGTATATCGCTATGGTGATTCACAACTTAGGGCCAATATGGAGAAAAATGGATTGAAATGACAGAATATGAAAAACGCAGACCTGATCATCATTAACATACTGTCATATTGTTACAGACTAGAAAGTTGAAGCCACCTAGAAATTCAAAAAACATTTTTAGAAGCATACTCTGCTCTCCCAATACCACTAATATTCTTGTGTGCATATGCATGTATAAATACATATACATGTGTAAATACTGTATATTTGCATATATTCATATCTGTTCTAAAATATTCTGATGTATGCTCTTAAAAATAGCAAGAAGGAAAGCTATGTTTCATTATGAGAGATGAAAACTTTTATTATTGGTGATACTCCATTGCTTGAAATTCCAGTGTTATACTTTCTCTAAGTACTGGATCACTGGAACAAGAAAAGAAATGTTTTGGTGCTTCAGACCCTTCTTGTCATTCTAAGAATTCATCCTAAGAATGAATGTTTCAGAAAAGAATTACACACATTGTGTCTGAGGTCTTTGAAAAAAATCTGACTCAGGGTTCTCCCATATCTTGAAATATAGTCTATATCAATAGCATAGCTATGGGATGTGTTAGTCTACAAACCGTCCAAAAGGGACAGGAATAGTGGGATTAAAATCCTTCCAGTGGAAGCCTACATCAATGTTTTTATAGTAATTTTAAATTTGAATATTTTCCGAATTAATGGATAAAATTTTATCCGAAAGGCAATTACAGTTTTGAGACAGAAAAACCTCTGTAATTCACTCATTTCTAGACAATCAATATATGTATTTGTGTGTTCGCAAAATATATAAAAGATGAAGTCAGTGTTCAGGGGCAAAATATTTTATGGATTTAGACTTTTCAATCCTATGAAGGTATACAACAGTATTATCTATTCAGACTTTTTATGGTTTAATCCATTTCAGAATTTTTTTATGGCTTTATGGTTTATTTTTTTATTTTTCCCTAGGATGCGTGTTGTTTATTCACCTGAGATGGATGTGGTATTTAAATGTCTTTGGAAATCATCTGTTTATAGATTTATATTTTCATCTCTGGGCTTGGGGCTATCATAGCTCCCAATCTTCTTTCATACCAAAATTGAATGGATTCTTTTGTCACCTGGCTTTGACTTCCATTAGATCTCTAGTCCACAGAGGACAATGGAGAAAAGTACATCTTCACTTTCAAAGTTTCCCCAATCAATACGTATCCTTTTTTTAGGTAGTATTCTTTTTTGTTTGTTTTTATTGGCAAGGTGATATACAGAGGGGCTACAGTTACATAGTAAGGTAATAAGTACATTTCTTGTCAAACTTGTTACCCTCTCTATCATTTTTCCCACTTTCCCTACCTCACAAGCCCCTCAATTTGTACAGATCATATTAAGCATATTGTCCTATGAATATCACACTTATATTGGTTCTCCCCTTGTGCTTTATCTCATGGTTCTGTTCAACACATATCTTATAATAACAAACCATATAGTCTATATTTAGTGAAAAACAACATAAAAATTCATTATAAAAAATTAAATTTTTTATAGGCAACCTTTCAAAATATCACCAATGTATACTTTTATATCAGTAAACATCATCAGAAATTAGAATAAATACAGAATATTCTGGTGAAAGAGAATGATATCCCACCCATAGATCTACCTACTCAATTAAACCTTACTAAGCAGTTACTATGGGAGAAGTAACTGTGAGATTCCAAGGTGAAATAAATAAGTAAATAAAAGCTAGTCTCTGCCAGTAAAGCCTGTCTTATTTATACAAAAGTCATAAAAGCCTTATTGGAAATGGTGGCTTTGAGTAGCACTTTAGAAGGTAGTAATATGAGAAATATAAAGCGGAGAGCGGTAGAAGGCTGAGAGGTATTTAGTGGCTAATGGAAAGGCCCATGCAACAGATAAGAGGGTGTGAATTTAAGGACAGAATCCATCTCTAGAAGCCAGATGTAAGAAAGATTGATTAGTCTAACTTCATCAAATGTGATGGAGAAGGAATGAATCAAAGAGGCTCCAAGTTAATCAGTTTGGTCAGGAGAACCACTGGATTTACGAGGGGTGATTTATGTGAATATGATAATCATTTTTAATGATCTGAATTGAAATAGTAAAATATTGCATGTTGCCACTATTTTATCTCTATGATATTTCTTTCTGTGCAATGTGGAGGCAGACAATTAAGGGTACAGTCGCTGAAATAAAATCTTATAGACAATTCATATCCAATGTTAAGCAGTAATGTTAAGCAGTTCCTTGACAGTCTGTGCCTTACTGTATCAATTGCTATTGAAAGACTATCAGCAAAAATACTTGAGCAAAGAGCTCAAAGGAGGAAATTTTTATTTAACTCATGATTCCAGAAAGTTCAGTCTTGTTGTTCCTTGGATCCAGGCTCTTAGGCTTGTGATCAAGGAGAACATAATAGTGGTGGGTGATGGTGACAGGAAAATGTGACACAGAGAGAAAGACAGACACAGAGACAGAGGCATAGAGGACCGAGACAAAAAGAAAGACAGAGCCTGAGTTCTACATCTTCAAGGACGCATCCTAATCATCTACTTCAATTAGGTCCCACCTTCTAAAATTTTCAGAACCTCCCAAAGAAGTACCACAACCCGGGGACATTTCTAGCATATAGGCTTCCTTGGGATGCAAATCAACACAGACTCTTCTCATCTGAGATTAAAATAATATCTGCTTCCCATGAGGAATAAATAAGCCAATATACCTTAAAATAGTGCTTGCCACACAGTGAACATTCAATCCCCCCACACGTTCCTCAGCATCTGTTTCTGGAATGCACTCCTGAGTGCCAATGGACTGTATAATACCTAGTTTTTTAGCTTTAAGAGTAATTGTTTCCCTGATTGTCAGAGATTCCCAACCACTGTTTGCATTAATCATTCCTTTAAAATTGTTAAATTGTAAAATTGTTAAAATTGTCCAGAGTAAAACATGTCATCAATAAAGTTTTACATACCCTTAATGTTTCTCCTAAGCTTAAATTTCTAATTAATTCTGCTTCATTAAAACATTTTGTAATGAAACAGGAACAAGAATTGATATATTAATACAGTCTCTCCATCTACCTAAACTAATTGTATTCCTTTCCTTAGGTTTCCTTATGAAAGAATCGAAAGGCATCTGGACTTCTCTTTCTGCCAGTATTATTTGTCCCATCAGTTAGGATCTACAAAGCCTCCTAAACTGATCTCTGTCTCTCTCCACCCATGGGCACCTTAAGCCATGTTGACTTCCTACACAGCTCTATGATGAAACCAGTTAAGGTCTCTAGCCTTCACATACTTTTCACTAAATACTTGCTTAGTCAATACCTATATACTTAAATCTTATCATAACATTTCTCTTCCCATGGCTTACATGATACCCAATGAACTTTTCATTGAAAGAGCCTTTTAACCTCTCTGTGGGTGTGGTCTTCATGTGTCAGGACACTGTCATCCCAATCACAATGTCCAGACACAGAAAAACAAGTGGTGACTGGACCAAACAAGGTCTTCTTCTCCTGGGTTTGTTTACACCATTATTCATTTGGCTGACTGCAGAGATTTCAAGTCTCCCAGTCTTCCCAACAGTGGAAATCAGGAACATTTGCAAAGATTTCTCTGAAATCATACTATCTATTTCTCCTTCCATCAACCTTGCATCTTCCAGGTCTGTCTCCTCTTAAGTCCACAGTATAAGCCACGTATTTACCACCTGTATTCGAGCACATGTAACCCTAACTGAATCAATGTGTTTAAATGCACATTTCACTTTATACACACTAAACCATTCAAATACACTGATGAGACTGTCACATGGCTTAGCACATAGCCTGGCACATGGCTGTGTTCACTGAACAAATGCTTGGTATTTAATAGGGCTGACTTTGTGTATAATTCAAGCCAAAGCACAGTAGCAATGGCAGCCAGAGTGTTATATACAAAATGTTCACAATAGGAAAAGGGTTAGAATCAAGTCATCTAACATATTTCTAGGTTAAAAAATTACAAAGCACATTAATAGAGAGAAAAACACATTTTTGTAAAGAAAAATTAATATTTAAATGCAAACTAATGTTTGGTGATTGTTATAAATCCTATCAAATGTATCTACAGTAATTACTGGTTTTATCAACTCTTTTCAACGTAAAACTCATCAGTTGAGTTTCACATGTTCTTAGGTATCTCCTAAATTTAAATGTCTACTAATTAATTCAGCCTCATTAAAATATCTTGTAACTTCTCAGTAGGTGAATGTTCAAGGTGAGAAAATTTATTAATTAAGTTTCCTTCCTCAATTATGTGCTTTTTATCACAATCGACCAGTTGTCAAATAACAAACATAATGAAATTTGAGATCTTACACTTTATCCTTTAACTCTTAAAATTTCAGTGAAAGCATTTTGTTTTTCTTCTTCCCATGTTGAAATTGTTTATTTTATTTCATCTCAGACAATGCCTTAATCAGAAAAAAAGTTTTTTTTTCTCTGAAAATAAAAGCAAAAATAAAAACACAAGAAGTTACTAAAGAAGTACTGAAACTCAAAACTCATACAACAATGCAACTACAGAACTATTACTACTCAGCAATAGTCTCTATGCCAGGGCTCACATCTATAATCTTAGCTACTCAGTAGGTTGAGATCTGAAGATCACTATTTTAAGTCAGCATGGCAGAAAAGTCTGTGAGAATTTTATCTGCACTTAACCAGCAAAACGCTGAAACTGAAGGTGCGGTCAGAGTGGTAGTGTACCAGCCTTAATCAACAAAACTAAGCAAGAGTGCAAGACCCTGAGTTCAAGCATAGCACAGGGAAAGGGAGAGAAAGAGACAGAGACAGAGAGACAGACAGAGACAGACAGAGACAGAAAGAGAAGAAAAGAAAAAGATAAGGCACTGACTTCTAGGTCAATGACACAAAAACTTCTTCAGAACCTTTTAAAAGCTTTCTAATATGGATTTTTAATTATACTGTGTTTGAGTCCTAATGATTGATGTTATTATGTAGGTAAACATAATGAGTATCTTAGTTCTTTTACAAGAAGTTATTGGCAAATTAGTACATTTCTCAGTTAATGACAAAGATATAAATTTAAATACATTCTATAAATAGTATTAACATAGTCTGTGATTAAAGCACTTAAGAAAAATGATACTGTTAATTAAATTAAAGTTACACATTATTGGTTCAACACCAAATGCCCTGACTGACTTAGAAAGCGTAAGAAAGAAGGTTTGCCTCTCTACAGATTAGATTGGAAGTGGTAGAATTCAGACAAAAAAAAATTCTAAAGATAAATAACTTGATATTTGTGAAATTACTACAGATCGCAAGGAACAGGTTTAGGATAAAAAGCAGGGCTGTAGCTCATACTATAAATAGCACACTACTACTGTTACTCTAAAGGTGATGTACAAAGGGGTTATGGTAACTTAATGAGTGATTTTTTTTAAAACAGGGTCATCTCTTCCTTCATTCACTCCCAGTTTTCCCCACCTGACCTTCCTCCCCCATTAGTGGTATAGTTCATTTTCAACATAGAACTTAATGAGTATCACTGATACATTTGTTCAGCCTTTATAGCACCATTTCTGTGCTCCTGCTTACCATGCCCCAAACAGATAAACTTACATCCAAGACAAAATGTACAGAAAACCAAAACAGCGACCAAGTTGGGAAAGAAAGCCAAATAAAAAAAACAACACCACCAAAATCCTCTTGTTTCCATTTCTTGGTTTATTTTGTTGTTGTTTGTTTAACTTTCTTTTAATGCTCAATTGTTTCAAAGGATTCTCTAAATATGTGTATTTTTTCACTTAGGATTTGCTCCACAGCCCACTCAGTCTGGGCGTTTTCTCTTCTGCCCCAAACAACCAAGTGCTAAAGTCATTAATGGTGTTTACATTATAATGCCAACAGACCTTCCAGAAACTGAGCTCTGGACACACTGATTTCTCTATGTTTACTATTCCAACCTGGGCTACTTTTTAAGTTTCCCTTGCCAGCTTTACTCCCATTGCCAAAACAATCAGGGAGAATTCTTAATGTTCAGTCGTAAGACCATTTATTTTCTCTCTTAGCTCTTTGCCTAAGAAATCATAATCAAGCTGCTGCTTCCTTGTCTTGTGACGACCATATTATCCTGCCAATTATAACTACTAAACTCACTCCAAGATATGCTCATTCTTTTCCGTGTTACCTCTGATCACCAAAGGACAAGTCATCAAAATATCCCACCTTTGAAAATGTAATACAAATCTTATTTGACCTCCCTTGTCTCTTGTTTTTTCTTGATGAATTTTCTTTTATGTAGTACCTACATAGAGAATATTTCAAAAATATTAAGTATTAGTTACGTAAAAGTTTTGAACGTCAAGAGGAAGTGTACTCATTACCTCACTCATGTAACTGTAACCCTCTGTATAGTATCATTACAATAAAAAATTAAAAAAAAAAAAAGATGTGACCCCAGACTGTCACATGGTCTCCAGTTGGGAGTACCTTCCCAAAGGAAGTACCATCCAGAGGATACACAAGCCCAGTGTCACTATTTGGCTTTGGCTGCTGCTGCAGGGTAAAGAAAGTGGTTTGGGCTATTCACTTATATTCAAATAAAGTTGGGAATCTAGAATCCCATGCAGACACTGCAGGCATGGGCCAACAGTCTTTTCTGTGCAGTTTTGTAAAATGGAATGTCTGTTGCATCTAGATTTTTATCTCACTTGGCTGCCTCTTTTTTAGTCTCTTTTCTGAGTTCAGAATGAAGACGTTCTTTTTTGGTCTGAATTCATTATCAAATTCATTTCTTAGTCACCTGTTTTTGGCAAAAAACAAATTCAGATAAGTTATTACCAGGTCATTCTTCTGGTCTTGCAATCCTAGACAGCCTGTTTCTCTCCATCTTTCAGTCTTGTTTTCTTTGTTTTATGTTAAAGTTTATGGCTTATAGCTGTACTTGGTGGGGTTAATGGGGAAAATATGCAGACTGGTTTGAATTGTGTACCACTAAAATTCTTATTCACCTGGGAGCTCATAATACAACCTTACCTAGAAATAAGGTCTTTGAAGGGTTCATTAGTTAACGTGAGAGCATTCTGAATTGGATTGGGCCTAAACCAAGTAAGGTTGATGTCTTTATAGGAAAAGAAGACCCTGAAAACCACAAACACATGGATGTTATTTAAGGAGGTGGAGTTTGGAGTTATGCTTCTAGAAATCAAGCAACATCCAGGGCGCCATCAGAAGCTAAAAAAAAAAAAAGTCTTGAACGTTAGAAAATACTTTCTATGTATCTTAGAATTCGAATAAAATTTGTATTGTCCTCCAAGACTTAGTAGTCTCAATCAAGGCTGGCCTTCAGTCTCTTTTTAACTCTGCCACTTTCTTTCAAATAAATTCACTATGTTCCAGCTCCCAAAAGACTATTTCAGAGTTTTCTACTTTATATTTTTTCTCAGTTGACTCCTTTTGTATCTCAGTTTAATACCCAGTAGTAAGCTCCTTCCACAAATCCTGATACCTGTATATATTTATGACTGTTGTTTGTTTTTGATTTTGTGGAAAAATCACAAACTTTCCAAAGGAATATTAGAAACTGAAACATAAAAATAAACAAATGCACCAATTTAACAAGCCTACTTTTATCTACCATATTTCTTGTGACTTAAAAATTATTTCCTTATTCAGAATTTTTAGTTTCTTAAAGACTCACCATTTCTTATATTTTATTTGTCGTTTATTTTATTGATGGCATAATAAGTGTAAAAGGCCTGGAGTATAATTTTAGAAATATTTCATTAGTATAAATTACTTTTATAAAAGGATTTGATTTTAATATTTACATATATATGTAATGAAATTTGATCAAATTTACCTCATCTATATTACTTTCTTAACCCTTTTCCTTCTCTACTTCCTTCAAAACAGATTTTGGTAGGTTTAACTAATTTCATACAGACATACATATCTTTATTTCATATACATATATTTATATATGCATATAAATAAAATTTACTTCCACATTTACCCCTTGTTATTCTCTCCTTTTCCAAATAAGGTCCTTTCCAAAAATAAGTCTCTTTTAATCCTGTCAGTTTTTTAAATGTTCAGACTCTACACATGAATGCAAATGTATGGTGTTTTCATTTCTGAGCCTGGATTATCATGCTTAGCATGAGCTCTGGTTACAACTATTTTCCTATAAACAACATAATGTCATTCTTCACTATTGCTGAATGATATGCTATTATGCCCAACGTACAAGATTTTTAGCTGACCATCCATTGTTAGGCACCTAGCTTGACTATTGTAAACAGTCTGTGTTAAAATGGAATACAAATGCTTTTTATATGTTGACATATTTCTTTGAGTATATGCCAAGAGTGACAGAGTAGGATCACATAGGAGGACTAATTTTAGTTTTTATAGGAAACTACATAGTAGTTTCCATGGTGGTTACATTACTTTTATTCTTACCAACAGTGTAAAAGGGCCACTTTCTTCCCTCAAATGTGTCAATATTCATTGTTGTTTTCTTGATAATGGTCATTCTGATGGGGTGAGGTATATGTGCTTTATAGCTAAGAATGTTGAACATTTCTTCATGTATGTATTAGCTTTCTGTACCTCTTTTTAGAACTGCCAGTTCAATTCATATTCATATTAATCACTTGAGTTATTTGTTCTTTAAGTATTTAATTTTTCTCTATATATCCTGGATATTAATCCTGATTTTTTGCTGAGTACCTCAAAAGTTTTCTCTCTTTCTATGGGTTATCTCTTAAATTGACAGTTGCTTTCTTTCTTGAGCAGAAGTTTTTTAGGTTGGAAGTTCTATTTGTTGATTCTTGGTCTTCTTTCCTGAACAATCACTGAAGAACCAACTTCATAATCTCTTCAATATTAATGATAATAAATTGCATTACACAACCAGACTATGAAGCCCACATATGTTCCGAAAACAGTGGATTTGGATGGAAATACTATTGCTTACCTTTGTATACAAAAGCATTTGTATTGCAGAGATTTGTTTTGTTTTTTTTTAAGTAACTGGAAAAGAGCTCAACCTCATGCTGTTGGTGCTACAATAGCATTTTCTGCTACATTTTTCTCCATTTTAATTCTTTCCTTCTCTAAAGCAATCTAATATTCTTCCTCATTTTTTGGTTAAATACAAATGCCTATTAATTGGCCAACTGTCTGGGTGTTAAAACATATATTCAATAATCTTACCTTCATTCCTAACACTATTACATATTATACATTTTAATGTTTACAATCATATTTTATCTTCCCCAGACTACATGTAAACTGAAGAACAATATTTTTAAAAATAAAATCTTTGCATTTTATCACAAGACAAACTGTCTACCTGTGTAACTAGGAATTTTTATATTAGACACACAGGGATGATTTTTTACATTCACTTGATGTCCCCAATGCACAGCTCAGTGCTAACATTAGTATTCAGTTTTTAACACTCTTTCTTCTTGTAATGGCTCTGGAATATTTCATGAGCAGGAGTCTGTGGAATGTACACTGGAGAATTTGTTCAGAACACATTAGACTAATATAAACATTGTTAGCATAGTACATGGGACCAAGTCTTCATGTATAGTGAATCATTTTAACAACCACATAGACTATTTTGTGAGTAGGTTCTTGAAAAATAACAAATAAAATTCTAATATGAGAAGATAAAAGTACCTCAGAACAAAACAAGGCAGGACACTACCCTGGTGGAGTATTAGAAAACTATGAAAAGATTATGAATAACACAAGAAAGAGAAATTCTTCTGAAAAGAAGAGAAATATGTAGGTTTTTTTGTCAATTATTCAGCTAGGAAAAATCAAAGCTCATTATAAGAATCATAGATATACTATAATTAATATTTTATATAATTTTAAGAAACTATTCAGACAAGATTTATTGCTCCCATTCCACAGCTGATTGTGTTGCTGTCTCCTGCACAATGATCCAGCTTATAAAAACCTATCCGGTGTTGTTTGAACATCTGGAGAAGACCCTGCTTACCTACTGCAGTGATAAGTTCAGGGCCAGATATCTGAAATCAGTGAACACTTATTCTCTAGGATTCCCACTTTATCTGAGCTTGTTTGTGTCTGAACAATTTCAAGGTCATCTGGGTATGTCAGTGATGTATCCTCACGTGAAAGAGTTGTATCAACAAAGTTTTTAATAGTGTAGTTCTCAATTGCTGTAAACCAATAATAAATTTCACCTTTGCCAAAACATACAGCAAAGAATCACATTTGATCATTTCCATACTGTCAATATATACTTTTAAAGTAATTCAAGCCATCAGCACCTCACTTCCTTACCCTAGAAATTATATTCAGAAATAGGATCACTATTACTAAACACCAACACTTATTTATTCTGAGATAAATATTTATAAATCACACAGTTAAGGGCTGGGAAGGTGGCTCAGTGGTAGAGTGCTTGACTTGCATGCATGAGGTCCTGGGTTCAATTCCTCAGCACCACATAAGTAGAAAAAGCCAAAAATGGCACTGTGGCTCAATGGGTACAGCACTAGCCTTGAGCTAAAGAGTGAAGGACAGCACCCAGGCCCAGAATTCAGGCCCCATGACCGAAAAACAAAAAAAAAATCATTTGTAAAGTGTTGTCAACTAAAGAGCTTATTGACAGTCAGTTTTAGTGACTGTATGTATTTTGGCCCAATATAAGACTTTCATTTATGAAATAAAATTAACTTTTTGATCAGCATTATGAAACCAAACACCAAACTATTCAGATCCATTTGAGTTATTACCAGATCTGGGAGTTCTCTTTGTTTCTTTTACTCTTAATTCTAAATAGAAGCCCTGCTCTTCCATTAACTTGAGAATAATATGAAAGTAGAGTGAAAATGACATCATAACTCTTTCCTCTCACTTTTCATTGTTTGTTACTGCAGGTCAAGGGTCAGGGAGTCTATAAAATGTTCTAATAGACATGAAGCAATGTAATATGCAGGATTCACCCCTAATCCCTGTTGCAAATTAAAAAAATCGCCTGAGACACTACAATGGATGATATTTGTCTTAATTGAAACACTGCAGGCTTTATATCTACAGAGAAACACAGGGAAGAGATCATTTTCAACTTTTATCCTTTTCTTTCTGACATCGTTAGTCTCTGTGAATCAGAAATGTCCAAGCACAAGGCACTATGTCTTTTCAGCTTCCTAACAGAAGAAAGATTGCTATGCAGGGATGATTAAAATTTAATGTCATTGTGAAAACAAAAGCCATGAGATCACAGTGCAGATATTTCTACAAATGCCATACAGGTAAAAAATAAAATAAAAACAAAAATACACGTAAAGGCAAATAACTCACTCCCTACAACACTCCCTTATTATCCATCCTTCTTCCCGGTTTGTTTCATATAATAAAAAACAGATTGTTTACAAAAATACTCATATTAATTTTTTGTAAAGAACTTTGGTAAAGAGTGCTTAGGCAAGAGCATGCATAAAGATAAGCAATGAATTAGAATGACGTTTCAATAGAGGGTAAGGCAAAGTAATATACATGGAGGAAATATATTAACTGTAAGGACAAGAAAATAAAAATGTTTTCTAAATGACTTTAACATATATTCTGAAACCTAAAGTTTCCATTCATTCATAAAACAATATAAGTTATGAAGATACTTCTCATAAATATATATTTTAGGAACCATTTGCATATTGATTTGTGCTATTTTAAATATCAAGTTTAAAAACAAAACTGAAAAATCACAGAAAAACAATCATTCCTCTTGATACATATTATCTTTAAACATATATAAACCTGTCATCTCATGCTTATAGATACTCTATTTTTGACCTGACTGCATTTCTTGGAAAGCCAATGGCTTTCTAAAAACTGGAAGCTATGTTCAAAGAATTAGCCCAAGATATTAAATCTAATTTTCTCCTTCTCCTCAGGCTTAGCCTCCCTGTCTCTGTCTCTGTCTCTGTCTCTCCTCTCTCTCTCTCTCTCTCTCTCTCTCTCTCTCTGTCACTCTCTCTCTCTCTCTCTCACACACACACACACACACACCACACACATCACATACATACACTCACACATATATGCTCACATTTAAGACAAGTGGATAATGGAATTATAACCAATTTTAAATGAGGAAAAATAAGAAAATTCTCTTTAATTAGTACTACAATTTTCTAACCCTTTCACATGTGAAATTACACATATTGTTAATGCTAGAGTTAATATTTTTCACTGCTTGATAAATTTGGCTTTCTTATACATCTATATAAATACATATATATATATATACACACACATATATAAGAAGAAGATATCTATCTCTATCTATCTATCTATCTATCTATCTATCTATCTATCTATCTATCTATCTATCTATCTCTTTCTTCTTCTTCTTCTTCTTCTTCTTTTTTATTTTTGCCAGGCCTGGGGCCTGGGTGCATTCCCTGAGACTCTTTTGCTCAAGGTGAGCACTCCACCACTTGGACCATAATGCCACTTCCAGCTTTTTTCAGAGAGTCTCACAGAGATTCCTGCTGGGGCTGGCTTTGAATCAGGATCCTCAGATCTCAGCTTCCTAAGTAGCTAGGATTATAGGTATGAGCCACTGGTTCCCAGCCATTTAAGATATTTTTTAATTAAGTTTTTTTGTGAAAATATTGTACAGAGGGGTTAGATATTTTTATTTGTGTCTAATTCTTACCACCAAAAAGCATTATCAGAAGAAATTGTAACTGAGCTGGAATACTTTCCCGTAGGAGGATTTTGATTCTTTTAGGTTAAGGGTCAGTATATTAGAATGATTGTTTTAAAAGTGAGTTGTTATTTTGAAGCAGTTTGATAGCTTACGATTTAGCGACTTATTTCCATCCAAATTTAGTCCATTTGTTAAAACCCTGAATCACAATTATCAGTTCCAAAAAAGTACAGAATTAAGATACAAACTAATTACTTTTTTCAGAGTATAATCTGTTGAGCTGGCATTTGAGCTCAAATAATAATTTCCAACAATTTGGAAGCAGCTTTCATATAATTTCATGCTCTATGAAAAATCCATTTGGAAACCATGTGTGGCATTTGTTACAAGGAGTGCATTTATGTACTCATCCCTCTGTTTTTCCATTTTTCATCAACTGTGCCCTAACATATTTCTGGGAGGGGCAAAAGCCTGTTGTAACTCTGGAAAGCAGTGGGGTGTGGTTTCAGCAGGAAGTCATCTTCCAGCCTTTCTGCAACTGTTAATGTTCCGCCCAAAAATTCACAGAACAAAGTACCTACTGAGTATTAGAAGACAGACTAATTTTTTTTGACGGGGAATTTGTATAAAAGGCTGAATCTCCCTGTGTTCCTTTGAAAGGATATTCATACATCAAAGAGGGAGTAATGCTAAATGTAAGAATATATATCAAGGTTTGGTCAGACTAACATGCTGTTTTGAAACATCATTAACTGAGAAATGGTGTTGATAGATGATAAACATATTAGCTGATCGTGGAGGTGGCTTTCTGTTCCTGCAAGACTAAAATGAAAGGAGAACATTTTTTCCCTTCGATTCTTGTTTATTTTTAAATTGTAACTATTTAGTGCCATGATAGTATAAGATTTTCTCACATTGTCTGTAGTTTAAACACCAACATAAACATACATAATTATTTAGTGATTTATCAATGCTTCTTCCTGCCTGAGGTACAGCTCTGAGTAGAATAGTTTAATATAGTTTCCTTGATTCAAATACCCTTCTAATGGAGACTCTCCAATTACAATTTCTATAGCTCATGAGTTACAGATATGGTTCTTCCACATGTATGAAAATATGCATTTTGGTAATGTATATGGAAAGCTACTATGTGTGGATGATTACTGGATATTGATCAAAATACTTGAGTAGTAGAACCAGAAGTTGATTACTAGATTGCTAAAGTTTCAATTACTAATTGTAAGATAGCAGCTTCATTGTTAAGTGGAGCTAAAATTGTTGAAATCAATTAAAAAAAACTTTTCTTTAAGAATTAAAATCTGACATAGGATTGAATATATTAGAAATAGAAACAAATAGAAACTCTGGCTCTCGTCTACAGTGATACCATGAGTGGGACCCAAATTCTCTTATTCTCTAAACAATTCTGGTACCGTCCATGTCTTTGATGATGACATATCAGGACTTTACCCATAGGGAGCATGAAAGTTACATGCTGTATTCATGGTTTTGGATGAAAATAATTTCTCTATACTACCATAAAATAAGACATAGTTTCCAATAGTTTTCATGTGGATCAGAATACAAAGAAACTTTTGTATTCATAACTTAATAATTTTATTATTATCTTTGAGTTATTTAGAAATTAAACTGTTAGACTAGAGTTAAGAAAAGGATAATCTAGTTAAATAATTTTAGTGATTTTTTATTGTTATTGTGAAAATACCATACAGAGTGGTTACAATTACATGGGCAAGATAGTGAGCACATTTCTTATTACCCATGTTTATTTATCAATGAAGAAATACAGAATTACTGCTTGTTTTGTAATTGATATTGTATGTAAAGAACATGGCTTTTTCCTCCTGGACTATGTGGCAGCTTAATGTCAATAATTATTAGTTCCACTTTTTCTATCTTCAAATATTTTCTTGGTATTGGAAGATTTCTATAGACCTTCTGAAAAAAAAAAGAACAGGCTTAGTAGCATTCTAAAGAATTTATGGAGTTTTTCTGTTTCTGTTTCTGCTCAGAATATGTAGAGCAGTCCAGAGGTAAAAGGACAAAGAATTAAGGGATTGAAATGGGAAAATATTACTGCCACTACTTTGGGTTAGTCTAAAGAAGAAAGTTGCCATGGTGGACAATGAAATTATACAGAGCTTACAGCACAAAGTTACTACAGAGAAGAACAGAACTCAAGGAACATCCGAGATAGTGCACAGACCCAAAGGGCTGTGAACACAGTGCATTTCAATAACACATAAGGAAAGATCAACCAAGAATCCAATGATAAAAATCTAGAAATCCATATTATCTATAGAAATATACATTTCTCCACAGCACAGAAACTCTATGATTTGAAACAATGGATAAACCTCTACAAAGTGAGCACTGTATTAAAACTAAATAACTTCAATGAAGTAACTCTGGAGCGTCCACTTTAAAAATTTTTTTAATTATGTCATTGCTCTCTTTATGTCATTATACTTAAATTATTTACCATATGATTTTATAATTATGCATAATGAAAATAAAGCTACAAATAGAGTAATTTTAAATTGATGTGCTTGCATCAATTCATCGACTTACAGCATTTCTTTACCCATATGATTTCTTCTTCACTGAATTTGTAGTACCCTCCATATTACATTATTCTTGCAATAATTTAAGTCAATCTAATGCTAAATTATGGCCATTAGTGGCTGAAACTGCCAGTAAAATACTGAATAAGCAGGATGGGTTGCTCCATTTTCAACACTGCACATAAAAGGTTTCTAGACTACTTATGTTTGTACAGAAAATAGAATACATTCTATTTTAAATGTAATTGAATTTGATAATGTTTGATTTTTACTGAGAACACTGCCATACAGAATATCACAAAGATATTTTACCATAATTCCTTTGAAATCTTTCACTTTTTGCTTCCAATATTTTCTGCAGAAGGAAAAGGTCACATGAACTGTTTTTATGACAAAGGAAAATAGCAAGTAGAGGCATTATTTTTTAAAAGGATTTCAGAATGCGCATTATTGTCTACTGAAGAACATCTAGGTTATGGGAGTTATTGAGCATGTTCAACTAATCTTCATTCTTATTCTTTAAGTTGGAAAGGGAATTGTTTCAGTTTAAATTAGTATCCTGACCAGAAATTGTCTTTGTTTTTTTATTATTTAGGAAATTCTAACCTCTTAATATTGTCCATTATAGCAAAAAAAAAAAGCAGAACAAAACAGAAAATCACTTTAATTTGAAAGCTTCTTTGCTTCACTTAGTGGCTTTCACTTCTAACAAATCAAAATGAAGAATGATGACTTTCTGGAACATTTAAAAGATAAGTACCCACAAAGGTTAAAACCAGCAAAGTAGAGAATGGTTGAAGTAATTTATGACTTGCATCCTAAAACATAGAACAGTCCTGTTATTTTTTAAAGAAATAAAAGAGATACAGGGAGTTAATAAACCTTACATAAATGTCTAACCAAGTGACTGATTTCTTAAGCAACAAAATTATGCCACAATACAACAAAAAGCTATTAATATTTTTAGAGTTACTAATCTTACAATCGTTTTTGGGTGTCATTCTGATTTATTTATAGTCTATAATATTCAGAGTGGCTGCTGGGGGTATTTTATATATAAATAAAATACATGAAATACACATATTATTAATCTAGGTATTAGCATGACTGATAGAGATATATAAATAATAAGTAGATATGTAACTTATTAGAGTCTGCTGATATCAACATCCTACCACTTTAAATCCTTCTAGTTTTATTCACGTTTCTTTTCGTTCAGCTGTTCGTTTGTGTTTTATGGAGCTGGAGCTCAGATCACTGCACTTACCTATAGTGGGTAAGTGTTGCTTGTTCCCACCTCTTCCTCCACATATTTACCATCATATGATGGCAAAAATTTTTATTTTTTATTGTGAAAATACTGTACACATGGGTTACAATTACATGGGCAAGATAATGAGTACATTTCTTATCAAGCATTGTTGTCTCCTCCTTTGTTTCCCCTTCCCATCCCTTCCCATCCTGCCCCCCCCACCCAATCCTCCCCTCGCGCCCCCACCCCCGCCAAAGTTGTAAAGTTCATTTTCGGCATAATGACTTGTACATCTCATTGTTGCATTGGGTCCACCTGTATCCCTACTTAAACGATTCATTTTTCCCCTTCCCCTCCACAAATTATACCGACATCAAATACAGTGAAAGCAGGGGTTATACTGTGGGGGAGGGACATACAAAGCAACAAAGAAATAATCTTTTTTCTTTCATGCTATTGTGTTAGAAACAATCACATGAAAGAAAAAAAAAACATTTGAATACATATCTTAGGGTTCATTTCCCTAACATCACCTTATCTGACCTTTTCTGCTTGACTCAGACATATACTAAATATTGCAAATAAGAGAAACCATGGGACCTGTGCTTCTTTGGGCCTGGCTTACGTCACTTAATATAATTTTTTCTAAGTTTTTCCATTTCCTAACAAATGGGGCAATGTCATTCTTTCTGATGGAGGCATAGAATTCCATTGTGTATATATACCATATTTTCTCAATCCATTCATCTACTGAGGGGCATCTGGGTTGGTTCCATATCTTAGCTATAGTAAATAATGCTGCAATAAACATAGTTGTGCTGGTAGCTTTTGTGTGGTCTTGTTTGTAAACATTTGGGTAAATGCCCAAAAGTGGGATTGCTGGGTCATAGGGGAGCTCTATGTGGAGTCTTTTGAGGAACCTCCATACTGCTTTCCAAAGTGGTTGAACAAGTTTACACTCCCACCAACAATGCAGTAAGGTTCCCTTCTGTCCACATCCCCTCCAGCATCTGTTGTTTAATTAGAGTTCTATATTATAGCCATTCTAACTGGAGTGAGGTGGAATCTCAATGTTGTTTTGATTTGCATTTCTTTTATGGCTAGAGAGGTTGAGCATTTCTTCATGTGTCTATTGGCTGATGGCAAAATTTTCATTTCAGTCATTAAATGTGATTTCTTTTTGAGGGGCGGGTCCTGTCATGGGGCCCGAACTCTGGGACTGGGCACTGTCCCTCAGCTCTTCAGCTCAAGGCTAGCGCTCTACCACTTGAGCCACAGCGCCACTTTTGCCTTTTTTTTTTTTTTGCTTATGTGGTGCTGAGGAATCAAACCCAGGGCCTCATGCATGCAAGGCAAGTACTCTACCACTGAGCCACCTTCGCAGCCCTAAATGTGATTTATGAAATTGATGAAGAAAACAGTAATCGTATATATTTATGAGTTCTGCCATTATACATTAAAGCAATTAAAATTTAAGAATGTAATTAGGTCTATGAGGGTTGCCTCTCTCTTGAGTAAGTACAAACTTTCCTTGTGATTATTTTCTAACTATAATTAATCAATAGTTTATATAGCATTTACATTTAGCATATACTAGGTTTTAAGTAATCTAGAGATGATTTAAAGTATATGGCAGACAAAGGTTGAATACTTTCCTTCATATGTGGAAGGTAGTA
The DNA here is from genome assembly GCF_000151885.1 of Dipodomys ordii. Lineage (NCBI taxonomy): Eukaryota > Metazoa > Chordata > Mammalia > Rodentia > Heteromyidae > Dipodomys > Dipodomys ordii. The sequence goes on from NW_012267327.1 coordinate 1,881,942, forward strand.
TTAATTAATAAACTTCAAAGTAAGTGCATTTGGTGGTATGCCAGTGTATACAAATGTATTAACTGGAAGATTCAAGAGAGACCTCAAATAGTGTAGAAAGTCAAAGTCAAATTTTAACAAACAACAGGAAACAGGTACTTAAAAGTGTTAGGGTGGATTCAAGTAGAGAGGGGTAAAAAATGAAGAAGAAAAAGGGGGGAAATAAAGTCAAGAATGCAATATATCCTACAAAATTAAGAAGAGAGAGGGAAGGGATAATTGAGGGAGATTGCTGAAAATATTGAAAAGAGTGACATTAATCAAGATACATTGTACTCATGAACTGTTTTGTTAGATGACAACTCCTTTGTACAAGTACAAAGATTATTTTAAAAAATAATGTATATAGGAGAACAGGTAATAGGCTATGTGCAAATACTGTGCCACCTTATGAAAGAGATTTTGATTATCTCGTTAAGTATTTAGTATTCACAGAGTGATCTGTCCCAGTTCATTATAGATACTGAAGGCTCTACTATAGCCTGATTTATGTGTCCTTAACTCTCCTTCATTCTTTGTTCTTTTATCTACCTTAAAAATCTAATATTCCTCATTTTATCATTTCCTTTCTGGAAAATTATTTCAGACAATTTTGATGGGGAAATGTGGTATTAATGTTTTTTGTTTAAAGAACCAATTGTTGGCATTGGAGGTGTGGCTCAGTTCATAGAGCACTAGCCAATGAGCAAATCATCAGGAACTGAGTTTGAGTCCAGATCTCACAACAACAACAAAAATATAGCAGGGCACCAGTGGCTCAGTCTGTAATCCCAAATACGCAGGAGGTTGGGATCTGAGGATCACAGTTCAAAGCTAGCTGGGGCAGGAAAGTCCATGAGGCTAGTATCAACAATTAACCACCAGAAAACTGGAAGTGACGCTGTGGCTCAAATGGTAGAGTGCTTGCTTTGAGCTGAAGAATTCAGGGACAGTGTCCAGGACCAGAATTCAAACCCCAAGACAAACCAAAAGAAAAAAAAAAGAAAACAGGAAGTAAAGAAAAACATCCTAATTAATTTTCTCCCATTTAAGAATGTTTTTATTTTCTCTTGCACTACTGAATTATAGATACTATATATTTAAATTATAGATAACATTGTATAGAATTGGGGGGATAGGTTTATTTTTCTTTTAGCATTTGACAAATATTGAGCCACTTTCTTCATTTGCCATAGTTTTGCCTGAGTAATCTGCTTTCATTTAGCATAGCGCTTGGGTCTAAATTTTCTTTTTGACTAGAAGACATGACCCAATATATTTTAGAAAAATTCTCTACAAAGTAGCACAAGCAAAGACAAGATGCAATGATAAATGTTTTCCTAGAAAGGAATTAGGACTAGCTAGTTAGCATAATACTTTCTAATTTAAATTATCTTTTCCCTCTAAAATACTATGTTTGTGTTTAAGGGAATTTTCATTACATCCTAGAACACAGAACTCATACTACATAGTCTCTGAAACTGGAAATTCACTTACAGTGAGCAATACAGGTTAAAATTGTTTCTAAATTACCTTTATTTTTAATATTACATCAAAGACAACATATAGATGAGACTGCAAGACATTCTAATAAGTGTTACTCCACATTGCTTTATTATTCAGATGTTTATCATCAATTATAATCTTACCCCAAACATATAAACTGGGGAGGCATAAGTCAATATATAGTAATGTGAAAATTGATAGATGCCTTTAAAGAATATCAAGATAACTGTCAAGATCATCCATGAATCTGAGTCACCATTGATGGTGACTTTATTTTACTAGGGAGTAATTAATGTTACCAGTCCCACATTAAATAACATTCTACACATTACCAAGAAATAGTATTTTTAATATATTATAGAACTTTCATTATCCAAGAAACTCATAGAATATGCTGTAGCAAATGTGCTTTAGTACTTGGTGAATATGAGTTGCTTTTTTTCCCCTTTTCCAGTAGCTTATTTTTCCTCCTCCTACAAGCATGTTCATATGTCTGCTTCCCAAACCAAATAGTCCCTCAGTCCTACTAATTCTAGCAACTGATTTCTCCATTACTGAGGGGTTTTTGTTCTTACTATTGTTGTTCTGTTCTGTTTTGTTTTGTTGGTAGTACTGGAGTTTGAACTCAGGGCCTTGCACTTGTTATACAAGTGCTTTATCACTTGAGTTATGCCTCCATACTATCCCTGGAATGTTTATCTACAACATGGCCTTCCTCTGTCTTTCTTTCATGTGTTTCTGTAATGATACCACCTGGTTTGGAAATCATACAATGCACCCTTGCAGATTTCAACATATATAGCTTTTCTATTTGAATTTGCTGGCCAATGGGAGCAAATCTAAAACTAAGATGCCTACGGCAACAAGAGCAGAGAGCTGATTAAATTTCCTTCCCATAGGTAACTTGGAAGCTCCACATCACATGGGAATTCATTTTCAGCCTAATTCCTATTACAAACATAAATAGTCTGCACTATCATGTTGAGGACCTGCGTGAAAGTACAAATTGACATTCTATTTGGACATAGAAAAGGCCCTCTGAGTGAAAGTAAGAAGAGGACTATGGAAAAAGAAATCCATGTAGACACTGGGCAGCAGTTGGTGAACTCTAAGGTCACTGTAACATAGGTTAGAAAAGGAAAACTAGCTTGAGTAGAAGCATCTTGTACTGGAGGAAAACCCTTTTACCTAGAAAAGAGACTCAGGGAAAAGGCAATATGCATGGGTCTTCCAAAGCATAAAGACTCACTACAGGAGACTTCATTGCCTGGGTGAGTTACAATCCAAGCTATAGCCATCTTTTACTTACTTATCTTTTCGACCTGATGCATTAGATGTGCTAGTACATAATCTGAACATTGGTTTGTGATGTCACCATCGTTCTTCAATTTAGGGGTCTTTCAATTCTCTTAATTTCTCTTGATTATATTTCTCACCTCCTTTTGTCAGCAATTCTCTTCATTTCCTGCCTGAAGCAGCTGACAGCTTGACATGGAAACCAAAGTGGCTCCTGCTGTGCTGAACACTAAGGACTTAATATTTCCCATGGCACCTTATAATGTGAAGAAATTCAGGAAGTTATATTCTCTCACCTTCAATTCTACACTGTGTCCTGATTAACTCCCAAAGAAGTAGAGGGAGGGAATTTAAGCCCTCATTGATGAGTAGAAAGCTGTTCTTGGAATAAGAGACTAGTGTCTGCCCTTCACATCATAGACAACAAATAACATATAAATGTGTAGGTATATGTATACATATGTGTTTACATCTTTGAGCACAAGAAGACAATTGTTGGAATCAAAATAGTCAGAAAAGAAAAATGTACTCGGTGCCCATTATTGTTTTCTGTTTCAATTAATATTGTAGGACATTCTACCAGTCTTTAGGAAATTAGTTCTATATCAGTATTTAAATAACTATGCTCTAGGTTATCTCAGTATTAAGCATATAACTCACTTCTAAAAAATTACATTGTCTTAAGAGAGGTTTTCCTGCTATCATTAGTACAAAAAGAGGAATGCAAATTGAATGCTGCTCCTTGCTCAACCTTATTTGATATGGAAGAACCTCATCACTGATTTTGACAGGAGCACACTACCAGAACTTGATTTGAACATCACAGGTTAACTCAGAAATCCATCTGCTTATGGTGCTGTCAGTTATTATTGTCAATTTTCAATCCTAATCTTATTTATAAAGGACACATTTCTGTATTCACCAGGCACAGAAATGTTTGAAAATTTAGCTTGAGACCTCAGATTGTCATGACATTAGAAGAGCATAAAAACAGAAGCTAATGACCTGATTTTTAACTCCCTCACAAAAGGAAAACTACCTTCTCAAACAAATGAGATAGAAAAGTGAGAAATCATGACTCGTTGCTTAATGCTTCTCAGGGGTATTTGTTCTAGATTCTACAGACCTTCCTCTGCAGAAGGAATGCAGAAACACTTTTGAATTTTCAATCAAATCCTCTGCAGCAATTCTAATGAAGTCCCACTGGGTCCTCCTCATCCAAGCCAAGGTTTCAAATTTGAATCTGCAAGTAGCTCTAAAACATATTTGTGTGTGTTTCTTTCTTCTTTGTAGAAAAAGTCAACGCAGATGGTCACTAGGAGATATGAATATGCTACAGGTTAACCAAACTGTTCATTTTAGACACTAAATTTAAGGTACATTCTATGACCTTAAAGAATAATCAATAGAACTTATCTTACTAAAAATAGATTTGATGTAAAAAAATTCCCTTTGTATTTAGGAGCATAAAGTGATGGAAACTATAGGAAATAAGATTAAATTGTAAGCTGTACATTTCAAGAGGCTACAAGTAAGTGATAGCATAAAAGTATCTGCTGAGATATTAAAGGAAGATTTGGACAATTCTTTGTCTGAAATCCAAAGGTGACACATGCTATACAGCAGCAATCTTTCATGACATATGATGGCATTTGATAATCTCATCACAAAATAAGCTGATAGATAGATATGGATATAGATATAGATGTAGGTAGAGATATGGATTCATGCTTTTCTAAAATTGTTTCCAAGTTTGCACTATCTATTCTTCTAATCCTACCCTGAGATAGAAAGGGCATAGTTAAAAATATATCAACTCTTAATTTATAATTTTAAAATGAAAGACTTTTTTAAGCTTTCTCAACAGCTTTATTGAGAGATAATTAATATACCAAACAATTCACCTATTTGAAATGATGCTTTTGACAGTTATTAGTATAGTCACAGATACATGCAACTATCACCACAATTAAAGTGAACGATTTTTAATTCTGGATTTCAAAAAGTTTAATTCAGAATTTACCCTTGACTCATACATAAGTCCCCCTCTTATCAGCTACATCTAGGACTCAGGAATAAAAGAAAAGCTGGTTCAGCAAGCTAATGGAGTAAAACTACCAAGAACCTGTTTGCAAAAGAAACTAAAGGATTAGGAGGTGACAATTTATTGCAGCATTATTTACCATAGCTAAGATATGGAACCAACCAGATGCCTCTCAGTAGATGAATGGACCAAGAAAATGTGATATATATATATATATATATATATATATATATATGAATTCTATGCCTCCATCAGAAAGAATGTTATCATCCCATTTGTTAGGAAATGGAAAGACTTGGAAAAAATTATATGAAGTGAAGTAAGCCAGGCCCATAGGTCCCATGGTTTCCCTTATTTGCAATAACTAGTATATCCCTGGGATAAGTAGAAAAGGTCAAAAGCTATGTACATAAGACCAGATAAGATGAAGTTAAGTGAAATGAACCCCAAGATAGGGACACAAGTGTTTATTTTCTTTCTTGCTATTGTTTCTAACATATTTATATGGTTCCGTGTGATTTTTTTTGTTACTTTGTATGTCCCTCCCCCACAACATAATCCCTGTTTTCACTGTATTTGATGTTGGTATAATTTGGGGAGGGGAAGGGAAAAAACAAATTGTTTAAATAGGGATACAGGTGGACCCATTGCAACAATGTACAAGATGCTATGTCAAATAATGAACTTTACAATTTAGGCTGAGTTGGGGGGTTTAGCTGAGGAGGTGGGAGAGAAGGGATGGTAGGGGAAAAACAAAGGAGGAGGCAACAATGCTTGATAAGAAATGTACTCACTACCTTACTCATATAACTGTAACCCTTGTGTACAGTATTTTCACAATAAAAAACTTAAGGAAAAAAACTGCCTGCACACACACACACACACACACACACACACACACACACAAATGAAACTAAAGGAATCACTCCTAGGTAGAGCAAGTCAAAAGGAGATTGGACTGAATGGTCAGAATAAAGGAGCGAAAGCTAATTACTAATTTTTGCTCTTGCCTGAGCCTCCTGGTGAAGCTGCTCTTGGATTGTGAGATTGGGCTGCGACTGAAAACAGACTCCTAAAATCTAACATGAGGTAGGGAATCATCTCCATGATACAGTGGGTGAAGAAGTAGCAACCTCAGCGTTCACTAGAGTGAAAGCATGAGAACTAGCTCAGAGGCCATCTTGGATAGTGGTACCCTGTGAAGTTCTACCCAGGTAAGAGACATCCTACCACAGGCTAGAAAATCAGCCAGCTACAGAATGGTTCATTTATATATGTCTGATACTTCATAGGAGTTTGAAGAACTGGACTAAGGCGGGCCTAGGGTCTTGTATTACTGTGCAAGACAAAAACTAATCACATAAGGTTTGCAGATTTCATGTGCTTTGTAGCTGCTGTTCTCAATCTGACACATAATTAGGAGCATAATATCAGAAATTATCTACTTTACACTTGAAAAATTTCACGAACTGCTCCATGACATACAGTCATTAGGCAGGAAATTAGAGGATAGAAAATTAAGAATATAAAGGAAACAAGTAAAAACGAAGGTGCTTAATTATGGTTTTTATTAAGCTTTTAAAAATATTAGGCAAGTTACCCATGAAATCTAGTTTCTGTTGCTACTCTACACTGGCCATGCACCAATCCTTTCTGTCTAATTTTGTGTCTCTAAATTATCATCTAGTGTTTAACAGCCTTCTACTCTACTCATCCACAATAGATCCTGTTACACCTAGGCAAGTTGTTACTACTTCACAGGTTATTTTTTGTTTCATTTTTACTTTTAATTTTAGAGCCTTGAAAGTTTGTGGGGCCTGGTAAATAGCTATAATCAACTCTCCATCACCTTTCATGAAGGTCACAGGATAGTGTCTGAATCTGCTCTGACTGCAAGAGCGGAATACCATGCTCTGGTACACGAGAAGATATTGCCGGGCGCCAGTGGCTCACCCCTGTAAGCCTCGATACTCAGGAGGCTGAGATCTGAAGATCATGGTTCAAAACCAGCCCAGGAAGGAAAAGTCCGTGAGACTCTTATCTCCAATAAACCGGAAGTGGCGCTGTGGCTCAACTGGTAGAGCACTAGCCTTGAGCTGAAGAGCTGAGGGACAGCGCCCAGGCCCAGAGTTCAAACCTCACAACCAACAAAAGAGAGGGGGGGAGAGAGAGGGAGAGGGAAAGAGAGAGGGATTGGGGAGGGAGAGAGATATTACTCACTGCTTTGGAGGCTGGGAAGTCCAAAATCAAAGCACCAACAGATGCATGTCTCAATCCCAGGATCTGTGCCTCATTGCTGATAGCTATGTATCTTTTTATGGAAGAAAAGAGAACATGTTCACTTAGGTATCTTTTATAAGGGCACTAATTCTTCTCACAAGGGTTCTACATTTCTGAAAATAACCTTGGAAAGGTTTTGCCTTAGTGCTATCTCATTGGTAGCTATTGTAGTTTTATTGTATGAATTGTAAGGGCATATACACAGTCCTGCCATGGAAGTTAGATAATAATAAGACAATTGAATAAGAATGAGAAAAACCAATGACTGAATCTCAACTTAATAACTAGTAGATGTATAACATTGCCATACTCTCTAGCTTTTATGAATTATTTCATGTCTGAAGATAAAAACATGCACCAGGCTGAAACATTAAGACTGAGTGAAGTAACATATGAAATAATGCATGATATTATAAATAACATTTTCTTTTTTAAAAAATATTGGAATTTGAACTCAGGCACTCTAGCACTGAGTCCTTTTTTTTGTTTTTTTGTTTTTGCTTTGGTCATGCTTATACTAAAGCTGGCCTAGACTACAATCCTTCGTTATATTCTTCCTGCATAGCTGGGATGACAGGTAGACAGGTACACTCAACTTGATTGGTTGACAAGCTCTGTGCCCAGAGGGCCTCAAACTATAGTCTTCCCGGTCCCTACCTTCCATTTAGCAAGTATTATACCACATGAACCATTAGGAACAGTATGGTCTAGTAGTATGTAACCCCCCAAAAAGTCAAAAGACAGTGTTAAAAGCATCAGGATAAAACACTCCAAGCTGAGAATATACTTAACAATAATGCATTTTAAAACTTGGATCTCAGCAAATACAGTGAACGCAGAGGCTTCCTGCAGATCATACACAAATATGTCTAATTTCTGATATATTTGTTTCATTTGTTCTCAAATAAACTATGAGTTTATCCTGGGCAGAATTCCTATCTTACACCACCACACATCACTTGATAAATGGCACAATACTGAGAGCAGAAGATGTTCAATACTATGAGTTGCTTTGCTGATGGATAGAAAGCAAAACTACAGGAACAGAAAAATTGATGTCCAAAAGTGCTGAACTTTGTAATTAGAAGAATCAATAAGATCATATTCAAGTTTTCTCAGTTACATTGTCATTTATCTTTTTCTCCTTATAGACAGATAATTTCAAACTAAGGTTTATTGTGCAATCGCTATCAATGACATGGCTTTTTAAATGGAGACATATAGAGGAAAAATAATGTAATTTCAAAAGTATATCAAAAGAAAATGTGCAAAATAGCCACAGCAGGTATGTCTGTGGCTATTTAAAGATTTCTAGGTATTGAGAACTATACAGGTTCTCCAAACAAAAAGAAAATCTTTAAATTGAGATTTCTTAGGGTTAGGATTTAGATTAGGTGTAGATTTAGGGTTAATGTTTTGTTGAAGATAGGATCAGATTAATAACTGAATTTCCTGTGTCCTCTTGTCATTTTCCAGTTTATAATACTCTAGCTCCTCCAGTGTTGTATGTTTCTCTAACTGGAAGAAACACATTCTCTCCTGTTGTTGAACATAGCATGAATTTCTCTCTTAGCTGTCTCCTCATTATTCAAAATAAAAAGAAATCAGAAAAGCATAGCTTGCAATGTTTGATTTTAAAACTCTATGTTATTATTTAATCTGCATAGATAGTAAAATTATGTGAAGTATTGTTTGTTAATCTTACATCTTTTCCTCCTTTGGAGAGGATCTACTACTTTTTGTAGCCAGATATGTTGATACCAATGTTCATCTCTGATCTACACATGCTTTCTCCTCAGGAAAATCACATGTTCTCTTGAAGCCACATGTCTAGTTTAATCTGCAAATGTGACTGTGCCCTATATTTCTTTTCACTATAGATTAATTTTCTTTCCATACGGTCTTCAAGATTTAGAAGCAAATCACAGTGCTGGTATGACTTACTCCATTCAAAGTGAAGGAAGAGCCCTAATGAACAAATGGATTCCTAGTCCAAAAGTTGGCTTGTGAATCTGTGGCATGTCCCGACATATAAACAGAGATAATCAGAAGTTTAATCTCAAGAATTTGAGTGAAGACATACAAAAAGGTAGCTGATAGAAACAAAATAAAAGACTACAAATAGTGGAACCAGGAGAAGAAATTGAGTCAAGAAATTATAAGTAAGGAGGAGTGAGACCGAATGAACAGAGCTAGAGGATGGAGGGAAGGAAAGAGGGAAAATAATCCTGCAATATATACTATGTGGGCAGGTATGTAGGATGGTGATCAAATGATAACAGCAGCAGTTAAGCCAAGAAAACCTAGACTGACTTGCCTAGGACCTATGCTTCTCTTCAGGTATTGCACATGTATGTGTCTAGGTATTAATCACCAGCTTCAAGTTTCTGAAATTATCCGTATTGCCAGCATAAAAATCTTGAGATGGCTGGCACTTATTAAATGCTCACTGATTCATTCAAAACAACTTAGAGGTCTGATGTTAATTTTTATTCAGAACAATACAAGGTTATGACTCCAAGTCTTATTATTTTAGCTTATAAAATAATAAGGAATGAAATTTAACTGCTAACATGTTTGTTTTCACTTTTGTCATTATTATTAAGGATTAGCAGTAATAATGCACAGTATATCTGGGTTTGAAAAATGGTAAGAATTTTACCAAAGTTTGTTTATGTCAAGAAAATAAACTATTTCTCAAATATAAGGAAAAGCTAAAGAAAGTAGTACTTTCTTATTTGATTGTCTCTTCCTATCACTTACTAGTTTAAATGATGAATGCCAAATCTAAGTTCAGATTTTTTTAATGAAACAGCATAACAGGCTAAACTGAATCAAAGGTGCTAGTTACAGGAAAATTGGGGGATAATTCTTTGATAGTTACAAACCCTATAAAAAGAAATACACCTGAGCTTGAAATCTGAGGATAGTTATTAAGTTATCATCCAGCCTACTCTCCTTTCAACGAAATAATTCTAGCTTCTTCAGAGTTTCCAGACAGGTCATCTTTTTTATCCCTTTAATCACTATGGCCAGTCTTTCCTGAAGTATCCAATATCTCCCCATCTTCTCAGGTAATTTTCATGACTTTACAATAGCTTGTGTTTAATGACAGAGTGAACCAAAAGGATCAAAGATTTATTTGGCTCTTGTTGGCTTGTATCACAACAGTGACAGAATGTTCAGGCTTATAGACAAGGAGGAAGCAATAAATACAGCATGTCTGACCTTCAGCAAAGTTTTTGTTCTATTATAAATGTCACTTGTCTCACCAAGACAGAAAGCTAATTGTCTTTGTTACATAAGAGATAGGGGGCTCACAGGCCTCCCTGACTTTCATTTCTAGTTTTTGCACCAGAGTGGCTTCCTGTAAATATTTCTGCATCTCTGGCCTCATCAGATTGACTTCTAGATACTGCCTTTTACAAACCAGATATACTTTTCTATGCTGTTCTTTTCTTCTACTCTTCTTCATACTCATTTAATATTTTATCAGGTTTCACATAAGTTTTGCCAATATAAATGGAAAAGGAAGGGAAAATAAAAAGAGATGGAGAAATTTAAAACTAAAGAAAGTTCTTTGAGATGTTGGAAATAGCTCAGCCATCGCTGCCTATCAGAATTTTGGTGATTATCTTGATCTTCATCTAAAATAGCCCCATTCAGTATCAATCTTGTTCTAAGATAGACTGCTGAAATACAGCAGAGGTGATATATCAAATGGTGATTTATCAGAGTTATGTTACCAACTTTGAACTTCCAATTATTATACATATTCTGCTCAGTTTTCAAAGTTTCATTCTTCTACCTATATTGAATAACTGTATACCATACAGATTCCTAAGCACTTGACCTCATCGACCTTCAAACAATACAGCACTTGGCTTTTGTCACTTTAAAGTTTCATTTGCCTTTACAGGTGCATCTTTCTAATCTGAGATTAGAGGCCAAAAAAATTGTGCTGGGATTTACTTTAACTTCCTAATCTCTTTTCTATGTTTCTTTGGTTCCTAGTTCAAGTTCTACTTTATAATAACCATATTTTCAACTGGTCTTAGTATTCCTAAATGCTTGATTAGTTCCCTTGGTTCTCCCCAACTGCAATCAGAAAGTATATTTGTTTTTGCATATTCCATTCCAACTTGAATAAATAGTTCTCTTGCAGAGTAGAAAGGTTTAAACTTTTACACTGTCAGCATTTATGGATCATACCTACAGCTGAATAGGTCCTGAGGATAAGGTGTTCGTTTTAACCCTCTTTATAACTTTCTGTATGATGGGCACTGCCATCCTATTTGAGATTTACTCAATAGTTTGACATCATTGCAGGATTTCATCTTAGGTGACTGGGTCCTGAGATCATGCCTGCACCTTGACCTCTTAGCAGAGTTAATCAAATTTTTCTCCAGCAAATTTGGACAATTAATGCTTAGCATCCTTAAACCTAGTAGAAAAATGCTGCCCTATTATGAGCTAATTAATTAAATGAAACTTGTAAAGATTAGTGGTTTATAAACTGAATATGTAATGCTGATATTAAAATTACAAATAATTAGCATCAAACACATGACTTTTTAACTAACAAGTGCACATATAATGAGAGAGGTTGTTTGGCAAGTTTGGATTCCAGATTATTTTCTTCCTCACTTGTCTTTGTTTCCTAAGGATAAATTTAGCATTGTGCCAAAAAAAAAACCTCACATGATACCCTTGGGACACAATATTTCACATGAATTTGATTTGCATGAAGCAAATAATATAAATAAAGCTAATACCATCTATTTTATATTCTAAAATAAAAGAGTGATGAATGCATTTCTAGGGGTTATTTAAGCTTCCTGAATTTTAAAACTTGTATGGGAAGATAAGTTAACATGATATGGTGAAACACGATGACAGATGCCAGAGAAAATTAAGTCTTTCTAGGAATAAAAGAGCATGGCAAGAAGACAAATCAGGTGTTAACCCTATTGTCTGGTCCTATCTGTTCTTGTTTATCCTGACCTGAAAATTTTATGAGTTCCACTTTTACTCTTCGCTGTAACTAAGACTGCTGCCAATCATGCAGATCCTTATCTTGTTTTACTAAGGATAGTTAGGAGACAAATGGCCATGGTGGCTGAAATTAGTAGAACTCATACCTCAAGTGAACAATTGTAATAGGATTTCTAACCCAAAGACGTGGAACACAAAAGTCAAACCTAAATATTTATGTGCAAACATGTACATGGATGCTCAGGTTGTGTATGTGAAAAAAAAAGTGAAAGGAGAAAATGAAGGGAACAAAAGGGTGGAGATTGGCAGATAAGATTGGGAAGGGTAAAAGTACATATGTCTGCTTAAAATAAGAAAGAATGGCACTTCTCTCCCCCCCTCCATTTGTTAGGAAATGGAAAGACTCGGAAAAAATCGTATTAAGTGAAGTGAGCCAGACCCAAAGAAACATAGGTCCCAGGATTTTCTTTATTTGTAATAACTAGTATCTATCTAAAATAATCTTACCATATTAGCAGAAAAGTTCAAAAGCTATGTACATATGACCATATAAGATGATGCTCAGTGAAATGAATCCCAAGATATGGACACAAGGGGTTTTTCTTTGCTGTTGCTGTTTTTAATGTACTATGTGATTTATTTTAGTTTCTTTTGTATGTTCTTTCCCCTATGGTATATCCCTGTTGGCACTGTGTTTGATTCTGATGCCCTGCAAATTGTAAAAATATTGATCCGATTCACAAGGGGAAGGGGAATAACAAAACAGTGGAACAAGGACACAGGATGACCCATTGCAACAATGATACTCACAAGACACTATGTTGGAAGTAAACTTTACAACTTTGGGCAGGAGAGGGGGGTGGAAGGAGGAGGGAGGGAAGGGAAGGAAAGGATAGTAGGAAAAATCAAAGGAAAAAAAACAAAAGAAGGGGTAACAATGTTGCATAAGAAATATACTCATTACCTTATTCATGTAACTGTAACCCCTCTGTACAGTATCTTTACAATAAAATAAAATAAAAAATAAAATAGTACAACTAGAGAAAGAAAAATGTCTGAAAAAAATCATTGCCTTCAATAGTTCAAACCTCAAAAACTGCTGAGGACAGCTCCACTTTAATGCTAGAAGAATATTGCAGAAGATATTAATGTCAACAATGATACCCACAATACAGTATATTGGAAATGAACTTTACAACTTCGGGCAGGGGGGGGGGAAAGGAGAAGCAGGGGAGGTGGGGGAGTGGAGGAACAGGGGAGATAGAGGAGGGAAGGGATAGTGGAAGAACAACAAGGGAAAGGGTAACAATGCTGGATAAGAAATGCACCCATTGCCTTACTCATGCAACTATAACCCCTTGTACAGCATCATTACAATAAAATAAAATTTAAAAAGATATTAATGTCAAAAGATATTAATTGCAAAAGACGAATTTGACATTGATAGCAGTATACTTTAGATTTTAAAAATATAGAGCAGCTGTGTATTCTGAATTGCATTAACTGTGATGAAAAAATAAACCAGTGCTTAACATAATTACAAGCCAAACAAAAAAAGCTTTCTCTTTTCTCTCTCCCTTCCTCCTCCCCTTCTTTTCCTCCTTCTTTCCTCTCTCTCACCTTCCCTATCTCTCTCTTCCCCCTCTCTTGCTCTCCCTACCCTTCTCTCCTCCCTCTATCTCTCTCTCTCTCATTCTCAAACACACATATCCTCTTCTTTCCCCCTCTCTTTTTCATTCTTCATTCATTAAATATTAAACTCTTACCATAACCACATTTGACTGGTGAGGTAATTAAAGTATGGGGACATTGAGTAACTTACCCTGCCACATGGCAAAAGATAGACGTAGGATCCTAACTCAATTTCCCATTGTTTCAGGGTAAGAGTAGCAAACTGTATAACTTGGAGAAAATGCAGTAGAAAAATGAGCTTCCCTTGCCAGTCAAATCTCTTAAGAGTATAAAGCTTTTTTTCTAAGTAAGTGTCAATATTCTGCTGAATCTTTACACTAAAGAATCTCAAAATACAATAGACTCTAATCATTTATGTCATCTTCCTCACAGCTGTACAGGTCAGCAAATCAAGAAGTGCTCTAGTAGGCATTTCGTTCTGTTTCATGTGGCATCAACTGGGGCCAGCTTATACCAGAAGAGCAACTTCCAAGATGGCTTCTGCACTTGTATACCAGGCACCTTATTTTATCCCTGGCCTTTCTACCTACTATTCTGGTAGCTGGTTTGCAACTGTCAGGAAACAGAAGTTTTTAATCCAGATAAGAATTTTGTCACAACAGGCACAGTATCAGTTCTGCATATAATGTTAATCAAAAGACTAGTCATTGAGCTGTCTCAGATTCAAGGGAGTAGAAAAATAATGATGGGAGAGTTGTAAGACCTCATTGGAGGTGGAAATATTGTTGTGGACACCTTGGGAAAGGATGATCTGTCACAGACTCCAAGCCCTGAAACTCCAAATTGCTTCAAATCAAGCTTCTTTAGTCATGTAAAATACTAAAGACTCAACTTTATTCTTATGAGTTGGAGCTCAGTTTCATGTCTATTAGTACGATTTTCCCCTTAATTTAAAATTTGTATCCATGCTTAGAGTCCTGTTTCTCATTTCCAAGCATTTTTTTGTCTTTTACCATCCTGAGTGTTTACTTATAGATTTATAGGCACAGTTTAATTACTATAAATGAGGGAAAACATGCAACCTATGTTCCTTTGGGTCTGACTTACATCACTGAATATATTATTTTCCAAGTCTTCCCATTTCCTTATGGATGGTGCAATTTAATTCTTTCTAATGGAAGCATAGAATTCCTTTGTGTATGTGTACCACATTTTCTTACATTCACACAGTGTGACCAAAGGAGGATATTCTTAGGAGAGGAACACAAAGGCTCAATAGCTAAGTGCATATGATCATATAAGATGATGATTATAGAAATGAACTCCAAGAAATAGAAACAAGAGTTTTTGTTGTTGCTATTTTGCTTTTGGTTATTGTTTTGGTTTTTGCTTATTTTTTCCTTTTTCATTATTTTTTATTTCTGTACTTTTTGTCTTATATGTAAGTTTATCTGCTTGGGGGAGAAGAAAAGGGACACAGAAATGATGAGACAAAGGGTGAACTAATGAAGCAGTGATAGTCACTAGTCACTAGGTTGGAGCTGAACTAGACAAAACAGGGCGTTGAGGGGAGTCAGGAGGAAAAAAATGGGAAAGTAACAGGAAAGAGGTAACATTGTTTAAAAATAAATGTACTCATTACCAGACTTACATAGCTATGACCCTTCTGTATATCACCTTTACAATAATAGATAGATAGATAGATAGATATAAAAGCACATCTATATGCAGATAAGAAAAGAAAATCAATATCAAAAGTAAATAGAGCAAAAAAGTAAATGTAAAAGACATAATGATCACAACATAAGAACTTAAAACAGATTTTTCTTTCATAGAAAGTAAGATTAAAGTTTATAATATGACAATAAACAGCTATTGAAACCAAGTTTTTGAAAATTGACGCAAGGACACCTCCTAATATAGAATAATTCAGAAAGCCAAATTAGAATTATATTATAATTTGTTATTTACTAGAGACATGAATGTGACCCTCCACAGGAAAAGAATTCTCACCATAATTAGCACTAAGTCAACAAAAAGCCAACAAGGGTTAGCCATGTTTATTTTAAGCACAGCCTGCTAAGCTTATATATTTATCTGCTGTTCTATGCAGACAAATTTGTAGCACATAATCTTTACTTGTCCATTTTAGACTCATGCAAAAGACTTTCCCACCCGGGCAAAAAGAGACCACTTCAGTTTTTCAATATGTATCCTGGAAGGCACTGTATCACACAATTGGGAAGGTCTCTAACTACCTAAAACTGCATAGCCAACCTTTATTATTGGCATATTTTGTATTTTTAACTCATTTTCTTATTAAAATATATTCTGAAACCCCCAAATTACTAGAGCAATTTTTGTGCTCAGTCCACCCCTGGAATAAATGAAAGGCAGTAAAAGCTGGCCTGCCAAACATACCTGTTCCCAGTAAAGGATGACCGTTTCCTTTTTACATATAGCTTAATAAAGTAAGATTCATTCTGAAGTCTATTTACTCATGGTTTCAAATTTTGTGCTGATTCCATGGTGAATTTTTACTGTTTATTTATTTATATTACCTTTAAGTAATTTTACAAAACTTTTCAATTCACCATTTCCATTTATGAGTACAATGCATCTTGGCCAATGGATTTTGCTTTTTAAAATGGCTCCCAGGTACAATGGTGAAGAATAGTTTGATCTTCATAACCACAAGAAGGTTATCTGTGTCTTGCAGAAAAATATCCCCCTGTTAGATAAGCTTCATTCAGGCATGACTTTTACTGTTCTTGGCTGTTAATACTGTTCTTGGATGTTAATAAATCAACAACATATGCTTTTAAGAATATCTTTAAATAATAAAAGACAAAATTATATATTGCTTGGTTGAGGATTATGGGAGCAAAGCTCACAGAAACCTCTTCTGAAATTTCTTCTAAAAATAGTGGTATTCACCAATTCAAAGTTTATCATAATATTATAGGATATGACGAGACACATTTCCAGAACTATTTATTCTTCCACCATATAGAATTTACCTTGAGTGACAGGTGTCTGTGTTCTATAGTATGACACAAAGTATATCATCTCAGTAACCATAAACATCAGAAAGATTGATTTTGATACAAGATAATACAATTAAGCCAATTATCTTGAACTCATGTACCTGTTAGTTATCTGTAACATGGTCTTGAGTCTAAATTAAGAAAGATGGCCTTGAACAACAGTTTTGTTGAGTCCCTGCTTAGCCTACCTAGGTTTTACTTTTTTATCTGTTTGTGATCACCAGGACATTAGGAATATGGCTATGGAAATGAAAGTGTAGAGTCTGATTTCAGAGGCACAGAGAAACAAGAACTAGCTAAGTGTAAGGAAGGTGAGGTAACAGTATGAGGAGAGGTAGGAAGAGCCTGGTTAGTGATTTTCTCATTTTATCATATAATTCACAAAAATCATTAATTTCCCATCATAGCCAATTTACCCATCAATGGGAATATATAAAGTATCACTAACTTCATAAAAAAAAGTACTGTACTTTTCTCTCCTTTATTTATTTATTTATTTTATTGTGAAAATACTGTACAGAGAGGTTACAATTACTTGGGCAAGATAATGAGTACATTTCTTATCAAGCATTGTAGCCTCCTCCTTTGTTTCCCCTTCCCATACCATCTTCCCCGCCCACCCAACCCCCCCCCCAAAGTTGTAAAGTTTGTTTTCGACATAACGACTTGTACATCTCATTGTTGCAATGGGTCCACCTGTATCCCGATTTAAACGATTTGTTTTTTCCCCTCCACAAATTATAACAACATCAAATACAGTGAAAGCAGGGTTTATTCCGTGGGGGAGGGACATACAAAGCAGCAAAGAAATCATCTTATAAATGTGTTAGAAAGAGTAGTGTTCAGTTATTCACTCAATCTTAATTACTTATACAATGTAAACCCTGTATGTTGGTGATGGAAAGATGAAAAATTATGATCACTGTCTCTTTGGATCCTCCAGACTAACTTGAAAAACAACTAGAATACAATCTCCTAATATTCCTCATGGGAGCTGGGTTGAGTTAACAAAGAAGTACTTTTAGACCCTATTCTATCAGGAAATAGCAGAAAGAGGGTGTCCCTTGGCAACAGGAACTGAAAAATAGATTCATAGTTTAAAGTGATAGTTCCAAGCACCAGCATAGTGCTTTCCAAATATGATAGCACATTCATATTCTTCAGAACTTCATTAAAGTGCATGTTCTGACTTACTGACTCTGGAGTAGGACCTTGAACTGTGCATTTAGATCAAGTGCTCAGGTACTGTTATGGTGCTGGTCTGTAAACGACTTCTAGAAATAACAATGGCTCTTAAGCCCTGCCCTGAGAAATTCTGATTCAATAGTACCTGGTTGGTGCCTCCATATCTATTTTTATTCAGCAGTGAAACTTATACCAATGCAGATGATGATCAGACAACACTTTTGTATAGCACTGATTTATGAGCTCATAAAGATTTCTTCAGTAGCACTCTCGCTTCCTAAGATGAACACATGTTTTCTAATTCCTGCCACCTGCACGCCTTACAAATGCAAAATACGCTGAAAAAATAACATATTGTGCTCAAAATTAAAATGGAATTTAGAAGCCAGAGCCAAATTTACTTATTGGAAAACAAACATTTAGCCAGCATTTATTATTAATTAATACCTCAGGTGTTAGAATTAGCTACAAGGATTATAAAGATTGAGGTGAAAAGATCCCTATTTTAAGCCATTTTAAATGAACAAATATGCTGTGAATGCTGTATTAGTCACCAAGCACAGAGCTGTGCCTTCCATATGGATGAACAAATCTAATTTGTTTATAAACTATTATTTCAATAACTTCAATAGTCTCTCTATGACTAATTCCATATTATTTTGAAAACTTTAAGTATGTGTGTCACAGGGCACTTTTGTTGAGCTGTGATCATGTACTACAAAGCCTATGCTTAAAAAATCTTGGTAGTGCTTAGTAGAACTAAATGTCTGAATTTCAAGAAGCTATTATTAAACTGCTTATCAAAGATAAAATAACAATTTAAACTTGATGCTTTATAACAGGACAGACTTATCTTTAACACTTTATGTGGCTTGTTTTATTCCTTATATTCAAATGTCTACAATAGTTAATATTCTTTCTTCTTCCATGTTAATAAACTTAAAAATTGTTCATTAATAGAAGAATGAAAAATCCCACAAAGGCATTTCTCCTTTCTCCTCTCTGGTTTTATTTCTAAATTATCTCTGTTAAATTAAGCAGAGGACTCTATACTTAAGATTGTCTTTTCAAATGGTTCTTTTGTATATAACAAATGTTTTTTTTTACCCCTCAAAAATAAGTTTATTGTCAGATTACCCTGTCAGATAATAGAAATAAAGTAAACAATTCCAGTAAAATCCATTTTTAGTTGCAAATAAAGTTCATCCTTTCTCTTAAGCAAAGTCTATGATCTGTAACATTGTAAGTTCAAGAAAGATGAAGACTATTCTGAGTTTTATTCATTTATGTTTCAGACATGATCAGTTAACCTTAAAAATACCAAGTAAATGCCACATAAAAGATCAACAACCTAGAATTCTTAGAATAAAATAATTTCAGGTCTAGTTCTGTAGTTACAAAAAAAATGAGTGCAGTGAGTTTGGGGTAATAAGTCACTGTACAGATGCTGGACTGATGAAAATATAAAAGAAAAAGTGCAGGGAGAAAGCTACAGCTACTCTAAGCAGTGTAATTTATAAATGTTGTCTGGAGACAGCAAATCACCCTTTGTTCTTTCCCTGATTAGTGCCCATGTGAATCTAGAAATCCTTCTAACTTCAAGAGGTTTGATTCTAAAAGGTTTTTAGCTGTGATGAAAGAATAAAGTTTCTCTTCAAACAACTTTAGATACCTATACATTACCTGGTTCTGCTTTAACCCTGGGAATATCAATGTGGTTAGAAGCACCTGAGGCATGCACATTCTTGTCCCACATATCATATCCTGTGTGGCAGGTAGTGATTAATGCTATTTACTAAGGTATTGCAGGACCCATATACCCATCTTCATGCAAGTGAAAACTAAGGTTGTATTTATAGAACTCACAGTTTCATCATTGAAATAGAGGGGGATTATTTTGACAATACAGCGCAGTGGTAATGATCTTAACTCATAGGAAAAAGCATGCAGAAGAATGGGAAATAATGTTTTAAATGATAATGGGTCCCTTTCCAGGCAGATATGCCAACCTATCCATTTGAATTTTCAAAACTCTAGCTCTTACCTTAGGCACTATAATTCTATGATGCCCTCAGGTTTGTTGTAGTCGTGATCCATTAATACCTGTGAAATGTTGACTATTCTGCTCAATGCGTACTATGATAAATAATAGTGATTCAAATACCCTATTAAACTTTGTATATTTGGTTTTTATATGAAAAACAATTTCCTACAACATTACTTATTCTCTCCCACATTTTAAGGAGAAAAATATAGAAGCAAACACATTTTATATCAAAATCCATTCAAAAGTAAAATTGGAAATATGGCAATAATAATATACTGACGTCTTTTGCTGAGTGATAGCACATGATCACCCATAATTGAATGGCCTCTCTACCAGAAGAATTACAACTAAGGAAAAAGACAAAGAGCCTATTTTTTTCTGACTAACCAGGATTGATGTTAATTAAAGAAGAGTGCAAGATAATGACTTCTCATTACCAGCTGATAGATGGAAATAGATTATTCTTCAAGGTAAAATAGCAATTAAATAACTTTTTAAACAGGATTTATTTGCAGAAGGGTTTCTTCTATAATTGGTAAAGATTTAGAAAAGAGTACTTTTGAAAAATTATCTAAAATTGGATTTCATCAAAAGCTATTTATTCTTTACTATTTTGTCACACTTAGTGTGTATGCACAAGAAAAACACAGTATTTGAACAGATGACAATCAGAACAAAGTCGACATCCATTATTCTGCCAAATGTTACACACAGAACATGGTCAAGTTGCATGGGAATTCGATCACAAGACACAGAAAAGCCATGTTGTGAGAAGTTGAAGCCCGAGTCTTTATTAGAAAGCTGGCAACTGCGAGTGGACACATGTCCCCCCAAAATCTTGCAACCTCCAATGCACTTAATACTGCTAGGAAACTGACCCACCAGGGTAGTAAAGAAAGAGCAGAAAACAATCTCAACAACCAGATCAACTCTAATGGAGAGTTTAAGGGGACACCATGGTGGCCTGAGGAGAGTCTGGAAACAGAAGGCAAGGCACAAAGATGGCAGAAGTGGTGGGCCCAAATAGGGTCATGGTTAGGTGGCAGGGTCACAGTGAGCTCAGAGTCTTGAGAGTTTCATAGTGTAAGTCCAGCAGGCCTTATTGTTAAAGTTCCTGCCCCATCTGCTTTCAGTTGCCTATCTACTGGGAGTGGAGATGGGGAAGTGGAATTTCAACTCTAGGCTTATGGGAAAGTGTCCACCACCCGTTAAGATGCCAGATGGCTCCACTTAGACCCATTATTCATATTCCATAGTGAAATGATTAAAACTCAAGTTTGAGTCCTAATTCCCTTTATGAACCAGCTTGGTGATCTGCACCAAGCATTTTAAGTTCTCTAATCTTTTTAGTTATACATTCTGCCTCATAGAATTATAATGAATATTAAATAATATTATTCATGAAATATCCAGAGCACAGAGTTTGACCCATAGAGCTAAATAATGTTAGTTGTTGTGTTCATTTCTTATTCCAGAAAAGAAATCATCACCATCTTAGTGAGCTAAAGGAACACAATTACATTGGACCACAAGTTCAGTGCATAGATACACTGGGCAAGGTTGGGTCCTTGGCTCAGGATCTCCCCAAAGAAAAATCAAAAAGTCTTAGCTGAAGCTATGAACTCTTCTAGGACTACAGTCTTACTAAGGGCTCTGGTGCTTTTCCAGTTTTGCCAATTAGGCTGTTGGCACAGTTGAGTTCCTCATAGTTGGGCAATTTAGAACTTGAGTAACTACAGCCTTTTCTCCCTTTCCTACCACATGGACTTTCCAAACATAAGAGTTTCTTCTTTAAAAGTCAATGGGAGTACTCCTGCGGTCTCTCCTTTTCTTGATTTCTTCCATTCCTAATTTCTAAATCCTTTTGAAAAAGTTTCCCTCTCCTTAGGCCAGGTTCTCCAAGGATTAGCTTTTGATTAAGTTAAAATTAGCTTATAATAGACTTTAGTTATATCTGTTAAATCTTTTCTCCTTGGTCAGTTAAAGTAGCTGAATCCCGAGAGTGGCATTCATAATATTTGCAGGGATATCTAGCTGAAGGATTAAAGTATGAGGCCTGTTTTAGAATTCTGTTCTTTTGTTTTTGTTAAGATTGTTTCCTAAATACTGTTGTGTTTCTCATTTAAAATGTGTCTGAAGATGTGATGCAGATGTATCTGAAAAGCTCTCCAGGTATTTGTATTTTAATCTATCATTAAGGGTACATTTGATACAGCAATATTCAGTTTCTTTACGAGCAAATGGTCTGAGATAGACTTTTCTATGTATTTGCATCTTAACAAAAATATTAAATATTCAAATGCAGACCTGGAAAACACACTGCTTCTGAATGTAATAATGAGCCTAGGTTTGAAGTTCCTTGAAATCTTTAATTGAAGAAATTTTTGGAATAACTTAGAGATAATAATGATTATTACTCATAAATTGCCCAAAGAAAAGGACTACCTACAAAGTAAAATTTTATCACATTTATTCCTATCCACAATCAGGTCTACAAATAATTAAGCACTGTTTTCAAAAGAAAAGTGTAAAAAGAAATGTAATAAACAGTTTTCATTTTGAAAGAATAAAAAGTTGAATATAATTAATTAGATTATTTTGGTGAGAAAAATATGAAAGTAGTAAAGTTAAAGTGAAATTACTGATCTCAACCCTGGCAAAAGTTTATAATCACTAGATCCAGCAATTACAAAGGAAGAGTTCTCATGTACAACTACCTGGTATTAGCCGAAAGACTTCTCCAGAAACACAAGCATGCACAAAGCCTCCAGTAATCTCACATGAGGAGCAGGGTGCCGGTAGCTCACGCCTATAATCCTAACTACTCAGGAGGCTGAGATCTGAGGATCAAGGTTCAAAGCCAGCCTGGGCAGGAAAGTCCGTGAGACTCTATCTCCAATAAACCATTAGAAAACCAGAAGTCGAGGAATAACAATACCAAACTTCAAACTCTACTATAAAGCCATAGTAATCAAAACAGCTTGGTATTGGCATAAGAACAGACCTCAGGACCAATGGAATAGAATT